>NC_044036.1:34105176-34440132 GCF_901765095.1 Microcaecilia unicolor
GGGGGAGGGATTGGGACAAGACGCACCGGAGCACCTAGGTTTTAGAGGAGGGAAAAAGGAAAATTTTTTTTTCCTATTTCCCTCCTCTAAAACCTAGGTGCGTCTTATGGTCCGGTGCGTCTTATAGTCCGAAAAATACGGTAAGTACATAAATAATGCCACACTGGGAAAAGAACAAGGGTCCATCGAGCCCAGCATCCTGTCCCCGACAGCGGCCAATCCAGGCCAAGGGCACCTGGCAGCTTCCCAAATGTACAAACATTCTATATTGGGCCCATATTTTTTTAACCAAACATTTTAAATGCATTTTAACATCTTGATGCTGCAATCATCAGTGCCATCATATCGTGTGCAGTCTTGCCTTTTCTTCTTTTACTCTCCCCTCCTTTTCTGTCTTAGCTACTACTACTACTACTATTTAGCATTTTTATAGCGCTACAAGGCGTACACAGCGCTGCACAAACATAGAAGAAAGACAGTCCCTGCTCAAAGAGCTTACAATCTAATAGACAAAAAATAAAGTAAGCAAAAATAAAGTAGACAAAAAATAGTCCTCCTGTCTGGGGGGATCCCAAGGCTGGTTTTTTGCAGGGGCATAATGCGGTTATCATTGTTCATCATTTGCTTTGTGCCCTGGAGTTTGTTAGAGAGCTTAAATGTTAATATCTCTTGCTAACTATAGATCATTTTTTGTAACCTAGGTCCCTTTTCTATCTATTCCCTCTAACCTACCTTTTCCCTTATTTTATTTTATCCCTAGTGTAAACTGCTTTCATATACATTTAATTAAGCTGTATATCAAATAAAAGTTGAATGTAAATGTCAGCGCACTTACTTGGATATTCAATGCTGCCATGGACTGAATATTACCCCCTAAAATACTATCTCATTGGGTTTTTACCAAAATATTTCATTAGTGTCATGGGTCTGAGGGAAAGGAGGGGGTCCTGTTTTAGTTGTATATTTGTTTTTAAACCTGATGGTTTACTCCTGGCCCTTATTATTTCTGGCTCTGTTAGAATTGAGGCTAGGATTCTGGTGCCCTAAGCGTCATTCACAACTACCCAGGGATTCGTTATCCCTGTTTTACGTCCCCTCGCTCTTCTTCTTGCTTATGTCAGTTTCAATCTGCAATGATGAAGGCAAATTCCATCCCTTTTAGAATGGGGTATGGGCGGTATGGTATAGTTCAATTCCCATACACTGTTCCTAGACTAGGGAATGAGTTGGTTTCTATACAAATAATGAAAGAGGTTACTCTATGTTCATCTCAGAATTTCAAATTAGTGTTAATCGATGCATGATTGGTTAAAAACAAGTGAGATGGATCACTGATTCTAGTTGTGATGTTATTTGCATTGCAGAATCCTAGTTGTTGGATTTAAATATAGTTGTAATCAATTCTGGCCTTCAGGTTATTCCAGTGGTTCCCAAACCTGGTGCTGTAGACATCCCAGCCAGTCAGGTTTTCAGGATATCCACAATGAATATTCATGAGAGAGATTTGCATGCACTGCCTCCACTGCATGCAAATCTCTCTCATGAATATTCATTGTGGATATCCTGAAAACCTGACTGGCTGGTGGCTAGCAGACAGCTTGTTACATCGCCTGATATAACCGGCTATCAGCTGATTTTTAAAGCCGGTTTAGCGGCCATAATTGGCCGTGTAAAAAAGGTGGGATATCTTTGGTCAGTTTTAAGATAATCGGCTAAGTCTGAATATCGACTTAGCCGGTTATCTTTAAACCAGCCAAATATACACCAGGGGTCCGATATTCAGACTACAGGAAGTAGACTGCGCAACTTCCGAGGTTAGCGCTGATCCCAGATATTCAATGCCGCGCCGTTTCTGTTTGGGCGGTTTAAAGATAACTACTACTACTACTACTATTTAGCATTTCTATAGCGCTACAAGGCATACGCAGCGCTGCACAAACATAGAAGAAAGACAGTCCCTGCTCAAAGAGCTTACAATCTAATAGACAAAAAATAAATAAAGTAAGCAAATCAAATCAATTAATGTGAACGGGAAGGAAGAGAGGAGGGTAGGTGGAGGCGAGTGGTTACAAGTGGTTACGAGTCAAAAGCAATGTTAAAGAGGTGGGCTTTCAGTCTAGATTTAAAGGTGGCCAAGGATGGGGCAAGACGTAGGGGCTCAGGAAGTTTATTCCAGGCGTAGGGTGCAGCGAGACAGAAGGCGCGAAGTCTGGAGTTGGCAGTAGTGGAGAAGGGAACAGATAAGAAGGATTTATCCATGGAGCGGAGTGCACGGGAAGGGGTGTAGGGAAGGATGAGTGTGGAGAGATACTGGGGAGCAGCAGAGTGAATACATTTATAGGTTAGTAGAAGAAGTTTGAACAGGATGCGAAAACGGATAGGGAGCCAGTGAAGGGTCTTGAGGAGAGGGGTAGTATGAGTAAAGCGACCCTGGCGGAAGATGAGACGGGCAGCAGAGTTTTGAACTGACTGGAGAGGGGAGAGGTGACTAAGTGGGAGGCCAGCAAGAAGCAGATTGCAGTAGTCTAAACGAGAGGTGACAAGGGTGTGGATGAGGGTTTTGGTAGAGTGCTCGGAAAGAAAGGGGCGGATTTTACGAATGTTGTAAAGAAAGAAACGACAGGTCTTGGCGGTCTGCTGGATATGAGCAGAGAAGGAGAGAGAAGAGTCAAAGATGACCCCAAGGTTTCGAGCTGAGGAGACAGGGAGAATGAGAGAGCCATCAACAGAAATAGAAAACGGGGGGGGAGCGGGAAGGTGGGTTTGGGGGGGAAAATGAGAAGCTCAGTTTTGGTCATATTTAATTTCAGGTGGTGTTGAGACATCCAGGCAGCAATGTCAGACAAGCACGCTGAAACTTTGGTTTGGATGCAAGGTGAGATATCAGGGGTAGAAAGGTAGATTTGGGAGTCATCAGCATAGAGATGGTAGGAAAAGCCATGGGATGAGATTAATGAACCAAGGGAAGAAGTGTAGATAGAAAAGAGGAGGGGACCAAGAACAGAACCCTGAGGTACGCCGACAGGCAGAGGGATAGAAGTAGAAGAGGATCCACCAGAGTGAACACTAAAAGTGCGGAGGGAGAGGTAGGAAGAGAACCAGGAAAGGACAGAGCCCTGGAATCCAAGTGAGGACAGTGTATCGAGAAGTATGCTGTGATCGAAAGTGTCAAAAGCAGCGGAAAGATCAAGAAGATTGAGGATGGAATATTGACCTCTGGATTTAGCCAGTAATAGGTCATTGGAAACTTTAGTAAGCGCAGTTTCGGTTGAGTGGAGAGGGCGAAAACCAGATTGTAATGGGTCAAGAATAGCACGTGAGGAGAGAAAATCAAGGCAGCAGCGGTGAACAGCACGCTCAAGTAATTTGGAGAGAAAAGGAAGGAGAAAAGATAACCGGCTAAGTTAGTATTCAGGCATGGGTGTAGTTTGACCATTTCATTTGGGGGGCAAAGGGTGTGGCTTGGCACATCAGCGTATTCATTTTCATGCATACATCTCATAAATATTCATTATGGTTATTTAAAAAAGCAACAACACACACACGCACTAGACTAACATAGACAGGCCCTAACATGATACAAAATAGGGGCCCACAAAATCCAGAATAGAGATTCCATCAAGAAAGCCAGACTCTTTAAGCTGTACAAATACTGGTAAAAGAGAAAGAGACATGTATTTTTCCTGCACTCTGCAAAATAAAACAATAGAAAAAAATGTACATTTCACAAAGCAGGCACATCTTAGTTCTTAAAAAGCATTAAATAAAAATGTTTTCTTTTCTACCTTTGTTGTCTGAGCATTTTATTTTTCTAATTGGGCTGGTTCTAGTCTCTTTTCCACTTCCCATGTGTCAGTCATCTCCTAAATGCTTTTCCAGGTTGGTTTTCCATTTGTTCTCTCGCCTCTTGTCTTCTTCCTTTCCTTCTCTACATATCTTTCATTTAATGTTTTTTTCACACTTTTCTTTCACCCTTTAGTCCTTAGTCTCCATTTCACTTCTCATCTACCTCATCCCCTTCTCTCATACCCCCATCCCTTTTCAATGCCTCTCATCCTCTCTCCAGTCTTCCAGGTCATTGATACTACGTCTCAACCTTTCCTCACATCATCCCCTTTTCTTGCCCCTCTTCTCTTATCCCTCATTTCACATCATCATTCATTATCCCAACCCATCAATACACCCCCACATATCTAAAACTGCCAAGTATTCACTAGCCCCTCAAATTCCCACTCCATCTTGATCCATAACTCCCTGTTCTATTCCTCTTCCTCTCCCCTCCATCCACACCTCCTAGCCCCATCCATCTTCTGCTCTATTCTCCTCCCCTCTATCCATACCCCCCCAATCCCATTCATCTCCTGTCCCCCCCAACACACACAGCCTGTAGCCTCAACCATCTCCTGCTTCCCCCCCCCCCCCCCCACAAACACAATACGGTCCAGTGTTCCCCTCCTTCTCTCCTCCTCCTTCCCAGTGCGATCCAGTGTTGCTCTCTCATCCTCTCCTCCTCTCCCCTATCCCTCCTCCGGTCTGCAGTCTTCAAGGTGTTCAGACCAATTCAGGGCTGCTGGCAGGGTTAGCAATGTAAGCAAACTGCCTTCGGCCTGTCTAGACGTTTTCTCTCTGCAGTAACTTCATGTTCCCCTTGGGGTTGGCTCTGAAGAGAGCGCTTGGGGTTGGATCTGAAGAGAGCCCTTGGGGGCTGGCCTGATGGAGTCAAGCCAGGGAGTAGCTGGAGCAACAAGGCTGAAGACAGGAACACATTAATTGATTTGATTTGCTTACTTTATTTATTTTTTGTCTATTAGATTGTAAGCTCTTTGAGCAGGGACTGTCTTTCTTCTATGTTTGTACAGCGCTGCGTATGCCTTGTAGCGCTATAGAAATGCTAAATAGTAGTAGTAGTAGTAGTAGGTTGGAAGCAGGAACTGGCCAGGCAATGAACACTGGAGAAGCACAACTCTAGATGCCTGTTGCCAAAGCACTGGTGGCGTGTAGAGCACTTCCTTAAGTATCCCTTAGTCAGGAAGTGAGATCAACTGTCTGCGCCCCATCTAGGGCTATAAAAGGGAAGTGCAGCACCCAGGAAGTACAGGCTTGCAAGACTGTAGGAATGGAATGCTGCAGGACTCTAGCAGTTTCCTGAACCAGGTGAGAGGTGTAACATATTTTCAAATGTGCAACTATATCAGGCTTATTTTCAAAAGAGAAGGGCGCCCATCTTTCGACACAAATCGGAAGATGAGCATCCTTCTCACAGGGTTGCCCAAATTGGCATAATCGAAAGCCGATTTTGGGCGTCGTCAACTGCTTTCCATTGCGGTGATGATCAAAGTTCATGGGGGCGTGTCGGAAGCATAGCAAAGGAGGGACTGGGGCATGCATAACTTATGGACATCCTCGACCGATAATGGAAAAAAGAAGGGCGTCCCTGACGAACACTTGGGCAACTTTACTTAGTCCATTTTTTGTTACGACCAAGCCTCAAAAAGGTGCCCGAACTGACCAGATGACCACCAGAGGGAATCGGGGATGACCTCCCCTTACTCCCCCAATGGTCACTAACCCTCTCCCACCCTAAAAAAATAACTTTTTAAATATTTTTTGCCAGCCTCTATGCCAGCCTCAAATGTCATACCCAGCTCCCTGACCACAGTATGCAGGTCCCTGGAGCAGTTTTAGTGGGTGCAGTGCATTTCAGGCAGGCGGACCCAGGCTCATCCCCCCTATCTGTTACACTTGTGGTGGTAAATGTGAGCCCTTCAAAACCCACCACAAACCCACTATACTCACATGTAGGTGCCCCCCTTCACCCCTTAGGTCTATGGTAGTGGTGTACAGTTGTGGTGAGTGGGTTTTGGGGGGGTTGGGGGGCTCAGCACCCAAGGTTAGGAAGCTATGCACCTGGGAGCAATTTGTGAAGTCCACTGCAGTGCCCCCTAGGGTGCCCGGTTGGTGCCTTGGCATGTGAGGGGGACCAGTGCACTATGAATGCTGGCTCCTCCCATGACCAAATGGCTTGGATTTGGTCATTTCTGAGATGGGCGTCCTCGGTTTCCATTATCGCCGAAAACCAGGGACAACCATCTCTATAGTCGACCTAAATGTTGAGATTTGGGCGTCCACGACCATACTATCGAAACAAAAGATGGACGCCCATCTTTTCATAATAAGGGTTTCCCTGCCCCTTCGCGGGGGACGTCCTGTGAGGACATTCTCAGGAAAACTTGGGCGCCCTGTTCAATTATGCCCCTCCATATAGGGTGCCTTATAAGAAAAAATACAAAATAAGATTTAATGTGGTATGTTGTTCAAAAAAGAATGAACCAGGAAGTAATTGAAGGAGTTTAGTATTATAATAAGTTTTCATTATTTATGGGAGTGGAAGATCACATTTAACCTCTTGCCATGAAATACCACCAAAGTTCAAGAATCTTCTGCGATTTTTTACAGGGCTGTAGCAAGCTATATGTGGGCAATGCGGCCACCCAGGGCACAATGGAGCTGGGGTACAAAAACTGTGCCCCGTCCTTTGGCTTCCCTTGCAAAGTGGACAGAGTGGAGACACATCAGCAGCATCTGGGGGCGTGTCACACAGGGCATGTGCCGATTTAATACACTCCTGATTTTTTTTAATATAAAGGTCATTACTTTTAATATGCTACCATTATTAGTAATATGCATTGCTGAAGACAAGAAAATGCATTCATATTTCAAAAGGCAGCTGTATATGTTGAACACAGAAATCTCTAATTTTAAGATCAAGCTCTTTATTTCATCTGCTCTACAGACCTATTTGCTTTAGTCATACAGGATGAAACACCGAACATGTTAATTATGTATATTAATGAGCCTTACTGATTTCCATTCATGCATGTTAGCTGTGAAAAGGAAAACAGTAAGTCAATCATCATTTCATTGCTTAATGACCTCTGTATTTTGCAGTTAGTACAGCTACTCTTCAGTGGTAGAACTCAAGAGTTCAGTGCATGAAATGCAATGAATCTATCCAACCACTCAATTAAAGAAAAGTTGTCTCTAGAGATTCTTTTTAAGATTTATATTTCAAAGCAGTATTAAAGTGGTCCAGTGATCTTCAATGCAGCAATGAGAACGGAGAAGAATGTTTCAAAATCTTCAGAAATGCTTCTACTGCCTCACTGTATCTTCTACAGACTGCCATACACTAGTCGCAGCAGTAGAGTATGGTGGAGCATGGCTAAATTTTGGCAATCAGGCTTATTTTCGAAAGAGATCGCCGGCAATCTTCCGACACAAATCGGGAGATCGCCGGCGATCTCTCAAAAGCGGCGAAATCGGTATAATCGAAAGCTGCTTTTTTTTACACCATCGCTGCTTTCCCGTCGCCGAGCCGGCGAAAGTTCAAGGGGACGTGTCAGGGGCATAGCGAAGGCGGGACATGGGCAGGCATGGGCGTGGCTACCAGGTGGCCGGCTTCAGTGCATAATGGAAAAAACAAAAGCGGCGTTAAACAGTACTTCGCCGGTTTTACTTGGTCCTTTTATTTTCAGGACCAAGCCTCAAAAAGGTGCCCCAACTGACCAGATGACCACCGGAGGGAAAGGGGGATGACCTCCCCGTAGTCCCCCAGTGGTCACCAACCCCCTCCCACACTAAAAAAATAAAAACCTTTTTTGCCAGCCTCAAATGTCATACCCAGCTCCCTGACAGCAGTATGCAGGTCCCTGGAACAGTTTTTGTTGGTTGGAGTGGACTTCAGGTAGGCGGACCCAGGCCTATCCCCCCCTACCTGTTACACTTGTGGTGGTAAGTGTTGAGCCCTCCAACCCCCCCCCAAACCCACTGTACCCACATGTAGGTGCCCCCCTTCACCCATAAGGGCTATGGTAGTGGTGTAGAGTTGTGGGGAGTGGGTTTTGGGGGGATTTGGGGGGCTCAGCACCCAAGGTAAGGGAGCTATGCACCTGGGAGCTATCTGTATATATTTTTTTAATTTTTAGAAGTGCCCCCTAGGGTGCCCGGTTGGTGTCCTAGCATGTCAGGGGGACCAGTGCACTACAAATGCTGGCTCCTCCCACGACCAAATGCCTTGGATTTCGCCGGGTTTGAGATCGCCGGCATTTTTTTCCATTATCGTTGAAAAACAAAACCGGCCATCTCAAACCTGGCGAACTCTGGCATTTGGCCGGGTCAAACCATATTATTGAAAGAAAAGATGGCTGGCCATCTTTTTCGATAATATGGTTCAGCCAGCTGTTTGTGGCACCGCCAAAATAGATCGCCGGCAATCTATTTCGCCGGCGCTGTTCGATTATTCCCCTCAATATTACCTGACAGAAAATGCATTTCTTGTGAAACAGGAAGTAGCTGCTTGCCAGTGTTAACAACCATGTGTTCTCTGCAGCCAGTCAGTAAAGAAGAAACAGATCAACAGCAGCAAAAAGTCAAGCTCCCGTTGTTCTGCAGATAAGAGAAAGGATCAACCGGCAGGAAACTTTAGGTGGGGCTAGGATCTGTGTGCTTCACCCCCCCATCCCATTCAGATACCTATGGAAGCACTGATATCTGTCACCTATGTGCATAATCTATGGGCCTCAATATCAAGCGGAATGTAATAATACTTCACAAGTTGAATTCTGTACATCATTGGCAATAAACAATCCAAGCTTGCATATAAACACATCAAATTATTTTATGAAGTTTTAACGGACCTCAGCATGGGGATAAAGCAGTCAAACTTCAATGCCGCATGTGACCACCCCAAAATCGTCACCGGTCCCTAAATATGAAGTCTCAGTATTCTTATATTCTTGACCATAGTGCTCAATGTTAGAAATCAACTTTCATCTTCTGAATTTCCCATCCCCCGTAATTTCACCACATTTATACCTCTAATCACAGAAAAACGTTATACCGAATGTTCTCCTACTATTGTTTAGCTGCCCTGTCAGTTTCCCGTTATTTCTTTCCATTGTTCTATTGTTCTTCTCCATTGTTCTATTCCCTTAACGATACTTTGACTTGTTTTCGCATAACTCCTCACAATGTAATCCATAACCAAGTTGTAACAAACTGTACTTCCACCATTCACAATGTATTGTAAGCCACACTGAACCCGCAAATAGGTGGGAAAATGTGGGATACAAATGCAATAAGTAAATAAATAAATAAAATATGGTAAGCAACTTAGCTTTTAATGAATGAAGTCGACTATGGAAGGTTCTTCTGTCTGACATGCAACATGTTTCACCGACTAGAGGCTGTTTCAAGGATGTACACCCCCCCCCCCCCCCCCCCCACACACACACAGAGTTTAAATGCCTGCCATACGTGCCAACAACAAATCTCTACTGTCGCTTTGTTGTCAGCTGTGGCCAGTTCTCTTGCCACATGAAGCCTATATTTGTATTTTTTTGAAGATAATGGTTTGTGAGCATACCAATGCCGATGTTGAGAGATATCTACAATATTTTTATGATAAACATCAACTTGCCCAGAATCCACTGTAACCCATCTGTCAATGACCGGCTCAGTTCCAACCCAGGTCATAAACAAACAGGCGGGCAGCACACACTTTCTTTCCCTACTCACATATTCCACACAGTTCAATCTTCCTCATTCGAGTTTGGGCACAGACCGGGGCCGGATAAATATCCGGAAGGCTGTAGGATATTAAACGGGGCATTACTCAGGAGTACACTTGAACAGTCCAGGAGACAGCTCTTCTCTCTCTCTTCCAAGGAATACTTGTCACACCAAGGAGTTATCTTATATGCAAACAACTTTACTTAACTTCTACTTCCTTAATTCATAATTCCTTAATTACAATCAGCATTTGGTTTAAGAAGTCTTCTGTCCATCCAAGACTATTGGTTACAGTCTTATCCATTAATTGAACGACTTCTTATAGCAATCTTGAAATAACAACACCTCCAGTCTATCACCCATCCCTTTGGGCTGTATAATCTAAGGTCGTGCTGGAAGTGTTTGTGGTCACCAGCAAACTCCTCCAGGATCAGATCTCTCTATCTATCCTCTCCTCCAGAGTTGCATTTCTCTGAGCTGCATCCTCTGGCCTTGAACTGGCTCTTCCCCCTTCCTTCTCTGGAGCTGGGCTCCTCTTGCCCTCCTAGAGGACTCCTCTCAAAACAGTTACTGCCTTTGGTTGACAATAACTCCTCCTTGACTCAGCCTTAGGTTATCTGGCCTTCCCAGGATACCCCCTCTCCTCCTAGAATCCTGGCAGGTGTGAAAGTAGCCTAAGACCATGTGCTCAGATAAACAAGAACTTTTATTCCCTTCAAATTCCACCTCTACTGTCAATTAATAACTAGAAACATTTCTCTCTGCCACTTATCGCATAAACACACCCCCTGGGCTGGATCTTTGGTCCACTCAAAAAAGCCCTCCCCTCAGAGACTGTGAAGAGCTCTATCATGATGACCTCAGTAATCCCCATTATAATGGGGGATTGCATAACTATCCTAAGATCTGCATGAAATACAGCATGGAAGTTCATTTGGTCTTAAAGGAACGGGCAATAGCTGTTCTGTCATGTATGCAAAACACAACAGCCTTCAGTGTGATTCCCAGTACTCTTCCCACCCCCATCCCAGCCAGCACTCTCCCTCCTCCCAGATCTCAGCCGGTGCTTTTTTTTTTCCCAGAATCCCAACTAAAGCTCTATCCCTCCTCCCCTCCAGTCTCAATCAACATTCTGTACCCCCTAGACACCATTTGCGCTTTCATTGCTGAATAATTCAGGTTCCTGAGCCTTGTGGTCTATGAGGACCAATGACACCTCCTTTCCTTAGTATGCTAATGAGTGCTCCTCTCTCTGACTCAATTGCTTCTTTTCCCATGCAAAGGAAACCGAGGCTACTATGTTCTGTATACAGTGAGATGCAACTCATAACACCACTTTTTCTGCTTGTCTTTTTCTACTGCTGCAGGTCCACTCAATACTAAGGGCCTGGGACAATTATTGCACTTCCCCCTCTATTGATGGATGGGCCTGTCTGGACTCACAGCAGCGGAGAGGAAAGACTAAGGAGGTGATGGGGGAGACAAATCTGATATTAGGGATGCTCAACTAGCCACAGCATCCACTGAGCTGGCACTTACGCTTTCAGGCAATGTTTAGCAAGGCGCATCATCCTATTTTATCCTAGAGTTTGTGCAAATTGGTTCATAAATATTTTCCTAATCCCATTATTATATAAATATGCTTGGCATTTGCTTGGAAAGCAAATGGGCACAATTTCAGCCTGAAATGCAAAGGAAATGAGTCTGAGTGTAATCTCTGTGCATGCATTTCCTGGCTGCCATGGAACCAGCCCTTTTTCACAGAATTGGTACAGCCTGTTGCTGAGAGTATTGCCCCATGTAGATACAATCTTTTAAAAGATCAAATGCATGCACAGTATACTGCAGGGGCGTAGTTACGTGAGGCCATGGGGGCCTGGGCCCCCGTACATTTGGTCCTAAACCCCCCTGCCGACGACCCTCTCGACCCCTCTTCCGCCACCAACCCTCCTCTGCTGCCACCGTCATCGCCTACCTTTGCTGGCGAGGGACCCCAACCCCCACCAGCCGAGGTCCTCTTGCTTCCTGCGCAAGGCTTAGTTCTGTTTCTGACGTTCTGCAATCCCCTGCTGGTGGGAATTGAGGTTGCTGGTTGATCTTCAAGGCTTCGTTCTGTTTCTGTGAGTCTGACGTCCTGCACGTACAAAGTGCAGGACGTCAGACTCAGAAGCAGAACGAAGCCTTTTGTGCCAGAAGCAAGAAGACATCAGCTGGCGGGGACTGGGGTCCCTCGCCAGTAAAGGTAGGCGATGACGGCAGCGGCAGGGGAGGATTGGCGGCGGGAGGGGGTTCGAGAGGGTTGTCGGCAGGGGGTGCTAAAATGTGCCCCCTCACCTGGGCTCTGGACCCCCCTCCTGCCGGTCTGGCTACGCCCCTGATATAGTCCAATGAAAATTTTAACAAATGATTGATTGAGAAAATATAAATTGAATTTAGGACTCAACATGTTTCATGCGTTTGGTCCCTGCAGTTCATTATCAAATACTTCATAAAGGAATATCAATCAAAGGTGAGAATATATAGGCACTTAACTTAGGTGCAGATATTTAGGCCTGGTTTTAGATGGCCTACATGGACGCATCTAAATTTTAGGCGCAAGAATGGCCAATAAGCATATTCTATAAACTATGCTTTATTTTAGGTGTAGGTTATAGAATCATGCTGTGTTTTTTGGCACCGATTTTTGAGGCGCCATATATAAAATTTGGCCCTTTTCTCATATGGTTTTATATAAATTTGATTATTAAAGTTTTTAAGAGATTGCTTTGGCTACACCCTGGTTCTTGGTCATCTCTATTGTCTGTTAAATATTAGAAAACCACCATTTATGGTACTTCAAGCGGACGAGTCGGAGAAACTTACTGACTTCACGGTAAACCTGGAGGACGTAATGGGGCAGTTCGGCAAACTGAAGAGTAGCAAATCTCCTGGACCGGATGGTATTCACCCTAGAGTACTGATAGAACTGAAAAATGAGCTTGCGGAGCTACTGCTAGTGATATGCAACTTATCCTTAAAATCGAGCATGGTACCGGAAGATTGGAGGTTGGCCAATGTAACGCCCATTTTTAAAAAAGGCTCCAGGGGAGATCCGGGAAATTATAGACCGGTGAGTCTGACGTCGGTGCCGGGGAAAATGGTAGAGGCTATTATTAAAAACAAAATTACAGAGCACATCCGAGGACATGGATTACTGAGACCGAGTCAGCACGGCTTTTGTGAGGGGAAATCTTGCCTGACCAATTTACTTCAATTCTTTGAAGGAGTAAACAAACATGTGGACAAAGGGGAGCCGGTTGATATTGTGTATCTGGATTTTCAAAAGGCGTTTGACAAGGTACCTCATGAAAGGCTACAGAGGAAATTGGAGGGTCATGGGATAGGAGGAAATGTCCTATTGTGGATTAAAAACTGGTTAAAGGATAGGAAACAGAGAGTGGGGTTAAATGGGCAGTATTCACAATGGAGAAGGGTAGTTAGTCGGGTTCCTCAGGGGTCTGTGCTAGGACCGCTGCTTTTTAATATAGTTATAAATGATTTAGAGATGGGAGTAACTAGCGAGGTAATTAAATTTGCTGATGACACAAAGTTATTCAAAGTCGTTAACTCGCGACAGGATTGTGAAAAATTACAAGAGGACCTTACGAGACTGGGAGACTGGGCGGCTAAATGGCAGATGACGTTTAATGTGAGCAAGTGCAAGGTGATGCATGTGGGAAAAAAGAACCCGAATTATAGCTACGTCATGCAAGGTTCCACGTTAGGAGTTACGGACCAAGAAAGGGATCTGGGTGTCGTCGTCGATAACACACTGAAACCTTCTGCTCAGTGTGCTGCTGCGGCTAGGAAAGCGAATAGAATGTTGGGTATTATTAGGAAAGGTATGGAAAACAGGTGTGAGGATGCTATAATGCCTTTGTATCGCTCCATGGTGCGACCGCACCTTGAGTATTGTGTTCAATTCTGGTCACCGCATCTCAAGAAAGATATAGTAGAATTGGAAAAGGTGCAGCGAAGGGCGACTAAAATGATAGCGGGGATGGGACGACTTCCCTATGAAGAAAGACTAAGGAGGCTAGGGCTATTCAGCTTGGAGAAGAGACGGCTGAGGGGAGACATGATAGAGGTATATAAAATAATGAGTGGAGTGGAACAGGTGGATGTGAAGCGTCTGTTCACGCTTTCCAAAAATACTAGGACTAGGGGGCATGCGATTAAACTACAGTGTAGTAAATTTAAAACAAATCGGAGAAAAGTTTTCTTCACCCAACGTATAATTAAACTCTGGAATTCATTGCCGGAAAATGTGGTGAAGGCGGTTAGCTTAGCAGAGTTTAAAAAGGGGTTGGACGGTTTCCTAAAGGACAAGTCCATAAACCGCTACTAAACGGACTTGGAAAAATCCAAAATTCCAGGAATAACATGTATAGAATGTTTGTACGTTTGGGAAGCTTGCCAGGTGCCCTTGGCCTGGATTGGCCGCTGTCGTGGACAAGATGCTGGGCTCGATGGACCCTTGGTCTTTTCCCAGTATGGCATTACTTATGTACTTATGTGTCTTCTTGCTGCTCAAAATGAGGCGGTTTCTTATAGAATCACCCCCTAAGGACTAGATTCCATATATCACACCTAAAAAATCAGCACCAAAATGAAGTTCGCCTAAGCGTATTCTATAAAGTATGCCTCAATTTAGGCATACTTTATAGAACAGACCTAAATTTCTGTGCAGTATGTAGAATACACTGAGTGCTGTCTGAGCAACTAAATTATGCACGGCAGGGGCGTAGCCAGACACCCAAGTTTGGGTGGGCCTGGACCCAAGGTGGGTGGGCAGAACTCCGCCTTGTCCTACAAGTGATTTGGTTTCTCCCTCTCTCGCCTGCATGCCATATGGTCTTTCAAACATCCCCTCTCCTCCGTATACCTTTTAAATAGTAGATTTTCACTGGCAGCAAACAGTTGTTGGGAGTTTTTGGCTGGTGGGGCTTGGGGTCCCTGCCAGCCACATTATAGGTGTGCTGCTACTTGGTGGGCCTGAATCTAAATTGGGTGGGCCTGGGCCCACCCCAGCCCACCCTTGGCTACGCCACTGATGCACGGCCTGGGTACATCTTATAAGAACGTGCATAGATTTTAGAAACGCCCATGACCCGCCCATCCCATGCCCATGGCTACAGCCAGTTTTGAATTACGCAACTTAGAGTTTACGCACACCACGTTACAGAACACGCTCAGACACACTGCGTGTAAATTCTAATTAAAGCCAATTGGTGCTAATAATTGGTTGTTAACATCCAATTATCAATGCTGATTAGCTTGTTAACCAATTAGCTTGTGCACACTGTTATAAAATACGCTTCGATTTCCATGCAGAAATCTCAGCACAATATATAGAGTCCCGGAGTAACTGCACACCTGAAAAACAGAAATCATTTCTCTACACCTGGATCATCTCTAATCACTAAACCCAATCTGCATTCAAAAGCAAGGAGCTAAATCTCTTCCCTTTCGGAGAAGGCACAAAATCCATACTGATAAAATAATAATAATAATAATAAGAAAACTAGTTTTAAAAATCTTTGTCCAATTTCAGAATTCAAACCATGCAGTAATTGAAAAATCCACATATTTTTTTCTCACAGATAAGAATTTATCTCTATCCTCACAAAGGCAATAAGTAATCGCTTGTGCAATTTGAAGAACAATCATCAAGTATAATAGTCATAAAATGTGGATCAGTGATAAAATACCCAGGGGTCCTTTTACTAAGGTGCGCTGAAAAATGGCCTGCGGTAGTGTAGACGCGTGTTTTGGGTGCACGCAGAATCATTTTTCAGCGCACCTGCAAAAAATGCCTTTTTAAAATTTTATGTATTGATAAATGGGCATATGTTTCTCCCCTTTATAAAATAATGAATGTTTGTATGTGTTTTAAGTGTGTTATTTTTAGTTATCAGTTATTGTTGGATGACATGTTTTTTTTAGATTCCAGATGCAGACTATTGCAGTCAAAACATGACTTGTGTTGAGTCACTGGATGTTTTAATACATGTTTTGCACGTCTTGAACATCGTCTAGCTTCTACTCTTTTGTCACCTTCATTGTGTTTGACATGTCTAGAATAGGCTCCTACCAAATACCCTCAATTTCTCCCTTAAGGTCTGATTGTTTTCTCAGGCTTTTGGGGCTAGGTCGCTTCTCACTTTGGTCTGGATGGTTTTGATTTTCCTTTGAGGTTACTTGTAGAGGAGTGAGGGGGTTGATGTATTATTCTGGAACATCTTCTTATGGAATGGTGGTTAAGCAAGTATATGTAAATAAATGAAAACAGAGTGGAGGAGTGGCCTAGTGGTTAGAGCATCAGTCTTGCAATCCAGAGGTGGCCAGTTCAAATCCCACTGCTGCTCCTTGTGATCTTGGGCAAGTCACTTAACCCTACATTGCCTCAGGTACAAACTTAGATTGTGAGCCCCCCTGGGACAGAGAAATACCCAGTGTACCTGAATGTAACTCACCTTGAGCTACTACTGAAAAAGGTGTGAGCAAAACCTAAATAAAATAGTAGATGACTGCAGAAAAAGACCTGTACGGTCCATCCAGTCTGCCCAACAAGATAAGCTCATATGCACTACTTTATATGTATACCTGACCTTGATTTGTATCTACCATTTTCAGGGCACAGACCATCGAAGTCTGCCCAGTACTAGCCCTGCCTCCCAACCACTGGTGCTGCCACCCAATCTCTGATAAGCTTCTGAGGATCCATTCCTTCTGAAAAGGATTCCTTTATGTTTATCCCACGCATTTTTTAATTCCGTTACCATTTTCATCTCCACCACCTCCCGCGGGAGGCATTCCAAGTATCCACCACTCTCTCCGTGAAAAAATACTTCCTGACATTTTTCTTGAGTCTGCTCCCCTTCAATCTCATTTCATGTCCTCTACTTCTACCGCCTTCCCGTCTCCAGAACAAGTTTGTTTGCGGATTAATACCTTTCAAATATTTGAACGTCTGTATCATATCACCCCTGTTTCTCCTTTCCTCCAGGGTATACATGTTCAGGTCAGCAAGCCTCTCCTCATACGTTTTGTAACGCAAATCCCATACCATTTTTGTAGCGTTTCTTTGCACCGCTTCAATTTTTTTTACAGATACGGCCTCCAAAACTGAACACAATACTCTAGATGGGGCCTCACCAACAACTTGTACAGGGGCATCAATACCTCCTTTCTTCTGATGGTCACACCTCTGTCTATACAGCCTAGCAAACCTTCTGGCTACGGCCACCGCCTTGTCACACTGTTTCGTCGCCTTCAGATCCTCAGATACTATCACCCCAAGATCCCTCTCCCTGTCTGTACATATCAGACTCTCACCACCTAACACATACATCTCCTGTGGATTTCTACTCCCTAAGTGCATCACTTTGCATTTCTTCGCATTGAATTCAATATTCAATCATTCTTATTTCAAAGACCAGACCAGAACACTGCACCAGTGATTTCACAGTAAGAATACTGAAAGTTAATTTTAAAACAATACAGGAATGTAAGACCTTTGAAATAAGAATGATTGAATATTTTGACACCCAACAAACAGGACTTAATAAGGATCTGGGTTTTCTAACCCATTATAAACCATAAAGCTGTATTTCTCTGTTTATTTCTCTGTTTATTACCCTCCTCTCACCTACCAACACCCATCCTGTTAGAATATCAATGAAATGCTTTGATGTCCCCATGCATACCCCCACCCTCCCACTCTGTCAGACTGTCAAAGTAATGCTTTGATGTTTCTCTTATATATACTATCTGCTAACACATTTGCTTATTTCCGATCTGACGAAGAAGGGCAACCTTCGAAAGCTAATCAAGAAATGTATTAAGTTATGTCCAATAAAAAAGGTATCATCTTATTTTCTTTTCCATGTTTTATTTTGTTTGATTTCTATTGAAAAGCTTTGCTGAAATCTTAGTAGATTACATCTATAGCACGTTCCTGATTCAATTCTCCGGTCACCCAGTCATAGAATTCAATGAGATTCGTTTGGCACGATTTCCCTCTGGTAAAACCATGTTGTCTCAGATCTTGCAACTTATTGGCTTCCAGGAAATTCACTATCCTTTTCTTCAGCATCACTTCCATTACTTTTCCAATAACCAAAGTGAGGCTTACCGGCCTGTAGTTTCCAGCTTCTTCCCTATCCCCACTTTTGTGAAGAAAAATCAATCAATAGCCCAAAGTTCTTCCAATGTTCCCATGGTGTTGTGAAGCCACCTTTGAACTGATTTTGATGCTGTCGAAGCTGGAAATGATGGCTAGTTGCAAATAAACATTGGAGATAAAAAGAGGTTTGTAATTCTGACAGCATACTAATAATCTTTTTTTTTTCCTAACTAGTTTTAATGAAACATAACTTCAGTGTAACTGTTTGTGAATCCAATACTAGTGCGCCACGTTTTCTTCAATTTTTAAATAAAAAGAGCTCTACAAACTCGGGCAATTATGTGGGGAAAATTCATGTCCACACAGAAAAAGGGCTATAAATAATTTTCTTTGGTTCATGTCTTCCTTTTATTTTTCTTGATGTTTTACAAATCTTTGATAATTATAGTTTGGAATGACAAATCATGCACCATGCGAGTAATTTCTCAAATCTGATATAATGGAAACAGCTGGATAGACTTGCTTTCTAGTTCTGTGTGTATTGTACTTAATTATTTGTGGGATATGACAAGAAAAGCTTTAGGCTCTGATTGTCAAATTCATCTGTCAGACATTTGAAGACATTAGGCTAAATTATATAAATGGTGCCTTAAAAATCAGCGCTGAAAAACCATGCACTTAGCACGATTCTATAAACTACACCTAAAGTTAGGCTTTGTTTTATAGAATATGCTTAGCAGCCATTCTTGCAACTAAATTATAGGCGCACCTATTTAGGCCACCTAAAACCAGGCCTAAGTACCTGCACATAACTTAGGTGCAGATCAGATGTATTCCATAATAGTGTACATAGGTTTTTGGTTTTTTTTTACACCTATGACCTGCCCATGCCATGCCCCCTTTTTGGCTGCATATATTAGAAAGCTAGGCACATAAATTCTAATTAAAGCCAATTAGTGCCACGAATTGGTTAAGTACCAATTATCGGTGCTGATTGGTTTGTTAATCAATTAAGTTGTGTGCTCAGTTTGGCCGTGTGGCAAAATTAGCGCATACAACTTAAGGTGGCATTTATAGAATTTGGGGGATTATATATTACTAGTGACAATACATTCATCAACCATCTTTCCAGTAAGTGATCAAGTGATATGCCTTCTAAACTCTAAAGTTCCCTTTTTTTATCCAATAAGTCTTCCTATACACAGCACCAGAAACGGTAATATTCATGTGCTTTTACATCATTTAATTTCTATTAGAGTAACAAAGCAAAGCAAAAACATAAGAACTCCCATACTGGGTCAGGCCAAAAGTCCAACAGACCCACTAAACCCACCTTCCCCCCCTCCCCGCTCCTTGTCAAGTGGTGGCCTTCCCTAATCTATCTTGTTAATTAGAATTTAAGGACATTTTCTCCAGGAATTTGTCCAATTATTTTTAAACCCAGCTACAGTAATTACTTTTACCATATCCTCTCACAATGAATTCTAGAGCTGAACTATGTACTGATGGCCCCTTTTACTAAGCTGTTGCAAAAGGGTCAGTGTATTTTTTTGGACACACGACGAGGCTCCATTTTACCACAGCAGGTAAAAAGTATGTCTTTCTTTTTTCAGAAAATGGCCATGCGGCAAATGAAGCACTTGCTGTGTGGCCATTTCAGAGGGGGGCAGCCCTTACCGCCACCCATTGAGGTAGTGATAAGGGCTCCCATGCTAACCCAGCAGTAACCGGGCAGCATGCAGCACTGCCCAGTTACCGCTGGGTACACACCGGTGCTTCAAAAATAATTTTTTTTTGTAGCACCGGATATGTTGTGCACTGGGAGTGGGCTGATGCGGTAGCCTGGCAGTATTTCCTTTTTAGCGAGTGGTAAGCTTGCATTGGGCTTGCCGCCACTTTGAAAAAGGGGCCCTGATGTCACGGTTGTGACTGTATTCCATGCCCACACTCACCTCGTCTCCTGGTGACCAGACCCTATGGCTGCTGTGGACTGTCTTCCTCCTGTTTCCCAAAGCATGTTCCAGAGTTCATTCCAGTCCTATTCTGATGTTCCAGCCTTCCAGACTTGCTTTGGGGTTCCTGCAGCCAAGCCTCACTTTGGTGCTCTTGCAGTCAAGCCGTGCTCTGGTGTTTTTGCTGCCAAGCCTCACTCTTACTTGTGACCTCATCTGTAATTGCCTTTATTAAGCACCTGGGAACTTTCAGGCTTGCCTTTGCAACAGAGGTCTTCAGATGAGTTTTCGTCTGTGTGTGTGTGTTTGTTGCAGTTCCAGCCCTGCTAGTTCTTGTCTTATCAGTCTTCAACTTCTACTCCAACCCTGCTTGTTCGGGCCCTGCAAGCCTTCAGCTTCAGTTCTAATCCTGCTTGTGTCTGTCCTGTTTGTCTTCAGCTTTAGTTCCTCCACTGTTTGTTCCAACCCTGTCTGCTTTCAGATTCCATTCTAGCCAAGCCAGTTTGAGAATCCTGAATCCTGTTCTAGCCAAGCCTGTTTGAGAATCCTGAATCCGGTTCCAGCCAAGCCAAGCCCGTTGCAGAATCCGGTTGTTCCAGTCCTGCTTATTACAGCCCTGCTCATCTACCTCTTCAATTCCCATCTTGCTAGTTCCGGTCCTGCTTGTACCAGCCTGTCTAGTGTTCAGCCTCGCTTCCTGTTTGGGTGGTTCACCTGCTGCTGCCAGTCACTGGCAGTGGCCCAAGGACTCAGTACTCCAGACTCCGTGACAGTTGTGACACCTGAATTTGCTTTACATGTAACACTTAGGGGGGGTGTTATCAACATGGGCTACCATTAAGATGTGCTATTTTAATGGAACAGTAAACTAAGAAGTGAGGAAAAGAACCAAGGAAATCAGTTCTTAGTGGTCTATTTATTTATTCGAAGTACAACACAAATATGGTGGAATCAGAGGTACTTCATACCCGTAAGGAATTTGTTCACCTTTTCTACATTTGCATGTCATTTTACTAAAAATCATAATATTTTACCACAGGGTCTCAATGCATAAATTGGCATGACCTGTGGTAAAATAACTTGTCTTAATGAAAGCCCACTTCATGGCATGTCTCCTAGTCTTTGTATTTTCTGAAAGAGTAAACTACCAATTTCAATTTATCCAGTGGCGTTCCTAGCCTGCATGGCACCCGGGGCGGATCGCCGATGCGCTCCCCCCCCCCCCCCCGGCAAAATTACACCTCCCCCCTCAGCAAAATGACACCCCCCTGGGTGCACGCCGCTGGGGGGTGTGCCGCGGCGCGCGCCTGTCTGCTCCGAAGAGTTCGCTAACTTCGCTCGTTCGCTGCAGTTCCCTCTGCCCCGGAACAGGAAGTAACCTGTTCCGGGGCAGAGGGAGCTGCAGCGAACGAGCGAAGATAGCGAACTCGGAGCCAGGCACGCGCCGTGGCACCCCCCAGCGGTGTGCACCCGGGGCAGACCGCATCCACCCCCCCCCCCCCTTGGTACGCCACTGAATTTATCCATTCCATTCATGAAATTTAAGCATGTGTAATATCTCAACTCAGATTGAACCACTTCTCCAAACTGAAGAGCCCTGATCGCTCTAGCCATTCATCATAGGAGAGTCATTCCATCCTTTTTATCATGTCGGTTGCCTTTTTCTATATCTTTTCAGTAGTGCAGCAATAAGAATAGCACTGAATACTCAAGGTGCAGTCTCATTATAGAGCAATACAGAGACACTAAAATATTCTCAGTTGTATTCTCCACTCCTTTCCTACAAATGTTAACATTTTGTGTACTGAAATGTTCAGTATATTGTTCAAAGCGTGCCTAAATCCTTTTCCTGGTGGTGTCTCCTAACTGGAACCGAACATCACATAGATATAGTTTATGTATTTATTTGTTTTAGTGCATTTCTACCCCACATTTACCCACATGAGCAGGCGCAATGTGGCTTACAATAAATCAAGTGGATACAATACAAGACAATGATGGCCCAGAATCAGAAAGTGACAGGAGGGGAAGGAACAGGGGATAACACAGGGTAAATGATAGGGGTGAAGCGACAGCAAGAGGGAGAGAGGTTAAACATGAGTTTAGATGATTATTCTCGATTTTCTTCATTGGGAGAAAACATGACACTGGCCAGGGCCGCCGAGAGGGGGGGCAGGGAGGACAAAAGTCCCGGGGCCCGGGCCTCCAGGGGGGCCCGGCGCCGCCGCCTGGCCCGCCCTCTGTCGCCGCCTGGCCCGCCCTCCGTCACTCCCAGAACTAACCTTAAGCCTCCTTTCACTTCGCAGCAAGCAGCAGGAGGTCAGGCCACTCCTTCCTTTCATGTCCCGCCCTCACCTGATGTAACGTCTGTGAGGGCGGGGCACGGAAGGCAGGAGGAGAGGTCTGCCCTGCTGCTGCTTGCTGCGAAGTGAAAGGAGGCTTAAGGTTAGTTCCGAGGGCCCGGCCCGATAGCAGGTGGAGGGGGGCCTGGCGACCTCGGGGGGGGGGGCCGGGGGCAGCCTTGTCCCGGGCCCGGCTCCAGCTCTCGGCGGCCCTGACACTGGCAAGTTAGATCCAAAGTGTTGATAAGGTAGGCACAAAAAAAAAAAAGAGAGAGAGAAAGAAATAGGAATGTCACCATTACAGCAGTGGTCCCCAAACCTAATCCTGGAGGCACCCCAGCCAGTCAGGTTTACAGGATATCCACATGAATATTCATGAGAAGGAGTTGCATGTAGTGGAGGCAGTGAATGCATATCTCTTTCACGAATATTCGTTGTGGATATCCTGAAACCTGGTGCCTCCAGGACCAGGTTTGGGAACCACTGTTATAAAGGCCAAAACTTAAAATAAAAAAACTTCCAGGCACGTTCAAAATTAGAAGCCTCTGTGGAAATCACTTGAACCAATAGATGATCAAGGAGTAATAGGGAAATCAGGGAGAACAAGACCATAGTAGAACAAGGAGTAGAATGTAGGGGAGATACTCGTGCCAGAAATGATATTAGACCTGATGATTTGGAGGAACCAAACCATAGTGAACCTGGAAGATATATTCTGGTAAACTGGAAAATCAAAGAATATCAAATCACATGAACCTGATGATATACACCCTAGAGTACTGAAATAACTCAAAAATTGCAATTTGTAACTTACCTTTAATATCATCTGTGGTACCTGAAACTGACATGTGGCCAAAATAATGTCAATTTTTTTTAAAAATGAAGGATTCCATAGACAACCTGGTAAATTATGGACCAGTATACTTGCAAATTGCAAATGCAGTCATTTTTTTTCTTTAAATTACCAAATACATAGTCACGGATTAATTGGAGATACCCAACAGGAATATAGTCAAGAGAAATCAAGCCTTACCAATCTGCCACTTTTTTTTTTTAATAGAGGTAATAAAAATGTAAATGAGCAAGTGAATGTAATGTATCTGGGCTTTCAGAAGTCATTTGACAAAGTCCCTCATGAGAGACTCCTGAGGAAATTAAGTAGTCATGGGCTAGAAGGCGATGTACTCTTGTGGATTGAAAACTGATTAAAAGACAGAAAATAGAGTAGAACTAAATGGTCAGTTCTCTCAATGGAAAAAAGATAAATAGCGAACCGTCGCAGGCTTTGTACATATCTATAAATGATATGGAAATGGGAACAATGAGTAAAGTAATCGGGTTTGCGGACATCATCAAATTATTCAAAGTTGTTAAATCTCAAGCAGACTGTACGAAATTACAGGAAGACCTTGCTAGGCTGGAGGGCTGGGCATCTACACGGCAGATGAATTTTAAAATGGACAAGTACAAAGTAGTACGTGTAGAGAAGAATAATTCTGGAAACTGTGTCACGTGGCATCAAGCTCTGCCAGAAACTGGAAGACAAAAGAATCAGGCCTACCAAAAAGTTGAAAAGTAAAAAGTCATGGGATGGGAGGTAATGTCCTTTTGTGGACTGGAAACTGACTTAAAGACAGGAAACAGAGTGTAAGACCAAATGGTCAGCTATTTACTCGGAAAAGGGTCACTAGTGGAGTGCCTGAAGGGACAGTACCAGAACCTGCTCTGTAGAATATTTTCAAACATGGAGAAAGGAGTGACGAGTGAGGTGATCATTTTGCAAGTCATTAAGGGGTCCTTTTACTAAGCTGAGGGACAAAGGGCCCTGTGGTATCAGTGAGGGCCTTTTTTCTGCAGCGGGTAAAATGTCCCCCTCCCCCCACCAAATGACCATGCAGTAAGGTAACTCTTCCCACATGGTCATGTGGTGGGGAGCACTTAATACCACCCATAGAGGTGGCAGTAAGGGTCCCTGCGGTAACCCAACGATAATCAGGCAGAGTGCAGTGATGACCGATTACCGCTGAGTTAGCACTGCATTATAAAAAAATATATTTTTCTGATGCAACGGAAATGGTGCACACTGGAGCCAGAAATATCAAGGGTAGGTAGCCACATTGGGTCGGCAGTAGTTCCGGAATAGCATACGGTAAGCCCGTGTTGGGCTTACCACCACTTCGTAAAAAGGCCCCTAAAACAGCAGAAGACTTCAAGAATTTGCAGGAGGATATTTTGACACAGAAGAGGTAAATTTTATAATGGATTTCTCTTACATAAAGGCCTCTTTACATATGAAAAGGGGTTTGTATAAAATTACCTCGTGTTATCCCCTTAATTCTATATATGACGCTAAGTATTACATGCGCAAATTGGTCGCATGCTCATTTGCATGCACAATTTAATTGTACAGAGCCAATTAATGCTGATCATTGGGTGCTAACAATTATCAATGCTAATTGGCAATCACTTGAATTTATACGTGCATCTTTATTGCTATCTATAAAGATGCGCCTGAAAGCTTTTATGCGTGGATCCAAAAAGGGGGTTTGGTCATGGGAGGAGCATAGGTGTGTCAGGGCTTTCCTGCAATTTGCATGCAGCATTACAGAATTAGGCAGATCCACACATAATTTAGGTATGAAGATTTACACCAGGTTTCAGCTGGCCCACCCAGTAACAGCAAACCTATGATGTGGCTGGCAGGGATCCCCAAGCCCCACCAGCTGAAAACTCCTAACAACTGTCCCTCCTGCATACCTTGTAAATGGCAGATCTTCATCTGCAGTGAGCAGTGACTGATACATACTGCTTGCACTGACCCCACAGCCTTTCCTCTGATATATTCCCGCCTATGCGAAAACAGGAAGTTGCATCAGAGGGAAGGCTGTGGGGCCAACATGAGCAGCATGTATTAGCTGCTGCTCGCTGATGGTGAAAATCTGCTATTTAAAAGGTATGTGTGTTTGGTGGGGGGGGGAGGGGATATTTGAGAGACCATATAACATGCAGGCAAGAGAGGGAGAGACCAAATCACTTGTGGGACAAGGCGGACTTCTTCTGCCCACCAATCTTGGGCCCAGGCCCACCCAAAATTGGGTGTCTGGCTACGCCCCTGCCTCACGCCCAAAACTGGGTGCGGATCCCAGTGTCAAATGCTATTCTATAAACGGCACTCAGCTCTGAGAGCTATTTATAGAATAGTGCTTAGCGCTATTTTTTTTTTTTTTTTACATAATTTAGTCCTATGCATGTAATAGTATACACAGTCCCCCAAATTCTATATATGGCACCTTAAGATGTGGACACTAATTTGGCCATGCAGCCAAATTGCGCTCACAACTTAATTAACAAGCCAATCAGTGCTGATAATTGGTACTTTACCAATTAGTGGCACTAATTGGTTTAGTTAGAATTTATGCGCACAACCTTATAGGTGTATTCTATAACACGGTGCGCATGCACACAGCTGAAAGGGGGCGTGGTCATAGGCATGTAATGGGTGGGTTGTGGGCGTTCCTAAAAACTATACGCTCTGTTATGGAATACACCCGATCTGCGCCTAAGTTAGATGCAGGTATTTAGGCCTAAATGGGTGCACCTAAATTTTATGTACAAGAATGGCACATGTACCTATTCTATAAAGTACGCCAAACTTTAGATGTAGTTTATAGAATAGCACTAAGCGTGTGTGTTTTTGGCGCCAATTTTTCAGGCGCCATATTTAGAATTTGGCCCAATGCCAATAATGTGCATATTTTTTGTGTCCCACATGTAGTGGGGGGCAGGTCGTGTTGTGATTTATTTGTATACTTTATTTTTTAGCATTTGTACCTGCTGGCAAGCAGGCATCAGAGTTCATGGCTTCCATCTTGTTACGGCTTCTTCAGTTTACCCCT
Organism: Microcaecilia unicolor; assembly: GCF_901765095.1. Classification (NCBI taxonomy): domain Eukaryota; kingdom Metazoa; phylum Chordata; class Amphibia; order Gymnophiona; family Siphonopidae; genus Microcaecilia; species Microcaecilia unicolor. The sequence continues at coordinate 34,131,104 of NC_044036.1, forward strand.
AGTGTTTTATAAGGACACGTGTGTCCTTACAAAATAGACTTAAATAAGCACCAATGTGGCCTTCACGCATAGAGAACCTATTGTAAAAGTGCCACCCAGAAAACTGGGAATTTAAATGGCAGATGAAGTTTCATATGGAAAAGTATAAAATGATGCACATAAGGAAAAATAATCTCAACAATAGGTATAAAAATGTCGGTTAGGAGTCACCACATAGCTCCTGTTTTGCTGAATTACACTGGTTGCTTGTTAACAGCGAGAATTATGTTTAACATATTGTTTTGTGTACAAAGCTATTTGAGTGGGCTCTCCTAAATATCTTTCAGATGTGATTTTTTTTTATTTATTTTATTGCATTTATATCCCACATTTTCCCACCTATTTGCAGGCTCAGTGTGGCTTACAATACATTGTAAATAATGGAAATACAATTTGTTACAAATCAGTTATGGATTATATTGTGAGAAGTTAAGCAAAGACAAAGTCAAAGTATCGTTAGGGAATAGGACGAGGAAAAGAACAATGGAACAGTGGAAAGAGACAACGGAAAATTGATAGGGTAGTAGAACATTAGCAAAAGAACATTCGGTATAACATTTTCTGTGAGTAAAGGTATAAATGTGATAAAATTACGATGGATTGGAGTTCAGAAGAGAACGTATTGGTGTATTTCTGAAACAGTGAGTGTGGACTTCATGTGTATTGATCCTTACAATAAATTTTATCAAAGAGATGAGTCTTCAGTAGTTTGCGGAAGTTGGTTAGTTCGTGGATCGTTTTCAAGTTGCGTGGTAGTATATTCCAGAATTGCGTGCTTATGTAAGAAAAGGTTGATGCGTGCAGTGCCTTGTATTTTATGCCTTTGCAATTAGGGAAGTGGAGGTTAAGGAAAGTTCGAGATGATCTTTTAGCGTTCCTGGGTGGTAGGTCTATTAAGTCAGACATGTAGGCTGGAGCTTCACCGTGAATAATTTTGTGGACTAATGTGCATACTTTAAAAGTAATGCATTCCTTAAGTGGGAGCCAGTGTAGCTTCTCTTGTAAGGGTTTTGCACTTTCATATTTTGGTTTTCCGAAGATGAGTCTGGCTGCTGTGTTCTGGGCTGTTTGAAGTTTCCTCAGTATTTGCTCTTTACAACCTGCGTATAGTGAATTGCAGTAATCCAGATGGCTGAGTACGAGGGATTGCACTAGGTTGCGAAAGACGAATCATGGAAAGAATGGTCTTATTCTTTTTAGTTTCCACATGCAGTAGAACATCTTCTTGGTTGTGTTGTTTGCATGGGTTTTGAGTGTTAGATGGCGATCAATGGTGACTCCAAGGATTTTTAAAGTTTCTGAGATTGGAAGGTTTAGTTTTAATAAGTGTCCCAACACTCAGTACGTTCATCTCAAAGTTCTCTTACATAAGAACATAAGAGTAGCCATACTGAGTCAGACCAATGGCCCATCTAGCCTAGTATCCTGTTTTCCAAAGAGTGGCCAAGCCAGGTCACAAGTACCCGACAGAAACCCAATTAGCAGCAACATTCCATGCTACAATCCTGGGGCAAGCACTTTCTTCCTCATGTCTAACTCAATAGCAGACTATGGACTCTTCCTCTAGGAATTTGTACAAACCTTCTTTAAACCCAGATACGTTAACCGCTGTTACCACATCCTCTGACAAAGAGTTTCAGAGCTTAACTATTTGTTGAGTGAAAAAATATTTCCTCCTATTTGTTTTAAAAGTATTTCCATGTAACTTGAGTGTCCCCTAGTCTTTGTACTTTTGGAAAGAGTAAAAAATCGATTTACTTCTACTTGTTCTACACCACTCAGGATTTTGTAGACATCAATCATATCTCCCATCCTTCTCTTTTCCAAACTGAAGAGCCCTAACCTCTTTTAGATTTCCTCATATGAGAGGAGTTCCATCCCCTTTATCATTTTTGTTGCTCTTCTTTGAAACTTTTCTAATTCTGCTATATCTTTTTTGAGATATGGTGACCAGAACTGAGTGCAATCCTCAAGGTGTGGTCACACCATGGAGTGATACAAAGGCATTATAGTATTTTTGGTCTTATTCACCATCCCTTTCCTAATTATTCCTAGAATCATATTTGCTTTTTTAGCCACCGCTTCTCACTGAGCAGAAGATTTCAACATATTATCTACAACGACACCTAGATCTTTTCTTCAGTTTCTTCCATTAACTCTGTTTAAATTCAACCAGAAAACAAGCTTTTTGTTTTGCAAGACCTTTCTTGTGGAAGTCTTTACCATCATAAATCAGTGGTATTCGTAGTTATGTAGGTTTTTGTAAAGCCCTAAAGACATGGCCTTTTGTGAACACTTTTAGAAGTTCTTAAATATTATAAAAAATTATTTTATTTGTATTTTTAAATGTAATAATTGCTATGTTTGTTGTAAACCACTTTAAAACTATGTTGTCTTAAGTGGTAAATCAAATCAATAAATCAACCACCCAGAAAAATGATCTCGGAATCAATGTGGGTAATGTTGACAGTATGCTGTGGCTGTTGAGAAAAACAAGTAGAATATTGGGGATTCTCTAAAATGAATGAAGAACAAAATTGATAATCTCATTATACCTTGGTATTGATCTAGGGTGCAACCGAACCTTGGGTATTGTGTATATTTCTGAAGTGATTAGAGGATGGACAGAAGTGGTGGAAAAAACCCAATGGATATCGATATGCTGGGTGCTGCCGTCCATCAAAAATTTACAAATAGATGCAGCACATTGATACTTTATGAGCATCTAGATTTCAAAATATTTCTCCAAAATTAATGGGAATGTTTCTCTCAGGGGCCCTTTTACTAAGCTGCGTAAACATCTATGTGCAACCAACGCACACCAAAATGGAGTTACCGCCTGTCTACTGCATGGCTGTTGCAGTAATTTTATTTTCTGATGCAAGTATCGGACACACACCAAGTGGTATTTGACGTGTGTAGGTCATTACCGCCCAGTTACTGCTTAGTCTTTACCGCTAGGTCAAAATAGACGCGCACCAATTTTGATTTTGCCGCATGTCCATTTTCAGGCCAAATTTTTAAAAAGGCATTTTTACAGGTGCACTGACAAGTGTTTCTGTGCACGCCCAAAACACGTGCCTACACTACTGCAGCCTATTTTTCAACGCACCTTAGTAAAAGGACCCCACTTCTTATTTGCAAAAAAATTCATTACTATTTATTTATTTTATTTATTTGTTGCATTTGTATCCCACATTTTCCCACCTATTTGCAGGCTCAATGTGGCTTACATAGAGCCATAGCGGCGGTCGCCGGTTCCGGTCTGAACAAATACATAGTGTGCTCAAGTACAAGTTGTGATTGTGGTAGGGTATGGTTCACATTCGGTAAATGCATTGGGAAACATTAAGTGTGAAGAGGGAGATAGGGGTGAGTCCATTAAAGCCTTGGTGTTGTTGTGTAGCAGGCTTTCTGGTTCTTATGTTGGGCTGGTGGGGTATGCCTTTTGGAACAGGTTCGTTTTTAGTTTTTTCTGGAACTTTAGGTAGTCGTATGTTGTTTTTACTGTTTTTGGTAGTGCATTCCATAGTTGTGCGCTTAAATAGGAGAAGCTGGATGCATATATTGTTTTGTATTTGAGTCCTTTGTTGTTTGGGTAGTGGAGGTTAAGATATGTTCGAGCTGATCTTGTTGTGTTTCTGGTTGGGAGGTCTATGAGGTCTTTCATGTATCCTGGGGCTTCGCCATAGATGATTTTATGGGTCATGGAGCAGATTTTTGATGGACGGCAGCACCCAGCATATTGATACGTTCTTTGAGAGCCAATGAAGTTTTTCTTGGAGGGGTTTGGCACTTTCAAAATGCGATTTTCCAAATATAAGCCTGGCTGCTCTGTTTTGAGCAGTCTGGAGTTTCTTTATGATTTGTTCTTTAATGCCCACGTAGATTCCGTTGCAGTAGTCTGCTTGGCTCAGTACCATTGTATCAAGTGTCAAAATATTTCCCTCGGGAAGAATGGTTTCACACGCTTGAGTTTCCACACTGAGTGGAACATTTATATTTATGCTATACAGTGATACCTTGGTTTTCATTGATAATCTGTCTGAAAACAATCAACGAAAACCGAAACAGATGAAAACTGAGGCAATTATTTTCATATGAATCAATGTAAATCCAATGAGCAGGAGAACGTGTGGGTTGCCCTTTGTTTTTGTAAAATTAGCAGTGAAAACCGAGGCATCCAACGAAATCCGAGACAAAATTTTCACTGAAAAAATCAACGAAAACCGAAACCGACGATAACCGAAGTCAACGAAAACCGAGGTTTCACTGTATTTATGTTGTCTTCTTTGCATTATTTAATTCTGCAAGCAGACATCTTAGCAGTGGTAAACAGCAAATATGTATCATTTCTCAGGTTTATGATCATTTTTTTTCTTTTAATTATGCTACGAATATTTCGTAGACTCATTTTGCTTCAATACACTTTTAAAAGTATTTTACACTTCATGAAACAAATCCTCGAGAGGCATCATTATTCATCTACTGGTATTATCTGATTGAATATTTCGAACAAAAAATTCATTTGAGAGTTTCCACATTTTTTCAGTGGAGATTTAACAATTTTAGCAATCCAAAAGATCACAAGAGGCTGAATTAGAAAATGTTGATATTCTAAAACAAATAGGCTGCATGAAAGCACATGACTCCAGTGTTAGCTTTGATAAGAGTCTATTGAAATGCTTTCCAAATGATAAAAGAGAAATACATCTAATTCAGTGCCACTTGTGTTTTGTCTTCCTTAAGTTGCTGAGAGCCTTTTTTTTTAAGTGATAAATGCAATTTGTTTTCTGAAATACCATTTGCATTTTCATTCAACTTTTTAATATAAAAGTTTATGTGCAGTGTTCAGTGTAGAAAGGACTCCCAATAGCATTGGCTACATGTTAACATTAATGGCAAAGGCAGGTGGCATCTTATAGCCTAAACAATTTATTGAGGCCTGCGCTGTCGAGTACTAGAGTCCACTATATCAGTCGCATCGTTAGACTCATCAGCTTGAAGAAAAGGCAGCTGAGGGGTGATACGATAGAAGTCTACAAGATAATGAGCGGAGTAGAGCGGACAGATGTGAAGCGTTTGTTTACACTTTCAAACAACAACAAAACCAGGGGACACAAGATGAAGCTAGAATATGGTAGATTTAAAACAAATAGAAGAAAGTTTTTCTTTACTCAGCATGTAGTTGGACTCTGGAACTCGTTGGCGGAGAATGTAGTGACAGCAGCTGGCCTTACAGAGTTTAAGGGGGGTTTGGACAGATTCCTGAAGGAAAAGTCCATTGAACATTATAAATTTATTTATTTATTTATTTATTTATTTTTTTTTGGGGGGGGGGGGGTTCCCCGTGTTCTTGAAGCCTGGATTGGTCGCTGTCGGAGACAGGATGCTGGGCTTGATGGACCCTTGGTCTTTTCCCAGTATGGCGGTGCTTATGTGCTTTTGATCAAAAGCTCATGCCTCAATAAATTGGTTAGTTTAAAAAAGTGCCACCTGCCCCAGACATTTTTGTTACAACACAAGGGGCCTTTTACAATGGTGCGGGAAAACGTGACCTTTGCATGTGCTCATGCGCTAAGGCCATTTCTTCCCACAGCTGGAAAATGGCTGATAATTAAGGTGATACCTTTTAAAATCTATCCCCCTCCCCCCTAATAAACAAAACAAAGAAAACATGCAAAGGCCCATTTATGTGGAGATCAGAATTCAGATATTTAGCTCAGGATGTGCTCGGTTCCTGTAGTATTTTACAAAAGACTGCCAAATGTGAAGCCTTTTGTAAAATACCTATAAAGAAATGCAGGAGTGAATATGTTTTTTGCCAGTAAGCACAACAGAAGAAACCATTTTACAAATATACACGTGGACAGGGCTGGAACAAGGGACTGTGGTACCCTGAGCCAACTTTCGCATTATCGCTCCCCTCCCCCCACCTGGGATCTGGTAGTTTCCCCTTTCTCTGAAGTCCCTCCCCCCCCCCCCCCCCCCCCCCCCCCCCCCCCACTGCCCTCCTCCAACCTGCAGGGGTAAGGAAAGAGAGAGAAAGAGAGAAGCTTGATAAGGGTTTGGTGCCCTTTATCACCCGCACCCTAAACCAATGCCTCACCTGGTCCATAGGCTGGGCTGGCTCTGCATGTGGAAAAAGTAAATGGTGCCATTTCCACGTGTTGCTGGCCAATTTTTATAAACTTAGGGGCCCTTCTACTAAGCAGCAGTAAAAGGAGCCCTGTGCTAGCAGCAGTGGTCACTTTTGCCATGCGCTGAGGCCCTTTTTACCGCAGTGTCAGCTCTCGCTTGGATTATTGCAATTTGCTTCTCACTGGTCTTCCACTCAGCCATCTCTCTCCTCTCCAATCTGTCCAAAATTCTGCAGCACGACTTATTTTCCGCCAAAATCGTTATACCCACACTAGCCCACTCCTCAAGTCACTTCACTGGCTCCCTGTCCGCTTCCGCATTCAGTTGAAACTTCTCGTACTGACCTTTAAATGCATCCATTCTGCAGCCCCCCATTACCTCTCCACTCTCATCTCTCCCTACATTCCTCCCCGTGAACTCCGCTCACTGGACAAATCTCTCTTGTCGTCCCCCTTCTCCTCCACTGCTAACTCCAGGCTTCGTTCCTTTTCCCTCGCGGCACCTTATGCCTGGAATAGACTTCCTGAGCCTGTACGTCTAGCTCCATCTCTACCTGTTTTCAAATCTGTGCTGAAAACCCACCTTTTCACCACTGCTTTTGGCTCCTAGCCACTACTCAATTGCCCTCCCCTTGTTCCTTCTCACCCAGTACTTCCCTCGCCATTAATTGTCTTGTCTGTCTGTATTTTTTTTTTTAGATTGTAAGCTCTTTTGAGCAAGGACTGTCTCTCTGTGTCAGGTGTTCAGCGCTGCATTCGTCTGGTAGCGCTATACAAATGCTAATAATAATAATAGTGGGTAAAAAACTAAAAAAAAAAGAAATGTCCATGCAGTAAGTTTGCACTTACTGTGCAGCCATTTTGGGGGTAGCACTTACCACCACCCATTAAGGTGGTGGTAAGGGCTCCCGCACTAACCCAGCGATAACTGGGCAGTGTAACCCAATATAACCCAGGGGTTACCCATTGGGTAACCCCCTGCGATAATATTTTTCTGGAATTTCCAGTAGAGCTTGAAGTACCATGTGTAGAGGGCAGAACTACTGCTGTAGGCCGCATTAGGCCTGTGGTAGTTCCGATTTACCGCACATCAACCCTTTAGTAAAAGGACCCCTTAGATGTAAGTGCAGCCAATTAAGTAGTTAGGCTGCACTTTTTCTTTTTCATTTTGGAGGCAGAAATACACAAAGGGGGATTAAAAAGAGAGTTACTTCCTTAATCCCTCATGTAAAGCCCTGCCAAAACCAGCACTTCTAAAAATTCTATGCTTGCCTTTCAACTGGTGTAAAATCTGAAAAGGAATTTTTTCCCCTATAAACATGTATTCCCTTTGTAAAATACATATGTAGATTTTTGCCTCACACAAAACAAGCCCAAACCACAACTGCTTGAAATGTTGTGTATCTCCCTGTATAAACAGCTTTGTGAAATCACCATTTACATGGGATACTCCAATAAATTACTCATTTAATTCTACTCACTGTTTTCAATCTTTTAAGTGGTTCCCAATCCACAACAGCACATTGCTTTCTATCCCGTGGGTTTTTAATTTCCTTAGGAGTCTTTCATGAGGGACTCTATCAAATGCTTTCTAAAAACCCGGAAACACTACGATGTTCATTTTAGAAGCACCAATCATGTTTTGGACATTCATAAACCATCACTTAGATCTCCATCATACACAGACATTTATGTTCATCCAAATGGTAAAAGGGCATGTGACATGTTAAACCAAAAGATCGGCCCGCAAATTCCTCAATCTGAACTTCCCCAGCTGTAAAAGACTGAAATACAAACAGGCTTATGCTACGACCTTTGCTTACAGAAGCACAGTTTTGGAACGCTTTACCCAAGGCCCTGAAAACCATGAACAATCTAACCAGCTTCCGCAAAGCTTTGAAAACACATCTCTTCAACAAAGCCTACAAAAGTCATCCTCAATGAAACAATTCATTCCTTAAACCACCCAAGTACACCAAAAACACCTCTCACACGACCTTACCTAACACCTTTCCATCTAAATCCTCTTATACCTCAGCTTATGATCAACTGTATTTAAATCATGTAACGACTTTATCATAACCATACTCTGTAAGCCACATTGAGCCTGCAAAAAGGTGGGAAAATGTGGGGTACAAATGCAATAAATAAATAAAATAAATAAATTTCAGAAGGGGAGAGCACGACTATGTCCAAAAAGATGGATGATAGAAGTTAGACCTACTATCTCGGACATAAATACTCTTAGGGGTTCTTTTACTAAGGTGCACTGAAAAATGGCTTGTGGTAGTGTAGTCGTAGGTTTTGGGTGTGCGCCAATCCATTTTTCAGCGCACCTGTAAAAAAGGGCTTTATTTTTGCTGAAAATGGACGTGCGGCAAAATAAAAATTCCCGCTGTGACCTTACCGGTAAACTCTCACATGGTAATTGGGCAGTAATGACCTACATGCACCAAATGCCACTTGGGGCATGGCCGAAAATAAAAATTATTTTTTGGACGCGTGTATTGGATGCACGCCAAAAATGAAATGACCACAAGAGCCATGTGGTAGCCGTGCAGCAACTCCATTTTGGCACGCATTGGACGAGCGTAGATGCTTACGCGGTTTAGTAAAAGGGCTCCTTACTGAGCAGCATTGAACTGGAGGGATTAGAAAAGATCACCTCCTCCAACCATTTGGACTCTATAACTGCTTTGGGAGAAATAGACATCTATTGGGCCCCTTTACTAAGCCGTGTTGGGGCCTATGCATGCCCAATCCACGTCAATTCTGAGTTACTTTCCGGCTACCGCATGGCCCGGGCGGTAATTTCATTTTTTACGCGTGTCCACTACGCATGTCAGAAAATATAGTTTATTGTCCGGCACCTGGCGAAAACCGGGCGGTAATCAGCACTGTATGCGCGTTGACAATTCCCTCCCGGTTAATGCGTGAGACCTTACCGCTAAGTGAATGGGTGGAGGTAAGGTCTCAGACCCCAAATGGACGCGCGCCAATTTTTATTTTGCCGAACGTCCATTTTTTTGTCAAATAAAAAAAGTCATTTTTTACAGGTTTGCTGAAAAACGGATCTGTGCACATTCCAAATACGCACCTACACTAGCGCAGGTCATTTTTCAGCGCACCTTAGTAAAAGGAACCTCTGTTTCTAAATGACTGACATAACCATTTAGGTTCCAGCACATAAATGTCTATGTCGCCATTTCATAACACAGACATTCATATGCTGACACAGAGATGTTTCATATCACCGGCATATGAACGTCCATTGCATCATGTATTTTAGATTAGGCTCTATGTCTACAGATCCCATTGTAAGATACTAGCTGAAAGTCATATGTCCTAACTTGGATATCTAAATTCCAATTTGGACGACCTTTCTAAAATGCTGTTTGTCATCAGCCAGCTCACCTGTATCCATGCTTATTCATGCCTTCTAAAAATGAGGCAGATTGCTGAGACAACAGTTCCCTTGGCTAAATCCAGGTTGACTTTGTCCCATCCAACCAGGTCTACCTATGTATTCAGTCATTTTGTTCTTTCTAAAAATTTCTATCATTTTGCCCAGCACTGATGTCAGGCTCACCAGTCTGTAGTTTCAGGATTCATCCCTTTTTTAAAAATTGGTGCTACGCTGGCCACTCTCTATTCATAGATGAATTCAGTGATGGGTTATAGATTATTAATAGTGGATCTGTAATTTTTGGCACATAATTCCCTGGGTGTACTATAAATGTCACGGCTCTGAATAAATATATTAATATTTAAATGCTGGTGCCTCAGCATTTAATTTAAGCTGCTTGCCACCACTGCTGAATATCAGCTCCTTAAGTTCAATGTCTAGGCCTTCTGATTGTGAACACAAAGAACTTTTTTGATGGTTCACTGCTACGGAAATCACCAATTGCAAAAGGTTCACTAAAATGTCTTGAATAACATTACTAATCTTTTATATATTTACTTTATAAAATTTATAGACTGCATGATCTACAATTCTCAATGGTTTTCAATCATACATACCTATTGATACATATAAATTATAAAACATCACACATCAGACAGCAATAAAAATTCCACAACAAAAACTGATTCTTCAGATCTATATATCGATGACTCCTCAACTGTTGCTGTTAAAGGCACACTGAAAATGACAAGTCTTCAATGCCTTTTTAAACTGATCCAGCTTCTTAATTGTTCTTAATGACAATGACATAATACATTTTTGGCCTATATTATTCCAAGTGAATCAGCTGGAAAGAGGGCACATCCAACACATTCAGGGGCCATTTTACTAAACCGTGTAAGCATCTAGGCGCGCGAGGCTGCTTCAACTCTCAGCGGCCATTTTGAAACACCGAGAGCTGGACTCACCAGGACAGGAGGAGGATGCAGGGCAGCTAGCAGCTCCGGGCAGGAAAGAGGGGGCTCTTTCCTGCCCCGAAGAGGTACCTCTAGACCACCAGGGATTGGGATAGCAGAGTAAGGGGAGGGGAGGGGAGGGGGAGGAGAGATGACAGGGGGGAGGTGAGGGCGTGGAAGGGGCGGGACAGGGGACGAGAAATGGGCAGCTCCCCCCAGCAAAACGACACCCCCTCCCGGTGCATCTTTACCTGCTGGGGGGTGGCGGTGCGCGTCTGTCAGCAACGCTCGTTCCTTGCTCCCTCTGCCCCATTACAGGAAATAACCCGTTCCGGGGCCAGAGGGAGCAGAGAACGAGAGTTGCCGACAGAGGCGCGGCACCCCCCCAGCGGCGTGCAACCGGAGCGGACCGCCCCCACCCCTTAGTACGCCACTGCCTGTCTAACATCAATTCAAGAATGGGCTAAGCACAACAAACTTTGCATGAACCCAAGTAAAACTGAGCTTCTCTGTGTCCCTAACAGAAGTGGACACGTACCCGACATCAAAATCTCTTTTGCGAAGTACGAACTCTCCCTCATATCAGTCAGGAACCTTGGAATACAGTTAAGAAGATTCAACACTTACTCTGATTCCCCAAATCCAAGCAACCTTTAAGAGCTGTTTCTAGTATTTACGACATCTACGCTGCCTCTTTCTTTACATCAAGAAGGAAAATCTTATCCCAGTTGTGCATGCCATGATAACAGTCCTCCCAAGGGGTATCCCTAACCACACCCTCTCCAAAAGACATTACCTGATGTGATATCTGCAAGTGAGCCTTCTCTGGTATAGCCCCCACACTCTGGAATGCACTCCCTGAAAGGCTTCGCTTAACACAAGACTATCTCTACTTCAGGAAGCAGGTGAAAGCTTGGCTCTTCAATCAGGCCTTTAATGAAAGAAGTAACTAATTGCTTAGTCTCACTCACACACACACACACACACACACACAAAAACACACACAAGGAGTGACACAGGCTGCACATACAGCACTCCTACCCTAGCTGAGAAAACATTTAATCATCTCTCTGACCTCATATGCACCTTTCTTTAAATTATGTTCTAACTCCTCTTACTCTCTTACCTATCCATGGGGCCCTTTTACAAAGGTGCACTGAAAAATGGTCTGCGGTAGTGCAGATGCGTGTTTTGGGCGCACACAGAATCATTTTTCAGCGCACCTATAAAAAATACCTTTTTAACATTTTTGTCAAAAATGGACGTGTGGCAAAATGAAAATTGCCACGCATCCATTTTGGGTCTGAGACCTTACCACCAGCCATTGGCCTAGCGGTAGTCTCATGTGGTAATTGGGCAGTATTGACCTATGCGTGTCAACGCTGAAAATAAAAATTATTTTTCAGATGCAGTAGCTGGGGGGGGGGGGGGGGGGGGTAACTCCATTTTGGTGCATGTTGGGTGCGCGTAGACCCTTACACAGCTTAGTAAAAGGACCCCTATATATTCCATAGTAGCTTATACCCTATGCTGCCTATTAAAATGTTTTATCATGGATTTATTTATTTAGATTACACCTTTTTCAGTAGTAGCTCAAGGTGAGTTACATTCAGGTACTCTGGATATTTCCCTGTCCCAGGAGGGCTCACAATCTAAGTTTGTACCTGAGGCAATAGAGAATTAAGTGACTTGCCCAAGATCACAAGGAGCAGCAGTGGGATGTGAACCGGCCACCTCTGGAGTGCAAGACCAGTGCTCTAACCACTAGGCCACGCCTCCACTATTGACGTTGTAAGTAGTACTATGCCATACTTTGTATTGCTATTTGAATATTTTTACTAATGTAATTGTTTATTGCTTAGGTTTGATTTATTCTTACTGTACACTGCCTGTATTGAATTCTTTCAAGAAGGCAGCAAATGAATCCTAATAAATAAACAAAATTTTGAAATCCTGTCATATTTACTTAAGGAGTAAATTAGTCCAACTGCAGTATTCTGAATTGTTTGTAAGTGTAGAAGATGGATGTTCCTGAGAAAATCAGATTACAATAGTCCAATTTTGACAACTACTGGATGACTAGTCAAAAATGAAACTTGAACGTTTTGTCATATTTAATTTCAACCTATTTGTGTTCAAACCAAACATTAATGGTCTGTAAATAAAGACATAAACAGCCAATAGACGCTGACACAGTAGGTTCAGATTGAAAAAAAAAAAAACCTGAATAGCGTCTGCATATCAAACATATAAACGGCGAGTGACCAACTCACTTGCAAATGCGCAGTAGAGACTTCCCTCTCTGTCCCGCCCCTGCGTCAATACGTGATGACGAGGGCGGGACAGAGAGGGAAACTGCGCTGCCGAGGTTGATACCGCACCCGCCCACCCGAGGTCACCGCTACCGTTACCCCCCCCCCACACACACACACACACACACACCCACCCGGCCCGGGCCCTCTCTCCGCTACTAAACTTACACATCCATTCGCCGGAACGCAGCATGCACATCAGCTGAGCTGCCATCAGCCTTCCTTCCCTGCCTGTGTCCCGCCCTCGATGACGTTACTGTTGGAATGTAATTGTATTTTACATGCATTGCCTGTCACCTATTATTTCTCTGTGATTACTCTGTGACCTCTGATGTGAATTACTTAGAGAGGTCACACAGCTATGCAACTTCCTGTGGGGGTTAGATGCAGCAGATGCAGCACATGGAGCACATGGAGCTCATGATCTCTCCTAACCTGAGAGGATCTATGGTGGTGTGAGCATCCATTACCATCTAAGCACATGGAAGGAGCTGATAATACAAATGTATAATAATATGTATATATAAGCCTGTCTGATTATAATCTAACTGCAAACTGTGAGTAAACAGATGTTTTGTTACTTCAACTTTAAAGTGACTCAGCAGTGAATTATTCAGGGGTGAATGAGAGAGAGATGAAGAAAGAAATTAACATTTCTAAAGCTGAAGCTGTGTGTACTAAAATCTGCTAATTATTTACTACAAATAATCCAACAAAAGGGTTATGGGCCCAGGGGCTCAGGAATTGAAAAAGAAGAGAAATATTACCAGGCAGAAAAAAAAAAAGGCCACATTTTTCTCTTAAGTTTTAAAGGAAAGATTCAGTCTGTCTCTCTCTCCCCCCACACAGCAGACAGAAGGCTAAGAAAATGGCTGAGGGAAGAAATTCACTATTGTTCTACTCTCTCAAGGTGCCTAAATTAAATGAGTTTAATTATCAGCAGTGGGAATTAAGATTCATATGTCTCCTTCGAGCAAAAAGATTAAATATATGCTTAGACCAAGACAGAACAGCTGAAAATATGGCTGAATGGGACAATGCAAACTATTATGTGAAGTGCATGCTTTTGGAAGCTCTCTCAGAGAAACAAGCCATATTAGTGGAGGGAAAAGATACACCAAAGGACATTTTATATAAACTGAGAACTATGTATGCAACTACATATGCAAAGCAGCAACCAATTTGGTTGGCAGAGTTGAATGAAACCAAATTAAGGGATAAAAGTAAATGTAATGATCACATTATGCATCTTATGTCTTCATTTCAAAAGTTAGAACTTTCAGGAATTCCCATGTGTGATGCATTGAAAAGAGCATTTCTTTTTACCTCACTATCAAAGAAGTTTGATGTTTTTAGGTCTGTAAATGAGGCCATTGAAGGGCAATCTTTTGAACAGGCAACATCAAAACTAAGGCAGGAATGCATAATAAATGATTCTGAGGAGATGTGTTCTCAAAGCAAGTCAGAGAGAAATGAAACAAATTTCTTGGCAAAGAACAGAGGAAGGCGGAGCTATGGGAAAACTCCACCCAAGGGCAAGCTGATTTGCTACTCATGTGGAAAGGAGGGACATGTATCTAAATGGTGTAAGGAAACACAAAACACTCCCTCTAGCTCACCTAAGCCAATGGAACTAAAGAATTTTCAAACCAGGAAATGTATGAAGGACAAAGATAAACACAAGGGCTTTCTAATGGCAGAAAAATCTTTGACTATGGTAAATAATAATTCAAATGAAAGTACTTGGATTTTGGATTCAGGGAGCACATGCCATTTAACCAATTGTAAGAATTTCTTTCAGGAAATGTGTCCAGAGGAAGGTATTCTTAAAACTGCAAACGCAGGGACTGCTAAGATCCAAGCAAAAGGTATTGGATTCTTAAAATGCAAAGTGTCTAATGAAGTTAAAGAAATTCCTGTAAGTGATGTCTTGTATATTCCCCAAGCAGTTTGCAATATGCTTAGTGTATCTACATTAGATAAGAAGGGATTTGTGATTCATTTTGAAAACAGTAAGTGCACAATCTCTAAAAATGATGAAGTGTATGCTGAAGCTTTTATGCATAATGATGTTTATAAGCTGAACATTTCAGGTGAAGCCTCACATATGGCGCAAGTAAGGAAGAATGATGGTAAATGTAGTCTGGAAATCTGGCACCGCCGCCTGGGACATCGTGATTCTAAGGTGATCCAGGATCTTTACAGTAAGCAACTGGCCACCGGCATTCAGATAAGTGCAGATGCTGGTAAAATGGAGAAATGCATAGACTGTGTTACTCAAAAAGGTGTGAGACCCTCATTTCCTGCATACACAGGAAATAGGAGTAATAAAGTGCTGGACTTAATACACAGTGACATATGTGGACCGTTTAATATCCCATCATTGGGAAATAACAGATTTGTGCTAATATTCTTGGATGATTTCTCTAGATACTGTGTGGCCTATTTGCTGAAAGAAAAAAGTCAAGTCACAGACATGCTGAAGAAATACGTAGCCATGGTGAGCAATAAATTTGAAAGAAAACCAAAGGTTCTTCAGACCGACAATGGTGGTGAGTTCACTTCACAAAGCATGCGCACATTTCTAGAACAAGAAGGCATTCAACATATCACAACAGTAGCTTATACACCAGAGCAAAATTCTGTTGCAGAGAGAAAATTTAGGTCACTTGTGGAAATGACCAGATGTATGCTGTCAGATAGCAATCTCCCTAAAAGACTATGGGGGGAAGCCATTCTCACAGCAGTGTACCTACAAAACAGAATGCCAACTAAAGGCGCTGAGCGCACACCACATGAGACATGGCATGGTAGGAAGCCAAACCTGTCACACATAAGAACATTTGGAAGTACAGCATATGCTCATGTACCAAAGCAAAGAAGGCATAAGCTGGATTCCACAACAGAAAGGGGCATTTTAGTTGGCTATGCTCCAGGACACAAAGGATATAGAATTTTGAATCTGAAAACTGGCATTGTTGGCATAAGACATGTTACATATTTTGATGAAAACAAAAGGGTTGATAAAGGCTGGATTATCCCAGATGAGCCTTATCATCCAGAATATGAAACTAGAACCATAATAGACATGCCAGTGTATATAAATGCCATACCAAGGCAGATGTCTGAAAGCAACTCACCTGTATCTAACGAGGAACAGGCAGAGGAAACAGACACAGAAAGGATCATTGAAGAAGACAGTACAGTTGGAGAAGGGGAATCAATTGGAGAAGTACTCTCAGATTTAGAGGATGCGGAAAGGTCAGACCAACCTGTTGTCAGACGCTCATCCAGGGAAAACAAAGGTGTTCCACCCCCAAGACTGTCTTACCTAACAAAGTCAGCAGAAGCTCAAGAGCCCTTAACATGGGATGAGATTGAGAAAATGCCAGCAGAAGAAGCTGCTGAATGGCATAAAGCTGCACAAGAAGAAATTGATGCATTGGATAAAAATAATACTTGGATTCTTACAAAATTACCTCCTGGCAAGAAAGCTATAGGATGCAAATGGGTATTCAAGTTAAAAAGGAATGCACAAGGAAAAGTGGAAAGGTATAAAGCCAGATTAGTCGCAAAGGGATATCTTCAAAAATATGGAGAAGATTTTGATGAAGTGTTTGCACCTGTAGTGAAACACACGACAATTAGAACACTTCTGAGCATTGCAGTCTCAAAAGGCATGCAAGTCAACCACATTGATGTGAAAACAGCATTTCTTCACGGAGATATAACTGAAGATTTGTACATGGAACAGCCAACAGGTTTCATAAATACAAAACAAAGACAGCTAGTGTGTAAATTAAACAAAGGTCTTTGTGGATTAAAGCAAAGTGCAGAATGTTGGAATGATAAATTGCATGAAATATTGACAAATTTAGGATTTAAGCAAGGTGAAGCAGATAAATGCTTGTACACTAGGTGCAGAAATGGACAATATGCATACATTTTAGCTTTTGTTGATGATCTGCTCATTGCAAGCAAAAGTGAGCAAGAGTACAAGGACATTGTAAAATATTTAAACCTCAATGTTGAGATAAAAGAACTTGGTAATGTGTCATACTATCTTGGTATAGAAATTGAGAAACAAAATGATGGTTCTTATCTTCTAAGCCAGAAGCAGAAAATAAATGAGCTTATTGAAAGTTTAGGTATGCAAGATGCCCAAGTTGTAAGCACTCCCATGATCACTGATTTTCTGAAGGATGAAACAGTAAGAGAACCTTTACCAGATAACCTCCAATATAGATCAGCCATAGGTAAGCTTTTATATCTAGCTACCACATACAGGGCTGATATAGCAAATGCAGTAGGAATTTTGAGCAGAAGGGTCAGCTCACCTACCAAATCAGATTGGACTGCAGTTAAAAGGATGGTAAGGTATTTAAAGGGTACCATTGATTGTAAATTAAAGATTTCAGCCAATAGTAATCCAAAACTAATATGTTACTGTGATTCAGATTGGGCAGGGGATCATTCTGATTATAAATCCACAAGTGGATATGTGTTTATGTATGGAAATGTACAAATTTCATGGGCCAGTCATAAACAAAGTATTGTGAGTCTGTCTTCTACAGAAGCTGAATACGTGGCCGTATCGGAAGCGTGCAGAGAACTGATGTGGATTGAAAAACTTTTGCTGGATTTCGGAATAGCTGAAAAGAGACCAATCCAGATAATGGAAGATAATCAGAGCTGCATCCGACTGTCACAGAATGACAAGGTTCAGTCACGTACCAAGCACATCGCAACGAAATACCACAACGTGCGAGAGTTGGCGAAAGAAGGGGTCATCAGTCTACACTATTGTCACACCAGTGAGATGACAGCTGACATCATGACCAAACCGTTACCCAGAGAACATTTTGTGAATCTGCGTATAAAGCTTGGACTTTGTATGAATAAATAATTGCATGACAGTTATGCATGAGAAGGGGTTTGTTGGAATGTAATTGTATTTTACATGCATTGCCTGTCACCTATTATTTCTCTGTGATTACTCTGTGACCTCTGATGTGAATTACTTAGAGAGGTCACACAGCTATGCAACTTCCTGTGGGGGTTAGATGCAGCAGATGCAGCACATGGAGCACATGGAGCTCATGATCTCTCCTAACCTGAGAGGATCTATGGTGGTGTGAGCATCCATTACCATCTAAGCACATGGAAGGAGCTGATAATACAAATGTATAATAATATGTATATATAAGCCTGTCTGATTATAATCTAACTGCAAACTGTGAGTAAACAGATGTTTTGTTACTTCAACTTTAAAGTGACTCAGCAGTGAATTATTCAGGGGTGAATGAGAGAGAGATGAAGAAAGAAATTAACATTTCTAAAGCTGAAGCTGTGTGTACTAAAATCTGCTAATTATTTACTACAAATAATCCAACAGTTACGTCACAGGAGGGCGGGACACAGGCAGAGAAGGAAGGGCCGACGGCAGCTCAGCTGATGTGCGTGCTGCGTTCCGGCGAATGGATGTGTAAGTTTAGTAGCGGAGAGAGAGAGAGGGCCCGGGCCGGGTGGAGGGATGGCGGCGACTCCGGGGTGGGGGGGGATGGGGGAGGGGGGAGGGGGGAGGGGGACGGTAGCGGTGGCGACCTCGCGGGGAGGGAGGGAGGGGGAAGGAAGGAAAACCCCAATACCAGCCCATTTTTACGGGCTCAACTGCTAGTATTCTATATTGCAGTATTAATCCACCTAACAATGGGGCCCTTTTACTAAGGTGCACCAAAAAATGGCCTGCGCTGGTGTAGTCACATGTTTTGGACGCTCGCAGGTCAATTTTTCAGCATGCCTGGAAAAAAAAAGCATTTTTTTGTGGCCAAAAATGGACGTGCGGCAACATTAAAACCAGTGCGCATCCATTTTCGGCCTGAGACCTTACCGCCACCCACTGACTTAGCGGTAAGGTCTCACATGCTAACTGCCTTCTCGTACATGAGCACGCAGTTATGGAATGCACTACCCACAGACTTGAAAGCAATCAACGAAACAACGATCTTTCGAAAACTGCTGAAAACATTCCTCTTCAACAAGGCCTACAATGAGCACCCACAACCTCATTAACTCACCTCACCAACCCTCTCAACTATGAAAGCGTACCTTATACAGCTATCTAATTCACTCCCTCCCTTCTTCCCTCTTCCCTTCTTGATCGCTACACACCACTAACTGTATTTGATATCCTGATATGACAATGTCAACAAATCTATGTAAGCCACATTGAGCCTGCAAATAGTTGGGGGAATGTGGGATACAAATAATAATAACCGGGCGGTAAGTGGCGAGTAATTGCAAATTGCCGATTACCACTGGGTAAGCACCAAGCAGTAGAAAATACTACTACTACTACTACTAACTAGCATTTCTAAAGCGCTACTAGGGTTACGCAGCGCTGTACAATTTAGACATAGAAGGACGGTCCCTGCTCAAAGAGCTTACAATCTAAAAGACAAGAGAACAATCTAAAGACAAGTGAACAATCTAGAGGACGAGTGAACAGTTAATCTGATAGAGTGGATAGATAGGGGCATTCTGTCTATCTAGAGCGGTTAGGCGCCGAAGGCAGCATAGAAGAGGTGAGTTTTAAGCAGAGATTTGAAGATGGGTAGGGAGGGGGCATGGCGTATGGGTAAAGGAAGATTGTTCCAGGCATAGGGTGAAGCAAGGCAGAATGAGCGGAGCCTGGAGTTGGCAGTGGTGGAGAAGGGTACTGAGAGAAGGGCTTTGTCCTGTGAGCGGAGGTTACGGGCGGGAACATAGGGGGAGATGAGGGTGGAGAGGTAGTGAGGAGCCGCAGACTGAGTGCACTTGTAGGTAAGGAGGAGGAGCTTGAATTGTATGCGATATCTGATTGGAAGCCAATGAAGTGACTTGAGGAGAGGGGTGATATGAGTATATCGGTTTTGGCGGAATATAAGACGTGCAGCAGCGTACTGAACTGATTGAAGGGGGAATAGATGGCTGAGTGGGAGGCCGGTGAGGAGTAAGTTGCAGTAATCAAGGCGAGAGGTAATGAGAGCGTGGACGAGAGTTCTGGTGGTGTGCTCAGAGAGGAAAGGGCGAATTTTGCTGATGTTGAAGAGGAAGAAGCGACAGGTCTTGGCAGTCTGTTGGATATGCGCAGAGAAGGAGAGGGAGGAGTCAAAGATGACTCCGAGGTTGCGGGCAGATGGGACGGGGAGGATGAGGGTGTTATCAACAGAGATAGAGAGTGGAGGAAGAGGAGAAGTGGGTTTGGGAGGAAAGACGAGGAGCTCGGTCTTGGACATGTTCAGCTTCAGGTGGCGGTTGGACATCCATGCCGCGATGTCGGATAAACAGGCCGATACCTTGGCCTGGGTCACCGCGGTGATGTCAGGTGTGGAGAGGTATAGCTGAGTGTCATCGGCATAAAGATGATACTGGAAACCATGAGACGAGATCAGCGAGCCCAGGGAAGAGGTGTAGATTGAGAAGAGAAGGGGTCCAAGGACAGATCCCTGGGGAACTCCAACACATAGTGGGATGGGAGTGGAGGAAGATCCATGGGAGTGTACCCTGAAGGTGCGGTGGGAGAGATAAGAGGAGAACCAGGAGAGGACAGGGCCTTGGAATCCAAAAGAGGATAACGTGGCAAGAAGTAAATCATGGTTGACAGTGTCAAACGCGGCGGAAAGATCGAGGAGGATGAGGATGGAGTAATGACCTCTGGATTTGGCCAGGAGCAGGTCATTGCAAACTTTAGAGAGTGCTGTTTCTGTCGAGTGCAGAGGGCGAAAACCGGATTGAAGTGGATCGAGGATGTCATGAGAGGAGAGAAAATCAAGGCAGCGGCTGTGAACGGCGCGCTCAAGTAATTTGGAAAGGAAGGGTAAAAGAGAGATGGGGCGGTAGTTAGAGGGGCAGGTAGGGTCAAGTGAAGGTTTTTTTAGGAGAGGTGTGACAACAGCGTGTTTGAAGGTGTCAGGGACAGTTGCCGTGGAGAGAGAGAGGTTGAGGATGCGACAGATGGCGGGGGTGACAGTATGGGAGATAGTGTTGAGTAGGTTGGTGGGGATGGGATCAGAGGAACAGGTGGTGCATTTCGAGGAGGAAAGAAGGCGGGAAGTTTCATCCTCGGTGATCTCAGGAAAGGAGGAGAAGGAGACCTGGGTAGGTTGGTTGAGGGAGAGGGTTAAAGGGTGAAGGGGAGGTGGAGGTTTGGTCGTGAACTCAAGGTTGATCTTTTGCACTTTGTCGCGGAAGTAGTCGGCCAGTGATTGAGGAGAGAGAGAAGGGGGAGTAGGAGCGGGGGGCACTTTTAGGAGGGAGTTAAGGGTGGTGAAGAGACGACGAGGGTTGGAGCTGAGAGAATTACTAATTACTACTGCATGTATTGGGAGTACGTCAAAAATGGAATTACCGCTTGGGGCACGTGGTAGCCGGGCGGTAGTTCCAATTTGGCACACGTTGGATGCCGGTAGGCGCTTACGCGCCTTAGTAAAAAGGCCCCAATATGCATAAAGGTCACAAGGATATATTAAACTTAACCCATGCCACAAATTCAACCAATGTAGGTAACGTAGAACAGAAGTAATGTATTGTTTAAATTTTGCCTCAGGTAAAAGGTGGGCGGCCATATTTTATGCCATTTGTAGCATTTTGGTTATAGCAGCAGATGACCTTGAATCAGTGAGTTACAAAAGTCTATAGGTGATAAAACCAATTGTCTTAAAACTAAACAAAACTCTCAAGATAGATAAGAAATAATTTTACATAGAATATGTTCTTAATTGCTGAAAACCCACCTTTTCAAGCAAGCTTACCCAAATGATCCAACTTAAAACTTATGTACCCATCCACACAACACCCAACTAAATGTTAATGACAATGAACTAGACCCCCTCCCACCAGTCTTCCCACAACCCCTCCCCCTCCCCCTACTCTCTTACACCAAATCCCCCGACTAATACAACTTATCCCCCTCTACCACCCTTCTCCTGTTCTACCTAACTACTTTTATCATTCTACGTTACTACAGCTTTACTACAGCTTGTACTTCACTCTGCAATACATTGAAACTCTATCTACTATGTAAGCCGCATTGAACCTGCCATGAGCGGGAAAGCGCGGGGTACAAAAGTAATAAATAAAAATAATAATAAACTAAGGAGTCCTTTTACAAAGCCGTGATAAAAAGTGTCCTGCAGTAGTGTTGGCACATTTTTTGGTGCAAACTGCGCCACCTTTTACCACAGGTGGGAAAAAAGGCCATTTTTTAATGGGCCGGGAAATGGGCATTGCACAAAAATTAAAACTAGCGTGCACCTATTTACAGCCTGAGCCCTTACCACCAGACATTGACCTAACGGTAAGGGCTCACACGCTACCCGCGTGGTACACATGAAGCCCACATCAACATGACTGCATTGCCTATTACTGCCGGGAACACCCCCGTGGTAGAAAATAGAAAAATATTTTCTACCACAGGATTCGGCGCACGCCAAATAGAATTACCACTGGGCACATGCGCTACCCCGGCAGTAGTGCCAATTTGGCGCTTGCTACCCATGCATTAGCCCTCCCACAGCTTTGTAAAAGGGCCCCTTACTGCCTAACATGAAGCCTAACTTTCGCCTGTGATTACAAAGGCGCTCTATAGGCGCGTCAGCGTTTAACACGTCTTAACTTTAAAGGCACATTAAAAATGCTTACGCACCTTACTAAACATACCCCTTTGTGTCTAGCAAAATGCTTAAATAACACACTTCTGATATATTGCAATGATATGATTGTTCAACACAGTGGTGTAGCTGGTGGGGCCACGGGGGTCTGGCCCCCCCCCCCCAAATTTCATCCTGGCCCCTGGTTTTGCTGACCCCCGCCAACAAAGGTATTTGCTGCTATGGGGTGCGAAAGGGTGGTGGGGGGTGAGGCGGCAGGGCAGCAGACTAAAATGTGCCCCTCCCACCTCGAGCTGACCCCTTCCCCAGGGCCGCCGAGAGGGGGGGCAAAATTCCCTGGGCCCGGCCTCCAAGGGCAGCACGGCGCCAGGGTCAGGCTGCCGGCGGTGCAGTCCCCAGTCTCCCCTGCCTGCTTCCACGGCTCTGGGCCCCCTTCGTTCAAAGCGGCAGTCACAGATCGCCTCTCTTCTGGCCTTCCCTCCCTTTGTTCCGCCCTCGCGGAAACCGGAAGTTACATCAGATGAGGGCGGGACACAGGGAGGGAAGGCCAGAAGAGACGTGATCTGCGACTGCCGCTTTGAATGAAGGGGTCCCGGAGCCATGGAGGCAGGCAGGTGAGATCGCAGACCACAGCGGCGGAGGGGGGCGGGGCGGCCTTACCCCAGGCCCGGTCTAGTGTCTCGGTGGCCCTGCCCTTCCCACCGCGAGGTCTGGCTACGCCTCTGGTTCAACATTAACAACTCCTGGAGCTAAAACTGTGATAGTGCCTTGCATAGTTAAAAACAGAGTTTTCTTAATGGACAGTAAGGACCAGACTCATTGAAGGGTCTGGTCTAGCCTGTGATTAACACTCAAGGGTAATGCAGATGAACGCATCAAAGATAAGAATATGTACTCACATCATGATTAAAGATAAATGAGGAGCCCTGGAGTAAAACCAAGGATGTCGGCCAGTACAACTTTTTCCACTGTCAGCTTAATCTGATCTCAAGAGAAACTGCTACAGCCCTGTGGGGGAAAAAAAACATTTTAAGTAACAGATTTGTTTTTAATATATTAAAGACTTTCAGTTTGTGGTACCAAAAAAACTAAAAGGTCTTAGGCTTAATGGGGCCCGTTTACTAAGCAGTGGTAGGGCTAACACAGGGTAATGTGCGCCAAATTGATAGTACCGCAGAGTAGCGCGGGCACCCGGCAGTAATTTCAAAGTTGATGTGCACTGTTTCCTGAAGTAGAAAATATTTTTCTATTTTCTACCAGGGAGGGGGGGGGGGGGGCATTCCCGGCAGTAATTGGCAGCGATAGCCACATTGGTGCGTGCTGCCTGTTTACTGCACGAGTGGAATGTGAGCCCTTACTGCGAGGTCAATGTGTGGCAGTAAGTGCTCAGACAGTAAATAGCCGCACACTACTTTTAATTTTAGCCCATGGCCATTTACTGCCCCATTAAAAAAAAGCCCTTTTTCCCAGCCGTAGAAAAAATGGCCTAGCGTGCGCACATTTCACGCGTCAAAATGCAGGCCACGTTTTACCCAGTATGCACTAAATGCTGTGTGGCCTATTTTATAGCTATGGGCCATTTGGCTCTTAGCACACACTAATGTCTGTTAGCACACGCTAAGCTTTGGTAGAAAGGCCCCAAAGCATTATGGGAAATAGGAAATGTGAAACATCTATAGATTCAGTTTAAATTCGTTTTATATCATTTTGATTCAGAATTTTTTTAATGTGCCTAATGCAGGCCTTGACAATTTTTTATTAAATCTAGGAGCCTTAGAAATAATTGTACTCTTATTTTGATTTTCTCTTGTTGTTCCGTTATCATTCATACATTTGTTCCTTGAATGTAAGAGCAGTGCCGTAGCGAAGGCTAATGGCACCCGGGGCGGGTCGCCGCTGCACACAACCCCCCCCCGGGTGCAACATGGCGCGACCCCCCCCCTGTGGCGCACCCCCCCGGACCGCATTCTTACCTGCGGGAGGGCCGATCCGCCCCGAGTGCACGTCACTCGGAGCTGCGTTGGCCCCACTGGTTCCCTGCTCTCTCTGCCCCAGAACAGGAAGTAACCTGTTCCGGGGCAGAGGGAGCAGGGAACCAGCGGGTCGGCACCCCCCCCCCCCCCCCCCCGAGCGCGTGCACCCGGGGCGGACCGCCCCTCCCGCCCCCCCTTCCTACGCCACTGTGTAAGAGTTTAAATGATTATACAAAGTTAAAACAAAACATAGGAGACAGCAGAGGAAACCTCTCTTGCTTCTCCTTCCTCAGCCCTTCAATAGTGTACACAGTGAATTTTTTTTGGGGGGGGGAGGGGAGACAAGAAGGGGGTCGGAGTGGGGATCCCCTCCTAGATCAACAACAGCTCTTTCTACTAAGGCTCTTTTCCTATTCTGTGTCTCAGAGCAAAGAAACCTTAGTACATCAGTCGTAGAAGCCAGCGGTCTCCTTTCCCAAAGCATGTTATCAGCTGTGTGACAGCACTGCCTTGTTAGGTGAAGCAAGGAGACACAGTCCCTCAGCAGCACATGTATGCTTCCCCATAAGGTATTAAAGCCAAACCAGTTACGCATCCACAGAACCCCCTGACCCTCCCCCAACAACGGATGCAGAGCTAGAAAATTTCCCCATAAAACTCACCATGCAGAAACATTTCTGATTCTAGTGTAATCTCGTTACCATCAACATAAATTCTCTAATTCCCAGGCATATTGTGAAGCAATAGAACTGTACAAAAAAGCCACTCAGGGGTCCTTTTACTAAGGTGCACTGAAAAATGACCTGCGGTAATGTAGATGCGTGTTTTGGGCGCGTGCAGAATTATTTTTTTAGCGCACCTACAAAAAAATGCCATTTTTTCATTTTTGCCAAAAATGGACGTGCGGCAAAATGAAAATTGTCACGCGTCCATTTTGGGTCTGAAACCTTACCGCAAGCCATTGACCTAGCGGTAAGATCTCATTCAGTGACCAGGCAGCAATGGTCTATGCACATCAAATTCCACTTTTCAGATGCGCGTAGTGGACTTGTGCCAAAATTGAAATTACCGTAAGGGCCACGCAGTAACCGGGCGGTAACTCCAATTTTTCACACATTGGCCATGCGTAAGTGCCTACGCGGCTTAGTAAAAGGGCTCCTCAGGACCTAGATCAAATCTACCACCCCAGCACTAACTTCCCTCCTTCAATCCCCAATTCAACATGGCCAGCTTGTTCTCGTTTGTCCCACCTTCCACCATGCACACTGCTACCTCTTTCTGCACTCTCCCCAAAATCTACAAGCAAAATGTTCCTTTCTGCCCCCTTACACATACACACACATGGCCAGTCTGTCCCTCTCTCTGCCCTGCCCCAGTGCACATGGCCAGCCTTTCCCACCCTCTCCCTGTTTCCCAAATGCACACTGCCACAGCCAGAATATTTCTCTCTGTGCCACCCCCTACACACACACACTGAGTCAACCCATCTGCCCCCTCTCACCCAATTGCCACATCTTTCTGACACCCCCCCCCCCCCCCCCACACACACACATAACAGCCCATCAATCTCTCTTTTACCCCTATGCATATTGTCATCTCTTTCTGCCTCACATACCTACAGCCAATGTCTTCAAAAGAAAAAGGTACAGTCCTCCTAAGATATTCAAAAGAAAAAAAAAGGTACAGTCCAGGTCCCAAGATCCCTCAGCATACGCTCAGGTCTTCTATTAGGGCATTAGCTTTCCCTTCCCCCTCCTTCAGAAGGGTTTAGTAAGAGTTCAGCACACTTCCAATATAGCCCAACAGTTCAGAACAAATCTTCATGGACAGTCTTTGCACATCAAACCAATACCACAAATCACCTGCCTTTTCACAGCACAGAGGGAACCCTGTAAGGAGCAGGGTTGGCAGTTTCTCCCACCTCTCAGCACCATGCCCGGTGTGGCCTCCTCCACTGCCTTCAAGTGCTGGGCAGGGCAACCTTTGAATTCTCCCACTCCATGGTAGCTGACTCCTCTCCCTTAGGCAGCTCTAGTGGCAGGCTACTTCCTTCCTCCACATGGAATCTCTCTCTCCATTCGTCTCTCCTCTCTCCTGGTGACTGAGAGCCTCCAGGAAATCTGCTCTCCCCTTCTCACAGCTAGGGGGAACTATATACTGAAGCCAGGGAAACTGAGCTTCATCCTTTCCTCTCCCTCTAGTGGGGAAGGGTGTAACAAGCTCACCCTGCCTCGAGCCATTGCTCCCCCTGCTGGGGCTGGGAATCCATTCCATCTTTTTAGGACTACTCTCATTCTTGCAAGGACTTCTGGGACCCGTAGTTCTCGTTTGTCAACTGCTTCACTGGAGAATCTCTGGGGCTTGCCTTGTCACAACTATACTATCTATGGGCCCTGTTTACTATGCCATGCTAGAGTCCCATTAGTGTTTATAGTGCGCGCTAACCATGTAGACGCCCATAATATTCCTATGGGCATCTACACAGTGCACACTAATTTTTAGCACGTGCTAAAAACGCTGGTGCACCTTAGTAAATAGGACCCGTCTTGTATACCACACAATTATCCACAAAGGACTTCACGGCGGTTTACATATCAAGAAAAACTCTTCATATGAAGATGAATTACATATCAATAGAGACTATACAAACAGTACAACAAGTACAAATTTTACATCACTTAAAAATCATTAAACCCAACATCCTAAAAACTTCTCAAAACTCATACATACGTCTTTAAACATTTCCGGAAATGAAAATATGAGAATTCTAATTTAATACCTAAAGGTAATGAATTCCAGAGTCTCGCTCCTTGCACCGAAAATAAACTTTCATGAATACACTTGTAACGCACATTTCTAATTGAAGGAAAACCTTAACAAAAAGTCCTAGAAAATCAGTTTACAGCCCTGAGATGATATCACCAGTAGATCTCCTACTCCCTCAGAATTTAAACCATACAGGAACTTTTAAATCGTACTAATAATTTTAAACTGAATTCATTTCTGAACGGTCAATCAATGAAGATCTCTCAAAACAGGGAAACTCCCTTAAATTTATTCAGACCAAATATCAATCTTGCCGCTGTATTCTGCATTAACTGCAGGCACATTTTCAACCCTGCTGAAACATCACGAGAGTTGCAATAATCCAGTCGAGGGAGCAATACTGCCTGGACTACAGTTCTGAAACTGCGCTGGGATAATGAAGATCTAATTGCTTTTATTTGTCTAAGCCTAAAAAATAACTTTTTACTAAACGCATTAATTTGCCATTCATATGATAGTTTAGAATCCAATATAAGTACATAAGCACTGCCAAGCTGGGAAAAGACCAAGGGTCCATCAAGCCCAGCACTCCGTCTCCGACAGCGGCCAATCCAGGCCCCAAGAACCTGGCAGAAACCTAAAACTTTTGAATGGTCATCAGTTGTTAATTTTTCTCCAGAAGTTAATATTACTATTTTATCTGGACTATGATCAGAATCCAGAAACCACAAAAGTTTAGTTTCTTTGCTTATTCAACTTTAAAAAATGATTAGTTGCTCATTCATCTATAACTGAAATATATTCATGACTTTTCTAAAATGGCACTGCACATGTATTTGATATACCACCTGTAAACAGAATTATACCTTCCTAAATATTTATTTAGGAAGGTAAAGTAATAGAAAAATATGTATAGTAAAGTCCTATGAATTTTTTTTCCAGATATAGAATGTTGAGGTAAGAGCACATCAACTCTCTAAAAGAAAACATGAAAACCCCCAGTGATCTCAGAGAAATTAGCTTATAAAAATACAGGGTTCATACATCCTTTATGCATGTTTGTATAAAACATTCAGATCTAATTGGAATGTCATCCTTCCAGCACCTCTACATTTGTACAGTCTACATTTGATCAACAAAAAATAACAGGAAAATATAGCTTTTACACCATTTTCGCATAATTACTTAGGTATGGGTGACTGGCAGAGCTGTATCACAGCTGAGCTTCACAGGAGCCTTAGGAAATACTGATGCTAACAATGAGGACATGTGATACAGGAAACACCTGAACGCAGGCATTGTTGATACTCATTTAATTAAATGGATGAATTCCTCCACAAGTCTAGTGCACATAAAAGCTTATTTTCTAGCGTAAGAGAAGATTAGATTTGGAAGTCTTCCAGCAACCTTACCAAATGCCTTTTTATCAACTGGAAATAGTTGTCAACCACTCAGCCCTACGATCACTATTCTGACAGTCTAGACTGAAGACAATGAATATGTGTAGATAAAATATATGTAACAATAGAGATGCTCATGGTGCATGGTGAGGATGCAGAAATTGTGGAGGGGATTCAATAAAGGGACACTGGACTTCATGCTTACTAATGTGGAGTGTGCTCCTGATGTTATAGAAGGTGATCAACTGGCATCCAGTGATCACCAGATGGTGCGGTTTAGTATTACGATAGGTGTGGAGAGGGTTCATTCAAAAGTGACGGTTCTAGACTTCAAAAAAACTAACAATTCAAATGGGGGATTACGTCAAGGAACTGTAATCTGGATGGGAACATCCGGAAGAAAGCAGTGGGTAAAACTGAAAGAAACTATTGTAAGGGAAACAAATCTCTTTATAGGGAAAGTAAATAAAACTAGGATGAAAAGGAGGCTCCTTTGGTTCTCACCCTTGCCACCTCTCGTTTAGACTACTGCAATCTGCTTCTTGCTGGACTCCCACTTAGTCACCTCTCCCCTCTCCAGTCGGATCAAAACTCTGCTGCCCGTCTCATCTTCCGCCAGGGTCGCTTTACTCATACTACCCCTCTCCTCAAGACCCTTCACTGGCTCCCTATCCGTTTTCGCATCCTGTTCAAACTTCTTCTACTAACCTATAAATGTACTCACTCTGCTGCTTCCCAGTATCTCTCCACACTCGTCCTTCCCTACACCCCTTCCCGTGCACTCCGCTCCATGGATAAATCCTTCTTATCTGTTCCCTTCTCCACTACTGCCAACTCCAGACTTTGCGCCTTCTGTCTCGCTGCACCCTACACCTGGAATAAACTTCCTGAGCCCCTGCGTCTTGCCCCATCCTTGGCCACCTTTAAATCTAGACTGAAAGCCCACCTCTTTAACATTGCTTTTGACTCATAACCACTTGTAACCACTCGCCTCCACCTACCCTCCTCTCTTCCTTCCCGTTCACATTAATTGATTTGATTTGCTTACTTTATTTATTTTTTGTCTATTAGATTGTAAGCTCTTTGAGCAGGGACTGTCTTTCTTCTATGCTTGTGCAGCGCTGCGTACGCCTTGTAGCGCTATAGAAATGCTAAATAGTAGTAGTAGTAAAAGTAGTAGCTGAAAAGGTAAGGAGAAAGAGGTTAGCCTTTATAAACTACAAGAGATCGCAGAAACAGGAAGACAGGTGACAGTATCTGGAAAAGCTAAGAGAAGCTGGTAGAGCAGTCAGGAAAGCAAAGATGCAAACAGAAAAAAAAAAGTAGCCAACATGGGTAAAAGGAGGGGGAACAAGACATTTTTAGATATGTTAGTGCAAAAGTGGCATTGTGAGACTCAAAAGGTGAAGGGGAGGAATATGTAGAAGCTGACAAAGATAAGGTGGAATTGCTTAACAAATATTTATTTTCTGTGTTCACAGCTGAAGGGATGGGAACAGGACAACAGAAGACGAACCCAAATAGGAATGGAGGGGTGGTAGTCCCTGAACAATATTCAGAGGTTTATTTCATGTGGAGCTGGCCAAACCAATGATGAACGAAGCGATGAGGCCGGATGCTGCTGAAGGAACTTAGAGAACTTCTAGTGGCTCCACTGTCAAAAATCAGGAGTGGTCCCAGTGGTCTGGAAAAGAGCAGATGTGGTCCCTCTCCACAAAATCAGAAGTAAGAAAGAGGTTGGGAGCTACAGACCGATAAGTCTGACTTCTGTGGTAAGTAAATTAATGGAAACACTTTTAAAACAGAGAATAGAAAGCTTTTGAAATCCAATTGATTACAGGACCTGAGGCAACATGGTTTCACTAGAGACGAGTCTTGTCAGACAAATCTGATTAATTTCTTTGATTGTGTGACCAAAGAGTTGGATCGAGGGAGTGTGCTAGATGTGGTATATAGAGAGAGATTTTAGTAAAGCCTTAGCAGAATTCCACATAGAGAACTAATATACTGATGCCCTAGGTATGGGTCCTAAAGTGAATGACTGGGTTAGGAAGGCGACAGAGGGTAGTGTAAATCGAGCTCATTTTGAAGAAAAGGATGTTACCAGTAGTGTACCACATGGTTTGGTTCATTGGGTCAGTTCATTTTAACAATGCATGAAAGAGGAGTGGATGATCTTAAGATGACCAAACAGGTAGAAAAGGTGTACACCGCCTTGAGTGAAGTTCTTCAAAAAGGTGGTAAATAAATCCTAATAAATAAATAAAGTAAATACTTGCCAATATAATTTCATACTAGTAGTAGAATTTGACCTAGTTGTTTTTAGTTCCAGTTGAGTCCACTCTAGACAGCAAATCACCGTACACAAGTGAAGGTATTAGACATCCAGCATTGGACCCAGTATCTCATAAAGACATATGATTAGGTGGCTAATCTGTGACTCATTGAGGTAAAAGGTACCAAAGTGGGGTATGTGACTTATTGATACCACAGGATAGAGAGATATAAATTGCATAATCCTGCTAATTTCAGCTTTGGGTATAGATTATCCTCCCGATAATCAAAATCATTTCACTGAACAGGAATGGCAGCTGGCCGGACTATGGGGCCCTTTTGCAAAGCGGCAGTAAGCCCAACGCGGGCTTACCACTCACTAAAAAGGATGTACTGCCGGGCTACCGCAGCAGCCCTGCGACAGTTCCCACCCCCAGCGTGCTGTCATATCTGGCACTACAACAATATTTATACTTTTGGTGCTGGTGTGTACCCGGCGGAAATCAGGCAGTACCGCACGCTGCCCACTTATCGCTGGGTTAGCACGGGAGCCCTTGCCGCCACCTCGATGGGTGGCAGTAAGGGCTCCCCTCCCCCCCAAAAAAATGGCTGTGTGGCAAGTGCTTCACTTGCCGCACAGCCATTTCCTAAAGAAAGACCTATCTTTTACCTGCTGAGGTAAAAGGGGGCCTTACCGCACATCAAAAATCGGTGCTGATGCCAGCACAGGCCCCCTTTTGACACAGTTTGGTAAAAGGGGCCATATCTGCGATATTCAGTGGAGGATAGCCGGTTATTCCCTGCTAAATATTTCTGGTTAGCACCTAGGAGATAACTGTCTATATTGTGCAGTATAGCTGGATATCCCCTAGGGGTGTAGCTAGGTGGGGCCACGGGGGCATGGACCCCCCCCCCTGCTTTCATTCCCACAATCCGACCCTCCACCACCACATTCAACACCCCCGCCACCAGGTACCTTTGCTGGCAGGAGTCCCCAACCCACGCCAGCCGAAGTCCTCTTCGGCGCCGGTCTCCAAGTCCAGCGCGTTGCTGATCTGGATTCTGTTTCTGTGAGTCGTGACGTCCTTCAGGACGCATTCTACTGACCCTACAGTACAGAAAACTTTCAAAAATGAAAGTTGCCCAAATTTACCCTTCCAAACGTTTATAGCCCTTATTTATCTATGCTATTGTAATCCCACTTTCGATACCTTTTCGCTCAGTGGGTCCCAATGAATGGAGAACGGTTACAGCATCATATGCCCAGTCTAGCAAGATTTGAATCACCCCTGCCCCCCCCCCCAAAAAAAAAGACCCCAGCACCCCAATCATTCAAATTTAGTAAGCCTTAGATTTTCAGATGTTAATGACTTTGAATGACAATTACAATGACTTATATCTTATCATTTCCCGCAATGAGCCATGCTAATTAAAATTGATTGTGCTGCTGTTCTGGCAGAGTCACAAATTCCTCTTTGAACATGAGCTTATTGTGACACTGATTGGGTAAACTAAACAAGGAGATCTCCTCACTTTACTGCCTGTTCATTCCTTGCTGTGGTACATTTCTGAATGACACCAGAAGCCATTTAGAAAATCTGAAAATAATAAAAAAATAAAAACCTTTCAAAACAAAAGCACAACAAGAAAGTACGTTTATCTGAATATGAGATTGCAGATAAAGCAGGCAGTAATGAATCTCCTTTTGAGATGAAACAGCTGAAGGAAACTACATTGTACATTGTACTTCTAAGTCTCACATACACACACAAGGAGTGACACTCATTCCCTAGCTGAGATAATATTTAACCACCTCTCTGACCTCATATGCAAATTTCTTTAAATTAGTCACCTTATTTTCTGACTCCTCTTACTAGGGTTATCATATGTCCGGTTTTACCCAGACATGTCTCTGCCCATATCCAGCAGACAGCTAAGACCTGTCGCTTCTTCCTCTATAATATTAGCAAAATCCGCCCATTCCTCTCTGAAGAGACCACCCGAACCCTCGTCCACTCACTCGTTACCTCTCGTCTTGACTATTGCAACCTTCTCCTTGCCGGTCTTCCGCTTAGCCACCTATCCCCCCTTCAATCTGTCCAAAATTCCGTTGCACGTCTTATCTACCGCGTGAACCGATACTCTCATATCACCCCTCTCCTCAAGTCGCTTCACTGGCTCCCGATTCGCTACTGTATTCAGTTCAAGCTTCTCCTAATGACCTTCAAATGCACTCAATCTGCAGCCCCCCATTACCTCTCTACCCTCCTCTCCCCCTATGTCCCCACCCGTAACCTCCGCTCTCAGGACAAATCACTCCTATCTGTACCCTTCTCCACCACCGCTAACTCCAGACTCCGTCCCTTCTGCCTCGCATCACCTTATGCCTGGAACAGACTCCCCGAGCCCATACGCCATGCGCCCTCCCTGCCCATCTTTAAGTCCTTACTCAAAACCCATCTCTTCTCCCTTGCTTTTGGCGCCTAACCACCTTCCCCATTCATGATACACTGACTACACAGTTTGTTACCTTTAGATTGTAAGCTCTCTTGAGCAGGGACTGTCCTTTCCCATGTTTTAACTTGTACAGCGCTGCGTAACCCTAGTAGCGCTATAGAAATGCTAAGTAGTAGTAGTAGTTTTTTAATTATTATTATTTATTGCACTTGTATCCCACATTTTCCCACCTATTTGCAGGCTCAATGTGGCTTACAAAGACCTGTTATCGCCATACCAGGTTAAATAATACAATTGGTGTTATAAAGAAGTTAATGAAGACAGGAGGATTTGCTCAAGCAGTTGTAGAAAAATACATTCTGAATAAGGTTGGATAGGTGTTGTGTTATAGTTAGTTAAGGGCTCTCGTGGTAGGCTTTGTTGAAGAGGTAAGTCTTCAGGGATTTGCGGAAGTTGGTTAATTCGTTGATCGTTCTTAGGTGAGTTGGAAGTGAATTCCATAGCTGCGTACTCATATAAGAAAAGCTGGTCGCGTGTGTTAGTTTGTATTTTAGTCCTTTACAGCTGGGGAAGTGAAGGTTAAGAAAGGTGCAGGAAGATCTCTTAGCATTTCTGGGTGGTAGGTCCACGAGGTCCATCATGTAGGTCGGGGCATCTCCGTAGATGATTTTATAAAAGATCGTGCAGATCTTGAATATGATACGTTCTTTAAGTGGGAGCCAGTGTAATTTCTTTCTTAAGGGTTTTGCACTTTCATATTTTGTTTTCCCAAATATGAGTCTGGCTGTGTTATTTTGGGCTGTTTGAAGTTTTTTGATGGTCTGTTCTTTACAGCCGGCATAGAGTGCATTGCAATAGTCCAGGTGACTTAGTACCATTGATTTTGAGGACATGGCCGGGCAACTGGGCTGGTTTTGCCAGCCTGCCCATTTGTCTGGATTTGCGGACAAACGGGCAGGCTGGCGGACGGGCCTAGGGGTGTCCTATTCTCCCTTCCCCATACCTTCCTGTTCTGCCCTGGTGGTCTAGTGACCACTCCAGGCTGAAGACTGTCTCTTGCTGCCTCCGGTCCTGGTGCCGATTCAAAATGGCCACCGAGAGTTGAAGTGGCGGCCTCGCGAGACTTCTGCAGAAGTCTTGCAAGGTCACTCTCAGCGGCCATTTTGAATCGGCACCAATACAAGAGGCAGCAAGACAGCCTGCAGCCGCTCCGGGCAGGAAAAAGAGGGCTCTTTCCTGCCCTGAAGAGGTCACTAGACCACCAGGGCAGTACAGTAAGGTAAGGGGAGAATAGGGCACCCTTAGGGGGTGTGCTGTGGTGGGATGGGAGTATGAAAGGGGTGTGGCAGTATGTGAAAGGGTCAGGGTGGGGTGTGGTGGGACGGGGCAGGGGTGGGGCATGCGTCCTCTTTTTAGGGGGAGTATATATGGTAACCTTACCTCTTACTCTCTTATCTGTCTATATGTTCCATCTTTGCTTGTACCCTACGCTGTCTATTAAAATGTTCTATTACATATTGTGTTGGCATTGTAATGAAGCACAGGCAGCTCCTTGTGACTCTGGCCAAGTCACTTAACCCTCCGTTGCCCCATGTAAGCCGCATTGAGCCTCCATGAGTGGGAAAGCGCAGGGTACAAATGTAACAAAAATAAAATAGATACTATTGGAGATTCTACACGGAATGTTGCTACTATTGGAGATTCTACACGGAATTGTTGCTACTATTGGAGATTCTACATGGAATGTTGCTATTCCACTAGCAACATTCCATGCAGAAGCCTGCGCGGCCACATTGGTGTTCTGCAAGGGCCGACTTCTACATGGAATGTTGCTAGTGGAATAGCTCAAATAGTAGCAACAGTGGAGGAGTGGCCTAGTGGTGAAGGTGGTGGACTTAGGTTCTGAGGAACTGAGTTTGATTCCCACTTCAGGCACAGGCAGCTCCTTCTGACTCTGGACAAGTCACTTAACCCTCCATTGCCCCATGTAAGCCGCATTGAGCCTGCCATGAGTGGGAAAGCATTGGGTACAAATGTAACAAAAAAAAAACCATACTATGCTGTATTGCTATTTGAATATTTTTACTGCTGTAATTGTCTATTGCTTATGTTTGACTTATTCTTGCTCTACACCGGCTTGAGTGGATTTCTTCAAAAAAGCGGTAAATAAGTCCTAATAAATAAATAAATTGTATTGCATAAACAAGGCTGTGCTGCCAATTTTTTATCAAAAGGGTCTGCCAGTTCTGCTCTTTGCAGTTAATTTTCTAACAGGTCGCCAAGATGGGGAGGCCATGTAGACACCTATTTTAAGAAGAAACACAGTGGGAATGACCCAACGGGTGAACCAGGATTTAATCAAAGATGTTCTTTATTTAGCAGCGGTGTACAATGCACATGTGCTCAGGATTAATAATTGTAATAAAACAGTGGAACTCAACACAGGCGGTGTTTCAGCATCAATGCCTTCATCAGGGGTCTTAGTTTCTTTGATGCTGCGGCTCAGGAAAGAGGCGTCTCTGTTCTAATAATAAGTCAGATTGGTTTCTTTGATAATCTATTTGGTAGACCTTTTTAAATCCTACTAACATATAAGACATCTCAGCTAGGACTTCTCAGTTGTTCCCACTGTGTTTCTTCTATGTTCACGCTGTCTGGGATCATCTTGATTTTCTTCTTTCGTTGGACACCTATTTTAAGCCCATTTTAATGTTTTTTAATCACATTTATCATGATTACTATGATATCAAAACTTAAAGGGGTCTTTTACTAAAGGTTAGCTTGAATTATCTGCAGCAGGTCCCACTTTATTCCTGCAGGCCCTGCTGCAGATAACTGAAGCGGGAGAAAGGAGATGAGAAAATGCAGGAAAAGTCCAGCAGTTTTCCCTATCCTCCAGGAAGACAGAAAAACTGTCCTTAATTAGGAATTCCTGCTGTAGTTCTAGCAAATACAAGGAGCTTGAGGGAGAGGCAAGCAGGAAGCAAAACCCAGAAAGCTGATCAGGCTCACAGCCTGGGGAAAGGAGATGAGGATCCTGGGACTTGTACCAAAGTTGTCAATTGGGCGGTTTTCCGCGACCCGCTGCGGGAAATTTTTGCCCACTGTGGGTCGCGGTTTTTTGGGCTGGTTTTTTTTTTCAGGACGCTGGGGGCGGGGCTAGTGACATTGTGGGTGGGGCTACTGACATTTTGGGCGGGGTCGATGGCGGCGGAGGCGGGGTCAATGACGGTGGGGGCGGGGTTGATGACGGCGGGGGTGTGAACTTTTTGGGCGGGTTTCGGGGCCGAGTACCTGGCAACACTGACTTGTACTAGCAGGGACTTTCTCCCACAGGTGGACTGATTAGTCCCCACCTGGTCTGCAGATAAAGGGTATCAGCAGTATATTAAAAGAGCTGGAAGCACAGAGGAGGGAGCCCCCTGCATATTGAAGGGAGGGTAGAAGCCAACCCCAGGAAGCAGCTGTTGTGTGCAGCAGGGCCGCCAAGAGACTAGCCCCCCCCCCCCCCCCTCTCGGCAGCCCTGGTGTGCAGAAAGCCAGAAAAAAAACTGGCAGGTACACTGTCCTTTGATGGTGCTCTGTTTGCATAGTGAGAAGAGGAAGCTAATCCCTAGAGAGCTGCAGAGAAGACACAGGGCAGAGCAGGGGCATAGCCAGACAGCAGATTTTGGGTGGGCCTAGGTAAGAAGTGGGTGGGCACCAAATATTCTCTCCCCCACCCCCACATCAAAAAAAAATATCTCAGCTGGTGGGAAAATGCTTCTCTCCGGTCTCCAACTTGGTAGTCTGCAGCAGGCATGTGCTGAAAACTGAGCATGCGAAGGTGCCAGTATTGTGGAGAGCAGCATTTTCATTACTATGTGCCACTGTTGCATGGGCCTGAGCCCTAAGTGCGTGGGCCCCGGCCCACCCAGGCCCACCTGTGGCTACGCCACTAGGGCAGAGGAAGCTGACAAGGGAAAGTGAGTACCCTTTAAAGTGCCTGCCTTTATGCAGGGAAAGAAGCCAGCAGGTGCTTCTAGAGAGTCCTTGAAGGATGGGGGTTTAAGAAGGACAAGAGAATCAATGAGAAACTCTGGGCTAGGGGAGTGCCTTAGTGAGGGAAAAGTCTGTGATTCAGAAATGAGGTTCTGGAACCAGTGGCTTTCCTGGGGAGGCTGGCACCTGGGGCGGATCGCCGATGCGCCCCGCCCCCCCCCCCCCGATGCAGTTCGGACCCCCCCCCCCCGGCGAAAGGACACCCCCACAAAGGAAACCCCCCCCGCCTGGTGCACGCCGCTGGGGGGGGGGGGGGGTGCCGCGCGCGCCTGTCCTCCATTGTTCCATGCTTCTTCTCTGCCCCGGAACAGGAAGTAACCTGTTCCGGGGCAGAGAAAAAGTATGGAACAACAGAGGACAGGCGCGTGCGGCACCCCCACCGGCGGCGTGCACCCGGGGCGGACCGCATCCACCCCCCCCCCCTAGGAACGCCACTGTCTGGAACAGAAGAGTACCCCCTATTACAAGTTGTTGAAAACCAGAGGGCAAGTTACTGGGTAAAAGGGGGGCTTGAACTCTGCTTAGCACATTCATGATGGAGCAGGGGCGTATCTGGAATCCGGCGGTAGGGGGGGCCAGAGCCAGAGAGGATTCAGACGCCGAACTGGATTCAACCAATCAGCACTGCAGCGTTACTTCCTTGAAGCACATGGCCACGGAGGAAGACGAAATATGGAGATTGCGGGTCGGACCTCGGCTGGCGGGGGTTGGGGCCCCCCGCCAGCAAAAGTAAGCAGCGGGGGAGGGTTGACGGCGGGGAGGGGGGCCAGGGCGAAATCTGCGGGGGCCCAGGCCCCTGTGGCCCCACGCAGATACGCCCCTGTGATGGAGCAATTAGCTAAGAAATGCTTATTACTGTTTATTACGTACATGCCTTTTTCTTCAGACTAAAAAACCTAGAAAGTTCTCCATCGTTGGAAGCTCACCTGAGGAATGTTTCGCTATGTGTTGTTTAAATGCTCTTAATAGTATGGAAGGAGCCAATACTACGTGTGTTTACCCTTCTGAGTGAAATAGGGACATTTGTGCTTTTGAATTGAGCTGAATAAAAAGGTGACACTTTGAAGTTAAGAGTGTGGTCTTTTATCGAGTGCCAAGGAAGCTTCTGGAGGGATTGTAGCTGTAGTGGAAAAGAGGGCAGGCCTGCCACTAGGGAGGGTCAGAGTACAGCATAGACAGAGCTCCTTCTTCAGGACAGTGCCTCCCTGGTGGATGCTGGCTACAGTACAGGGAATTGTTGCCCAGGCAGCAGAGTGAACCTGGGAAAAGATGCCAGGGCACCCCCTAGCCGTGACAATATGTTCCACATTCTAGTTTGTAAAATGGCTGCTCATGCTAGATGTCCTCAGCATGTGGACATCCATCTACTACTACTAATCACTTTTATAGCGCTACAAGGCATACGCAGCGCTGTACACCATACACATAAAGACAGTCCCTGCTCAAAGAGCTTACAACTTAAATAAGACAGGTAACAGACAGAACAACTAAGAGGCAGGGGAATTAAAGAGGAGGAGATAAAGGTACAGGCAAGTGAGCAGTGGTTAGGACTCAAAAGCAGCGTCAAAGAGGTGGGCTTTTAGCTTGGACTTAAAAACGGCCAAAGATGGGGCTAGATGTACATGCTCAGGAAGTCTATTCCAGGCGTGTGGTGCAGCGAGATGGAAGGAGCGGAGTCTGGAATTAGCAGTAGAGGAGAAGGGGGCAGACAAGAGAGATTTGTCAACAGAACGGAGTGTTCGAGTAAGCGTGTAGGGAGAGACAAGAGTGGAGAGGTACTGGGGAGCAGCAGAGTGAATCCTGACATATTTCCTGTATGAAACTACATGTGAGATGAACGGTCATTCTGGACATTATGGACTGGACGTCGCTATTCTGACTTGGATGTCCTTTTAAAAATGCCCCTCAACATCTCACAACTACAGTGTATTCCCGAGTGCTTTCTCTCTTCTTCTCCTGGGTCATCAGTTCTCCTCTGGATTAATCTTTTATGGAGTTCCCATACCACAGCCTTTGGTTTTCAGTACTGAGGGCCCCTTTTACCAATTTCGAACGCACTGAGGCCCACTTTTACCGCAGCTGGTAAAAGGGAAGTCTCACTTTCTACAGGAAATAGCCGTGCGGCAAGTAAAGCACTTGCAGCGCAGCCATTTTGGGGGGGAGGCCCTTACCACTACCCATTGAGGTGGCAGTAAGGGCTCCCGTGCTAACCTGGTGGTAACCGGGCAGCGCGCGGCACTGCCCAGTTACTGTCGGGTACACTCCGGCGCTAGAAAAATGAATACATTTGTAGCGCTGGAAATATCCTGGAATATCCATAACCTACCTCTCATACCATCACCTCAGCCTTTGTTTGCTATATATGAATTCAGTTTGGAAATACAATTTATTCTGCATCTGCTTGTTTTGCATGGGGTTGTTTTTTTCCATATATATATATTTTTAAGGCAGATGTGTATTTAATGTTTTTTATATATGTGATGTGGTAGAATGTATATGATACACAGTGGAGATCTGATCATGTGCAACCCTCATACTAATAATATCATGGCTAAACATTTATATTCTGCAATAGAGACTTCAATAGAGAATTGTAATAGTATGATAATTTGATATTCCTTGCAGGGTGTTATTGCTATAACAAAATTAAAATGTGTTTGTAATATCATTTGCTCTGTACTCTGAGTTGGAGGATCCAAAAGACTTTGATTTCCATAGTGGAACTCTCATAATTAATAAGCAAATGAGTTTTATGAAGTCATTTTGGACTAATTAAGGTATATGACTGCATGGATATAACTAATCATTTCTCAATTGAACAATTCCCTCTCAAAATTCAATTCTGTAATTTTGTTTTATTGAAGATTTGCAAATCAAATATAGAAAAAGAAGATGTACTAAAAGACCAAACTACTGATATCACTGGATGTTATGATTTTTGTTTCCATAATGAGATTGGGTTTATCTTATAGATTTTTTGGATACTGATCAAAGCAATGGCATCAACATTTTTCTGTAATGTATAGTTTCCCAGAAGTTTACAGAACTTTGTTACAACATATGTGCATCAATACATCACCAGCAAATAAATGTCATTCAGTTTAATTATATGACATCATTTAGCGCTTTTTAAAATGTTTTTCTCTAGAAGTAGATGAATAGCTGGATATTGCATGACCTGATGGTTAACTAAACTGAAAATGCCATGGAAATGTGTTAATCATTCTGACATTTACTGCTACATTTTCAGCGAGTTTCGTCTGAAGGCACAAAGAAGAACATAGCCAGATAGGACTAAATTCTATATAGCATGCCTAAAAAAATCATTGCTGAAAAAAACTACTCTTAGGCATATTCTATAAAGTACGTCTAAATTTAGCCGTACTTTTTAGAATATGCCTAGATTTCCATGTGGTTTGTAGAATATGCTGAGCAGGGCCACCGAGAGGGGGGTAGGGGGGGCAAAATCCCCCAGGCCCGGCCTCCAAGGGGGGCCCGGTGCCGGTCTAAGGCCGCCGGCGCTGCAGTCCCAAGTCTCACCTGCCTGCCTCCACGGCTCCGGGCCCCCTTCATTCAAAGCGGCAGTCGCAGATCGCCTCGAGGGCGGGACTCAGGGAGGGAAGGCCAGAAGAGACGCGATCTGCGACTGCCGCTTTGAATGAAGGGGGCCCGGAGCTGTGGAGGCAGGCAGGTGAGACCGCGGACTGCAGCGGCAGGGGGAGCGATGGGGGTGGCAGCGGCGGGGGGAGCAATGGGGGACGGCAGGGGTGGAGGTGGGGCAGCGGGGGGGCGGAGGCGGGGCAGCCTTGCCCCGGGCCCGGCCTAGTCTCTCGGCGGCCCTGATGCTGAGCGCCCGTCCGTGTGACTAAATTGCAGTTATTGCAAGTAAAACTTGGTGTAAATGCTGATACCTAAATTAGGCGCGGACTGGATGTATTCTATAACAACACCCATAGATTTTAGAAATGCCTGTGACCCACCCATTCCATGCCTATAGCCATGTCCCCTTTTCAACTGTGCGACTTAGAATTTATGCACATCACGTTACCGAGTATGCTTAGACAGTTGTGTGCATAAATTCTAATTAATGCCAATTAGTATCAATAATTGCTTGTTAATTGGCAATTATCTGCGCTGATTAGCTTGTTAACTAATTAAATTGTGCACACAAATCCAGAATATGACCACCTAAGTCGTGCTATATAGAATCCTGGGAATG
This sequence comes from Microcaecilia unicolor, assembly GCF_901765095.1. Taxonomy (NCBI): domain Eukaryota; kingdom Metazoa; phylum Chordata; class Amphibia; order Gymnophiona; family Siphonopidae; genus Microcaecilia; species Microcaecilia unicolor. Next base: position 34,172,737 of record NC_044036.1, read on the forward strand.
GTGTCAATATTTGACTGCTTTCTGGTTCCATTTATTAATTTAGGCAGGATTATACATAAACAGCTGTAAGAGGCACATATTCAGTGGTCCTGCTTAACTGGAAAGTTTGACTGTAAATCTGCATAAAGATCAGTAGATAAGCTATCTGCTTACTTTTATGTGGAGATTGTCCACTTGAACATCAACCTCAGTGTGGTCAATTAAAAGAAATGAATCTCTGTGTATGGAACTCAAAATCTACCCACAAGAGAACCCTTATATAAACATTTGCTCTAGATGTGGCTGTCCTAAAGAATTACTTTTGCTTCAGCACTTGGAAGGTGCACCCAATGAGAAAGGAGCTAAACTAAGTCAACACACACCCTGAAAGATCTATCACTGAAAGCCTATTCAATAGTCGTTGGTGATCCAACAAATCACAATAGTACAGAGAGGTAGTGCAGAACTAATAGGACAATCCAAAGCACAGAAGCACCACGAGCCTTCAAAAAAGCAAATATCCATCAATCCGTTTCCGGTCGATTGGAAATGGATTACTGGATATTTGACTTTTTAATAGGTCAATAATCATTATCTAGAGCCCGATGATGGGCTAGTTTATTTCAGTGGTGTACCAAGGGCGGGGCGGTGGGGGCGGTCCACCCCAGGAGCACGCTGCAGAAGGGGTGCAAGCAGCATCCGCGCAGCTGTCAGCTCCGTTGGTTCTCTGCTCTCTCTGCTGTTACTTCCTGTTCCGGGGCAGAGGGAGCAGGGAACCAGCAGAGCTGACAGCCACGTGGCTGCTCCCATAACAGGTAAGAAGAATGCATCCGGGGGGGGGGGGGAGGGGGCTTGGAGGTGATGCACCGGGGGGGGGGGGGGGGGACGGTGATGTGGTGGCAGCTGACCAAGGTACGCCACTGGTTCGTTTTGGAACTATTGTGCTGTACGACCCTTGATGCAAGTGTTGACCTGGGGATTCTATATAGCGTGCCTAGAGATCCATGCAGAAATCCAGACACATTCTATAACTAGGCACATAACTTAATTGGCTTAACAAGACAATAAGCATTTTTAACAGCACTTGACAAGTAATAATGAGCACTAATTGGCAATAATTTCAATTTGCACGCACAACTCGCTAAGTGCATTCTGTAATGAACTGTGTCTAAATTCTAAAGCATGCAGTTCAAAATGAACGCGCGTAGTTCAAAAGGGGTGTAGTTATGGGTTGAGAAATGGGCAGTTCATGGGCATTCCAAAATTTATGCACGTAGTTATAGAATATGGGCCAGTGTGCATAAGTCTATGCGCGTAGATTTAGGCGCTATGATATCAGCTAAGTGTATTCTATATACCGTACCTAAATGTTATAGAATACTGCTAAAGCTATGGACCCTGATCTGTATGTAAAATATGCACCTATAATTTAAGTGTGAACGCTTACATCAGCCATAGAGTTGGTATAAATGCTTGCGCTTAAATTCTGAAGTAGGCGTCTACTTCCTACTAGCATGCTCTGTCCATTTCTGGAAGTCGTTCCTCCGAAAAGAACCGAAAAGTGATCCAGGGAGAGGCTACCAACATGGTGTGGGATTTGTACCAAAAGTCATATTAGACTGATTGGTGAATAAACAGAATTTATTTGTACAACTTGATTTAGCACTATTCAAAATTACATCACAGCGACGTACACTAAAAAAGTAAACAGATCCTAAAAATGGATGCCCAGCAGAAGGAATTGTAACAAACCCAGTAATGGTATTCAAAAAAATCATGGAACAAAGAGAAGATCTCTGGTGATGAAGAGGTGAGGTGAGGCCCAGTAATTTACGCAGGTCTGTGGCATTGCACGAGGGGTCATTTTGAGCAGACTAGATGCACTTAATGGTTTTTGTCACTTAATGGTCCTTTCGACTCTCACAGTCTAAACCAGTAGCAGGAATATGGTTGGAAGGTTGCAATATTCCTAACAGGCTACTTTTTTTAATCTTTCAAGAACGGAGGCAAGGTGAGAGGAGATAAGAACAAAACAAATGATGGAGAAAAGACATACAGCTTAGTGTTACTATAGGTCATTAAGTAGCAGAATCAAAACTAACAGCTTACAACTCCATAGGAAACCATGTGTTTGCCAGAATGTTGATGGAGTCTGTGCACTATCCAGTAGGAATGTGCATTTGTTAGTGACCATAGAATATTTAGGGATCTGATTACTAAAGTGTACTAAGCAGTTACCTTGCAATTTAGCATGCGGTATCAGTTATTGCATGGCTGCCACACTTACTGTATACTAATTCGTGTGGTAACTTTCAATGGCAAGCGGTAGGAAAGGGACGGAGAATGGTTGGGTAATGAACATGGATCGTGCCTTAGAGATAGAGCATGATGCAGGTTCACTTACCATGGTTTTGACACCTAAAACCTAAACTTTCTAACCCCCTCCCTCCACATCATTAAACAACCTCCATGCCCAATAATCCCCTGATATCCATACAAGAATTCCAGACTCCATGGACCCCCTTCCAAGTAGGCTGTCAAACCCCATCTCCAGAACTCCCACCTCTTACCTGGGGGCCTCAATGGCTATGTGGGTGTGGGGGAGGCAGGATCAATCCTTGGATGAACATACCTCATCAGCAGCTCGTTCAATATGATGACTCTAACCTCTAGTGGTAGTTTCTTGGTATTATCACTAAGGGTCAAGCTGCACCTCAGTGTATATAGGGCCCTGTTTACTCGGCATGCCAATGTTTTTAGCGCACGCTGACACTAGACACACCCAGAGGTGTCTCTAGGTTATCGTGCTCTAAGTTTTAACGCACACTAAAAACGCTAGCGCACCTTAGTAAACAGGGCCCATAATCTATTGTTTGGAACTTTGCAAAAATGGATCCAGTGTCATGTTTTGCTACACAATGTCTGGTCATAATTTGTGAGCTATACTCAGTGCTTTTTTTGTAGAAAAAAAGGTGCCGGTACTCATTATGGGCGGGGTCACCACATATGGATCCACCCCTATGATAGCCACACCCACATTAACCACACCCCCTATACCAGCCATGGCGCATATAAACAGACATCATTGAAAATATTATAGTACTATAGGAGAAAAAAATAACGTGATTTTTTTTCATTATAAATAATCTCTGTAAGCTCTTACAGCTCCAGTATACCCAGTGCAAAATAAGACAGCCAATGTAAATTCTCAAATTGGACATATTACAAACACTAAAATGAAAATAAAATGATTTTTTTCTACCTTTGTTGTCTGGTGACTGTTTTTCTTTCCATATTGGTCCCAGTCTGTGATTCTGCTTTCCTTTGTTTTCGCTTAACTCTTCTGTGCCATTTTTGTCTCCTTTTTCTTTGCTTTCTTCAATATTTTTCAGGCTCTCTCTCTGTCCAGATTTAATTCATTCTTACTATCCATTCTTTAATTTCCTTCATCTACCTGTGGCTTTTCATCACCCTTGTTCTCCCCATGCCCTTCCTCTTATTCTCCAGTCTTTCTCTATTCCCCTTTTCCATCCAGCAGCTCTGCTTTCTCTCCCCATCCTTCCAGTGTCTCCCCTATTTCTTTCTGCATTCTTCCATCCAGCGTCTTCCCTCTTTCTCTCCCTATCCTTCCGTTTTCCCTCTCTTTCTCCCAATCCTTCCATCTGTTTTCCCCTCTCTCCCCAATCCTTCCATCTGTTTTTCCCTCTCTCTCCCAATCCTTCCATCTGTTTCCCTCTCTCTCCCCATCCTTCCATCTGTTTTCCCCTCTCTCTCCCCAATCCTTCCCTCTTTTGTTTCACTCTTTCTCTCTCCTCCCCATCCTTCCATCTGTTTTTCCCTTCTCTCCCCAATCCTTCCATCTGTTTTCCCCTCTCTCTCCCCAATCCTTCCCTCTGTTGTTTTCACTCTCTCTCTCTCCCCATCCTTCCATCTGTTTTTCCCTCTCTCTCCCCATCCTTCCATCTGTTTTCCCTCTCTCTTTCCCCATCCTTCCATCTGTTTTCCCCTCTCTCCCCAATCCTTCCATCTGTTTTTCCCTCTCTCTCCCAATCCTTCCATCTGTTTTCCCTCTCTCTCCCCATCCTTCCATCTGTTTTCCCCCTCTCTCTCCCCAATCCTTCCCTCTGTTGTTTTCACTCTTTCTCTCTCTCCCCATCCTTCCATCTGTTTTTCCCTTCTCTCCCCAATCCTTCCATCTGTTTTCCCCTCTCTCTCCCCAATCCTTCCCTCTGTTGTTTTCACTCTCTCTCTCTCCCCATCCTTCCATCTGTTTTTCCCTTCTCTTCCCAATCCTTCTCTCTGTTGTTTTCCCTCTTTCTCTTTCTCTCTCTCCCCATCCTTCCATCTGTTTTTCCCCACTCTCCCCAATCCTTCCATGTTTTTCCCTCTCTCTCCCCATCCTTCCATCTGTTTTCCCCTCTCTCTCCCCATCCTTCCATCTGTTTTTCCCCTCTCTCCCAATCCTTCCATCTGTTTTCCCTCTCTCTCCCCATCCTTCCATCTGTTTTTCCCCTCTCTCTCCAATCCTTCCCTCTGTTGGTTTCCCTCTCCCTGCCAAGTTTCCCGCGAACGGCGCGAAATCGCGATGCAGGCGGCACCAGCCCCTATTTCCGGCCGCTGCTGCTTCTCCAGTTGAACAGCAGCGGCCGCTACACAAAGAAAAAGAAGATTTAAAAAAATTTTGAAACCTGGCTGAAATGCGGCACCCCGGCACTGTAGACAGCCATTAGGCATTGGCTGTTGCCCCGCAGCCGCTCCTCCTCTTGCCTCTACGTCACTGCCCCTGGAGGAAGACCCCGGAGGAGCGCAGTGATGTAGAGGCAAGAGGAGGAGCGGCTGCGGGGCAACAGCCAATGCCTAATGGCTGTCTACAGTGCCGGGGTGCCGCGTTTCAGCCAGGTTTGAAGTTTTTAAAAAAATCTTTTTCTTTGTGTAGCGGCCGCTGCTGCTCAACAGGAGAAGCAGCAGCGGCCGGAAATGGGGGCTGGCACTGCGTGCGGGACATAGACTCACGGGGCGGGGGGAGCAAAAAAAAAAAGGTGCCGGTACGCCGTACCGTTGCGTACCGGCACAAAAAAAGCAATGGCTATACTCCATTAAAACATTGGCGTTCAGATTTCACAGTAAAAAAACCAACACTAACTGAAGATAAAAGGATAAAGATCCTTTTAACCATCTTGACTGATAGATATCAGCAACTTTTTGAGTTCTTCAGTCTGGACTCACTTCTATTTTAACTCAGGAGTAAGGAGTTCCTCTTTAAATGCAAGGCAACATTACAAACCTGGCTTTATTTCCAGAACTGCATTATTCTATGGTCTCATTGTGTTGATTTCTTTCTTTACAGGATTGTAATTTTTCACTTTTTTAAAATCTCATTTTAATTAATCTGTAAACTGCCTAGATGTTCTTGTAACTTGAGCAGTATTACAAATGGAAAATCCATCTTATATATTTATTTCATTTACTTATTGGGATGTATTAACCATTTTTATGAAGAGATTCATCCAAGGTGGTGCACAGCATAAGAACGTAAGAACAGCCATACTGGTTCAAACCAATGGTCTATTTAGCCCAGAATCCTGCTTCCAATAGTGGCCAATCCAGGTCACAAGTGCCTGACAGAAACTCAATTAGTAGCATCATTCCATGCTACCAACCCTGGGGCAGGCAGTGGCTTCCCCATGTCTGTCTTAACAACAGACTACGATCTTTCCCTCCAGGAACTTATCCAAAACTTTTTTAAACCCAGATACGCTAACCACTGTTACCACGTCTTCCGGCAATGAGTTCCAGAGTTTAACTATTTTTTGAGTGAAAAAATATTTCCTCCTGTTTGTTTAAAACTTACAATTATGTTAACAGCATAGCAAAAATAAAATGGGCAAACCTAAGCCTAAATACAGTCAATGAGGTAAACTTGGAAATGGCAAACTGAAACCTAGTAATAAGACTAGCAAGAATCAGTATCAGAGATACACATCTAACTGCACTGTAGAACAAGTATATAACAGAAATATGATAAATGCCATACAATGCAAATGATACCTGTTTTGTCGCGGGGTTGTGAGCCCTTGGCTCATAGTGCGAAACTACGATAAAGTAATCTCAGGCAGGCAGAGAAATGTGGCTGGCCCCAGGGAGGGTCTAAATTCCGAACAATACTGGGACTAGAGTAGGCAGGAACGAAGCAGTGCCACACTAGTACAGAAACAAGGAGGCCAGAATCCATGCACTCACACCCAGAAACTAGCGGCTTCTCAACAACCCACTCACACACACAGAAGCTGGCGGATACAAAAATGGTATGGGATTTGCGTTACAAGACGTATGAGGAGAGACTTGCTGACCTGAACATGTATACCCTGGAGGAAAGGAGAAACAGGGGTGATATGATACAGACGTTCAAATATTTGAAAGGTATTAATCCGCAAACGAACCTTTTCCGGAGATGGGAAGGCAGTAGAACTAGAGGACATGAAATGAGATTGAAGGGGGGCAGACTCAAGAAAAATGTCAGGAAGTATTTTTTTCACGGAAAGAGTGGTGGATACTTGGAATGCCCTCCCGCGGGAGGTGGTGGAGATGAAAAAGGTAACGGAGTTCAAAAATGCGTGCGATAAACATAAAGGAATCCTGTTCAGAAGGAATGGATCTTCAGAAGCTTAGTGGAGATTGGGTGGCAGATCCAGTGGTGGGAGGTGGGGCTAGTGGTTGGGAGGCAGGGCTAGTGCTGGGCAGACTTCTACGGTCTGTGCCCTGAAAATGGCAGTTGCAAATCAAGGTCAAGTATACATATAAAGTAGCACATATGAGTTTATCTTGTTGGGCAGACTGGATGGACAGTACAGGTCTTTCTCTGCCGTTGTCTACTATGTTACTATCACGCTTATTTTCAAAAGAGAAGGGTGCCCATCTTTCGACACAAATCGGGAAAGACGATTTTTTGACACCCTCGACGGCTTTCTGTCGCAGGGATGACCAAAGTTCATGGGGGGGTGTCGGCAGGGTAGCGAAGGCAGGACTGGGGCGGGACTGGGGCGTGATTAAGAGATGGGCGTCCTCAGCCGATAATGGAAAAAAGAAGGGCGTCCCTGACGAGCACTTGGCCGACTTTACTTGGTCCATTTTTTTTCATGACCAAGCCGTGAAAAGTTGCCCGAACTGAGCAGATGACCCCCAGAGGGAATCGGGGATGACCTCCCCTTACTCCCGCAGTGGTCACTAACCCCCTCCCACCATAAAAAACAGGTTAAAATACTTTTTTGCCAGCCTCAAATGCCATACTCAGGTCCATCACAGCAGTATACAGGTCCCTGGAGCAGTTGTAGTGGGTGCAGTGTACTTCAGGCAGGCGGACCTGGGGGGGGGAGGTTTGGGGAGCTCAGCACCCAAGGTAAGGGAGCTATGAACTTGGGAGCAATTTCTGAAGTCCACTGCAGTGCCCCCTAGGGTGCCCAGTTGGTGTCCTGGCATGTGAGGGGGACCAGTGCAGTACAAATGCTGGCTCCTCCCAAAACCAAATGGCTTGGATTTGGCCGTTTTTGAGATGAATGTCTTTGGATTCCATTATCGGCGAAAAACAAGGTCAGCCATCTCTAAGGGCGGCCATCTCTAAGGTCGACCCAAATGTTGAGATTTGGGCGTCCCCGACCTTATTATTGAAACAAAAGATGGACCTGCAGTCAATACCATAATTGACAGCATCTTACTGTTGCAGGGGTTGTACTTTATCTATGTCCATTGGAGAAGGTGAATTTAGTGAACCTTCAGACGTGCAGCAAAGCTGGGGACTTGTAGAGCTAAGACTTAAACAACAGACAAGTCCTGTTTATCTGTTTAGCATTTGCTGGGAAAATTAAGTTCTGCTTTTTTGATACCTGTAAGTTGATTCATTGCTATCCATTGAAATCGTTTTCCAGTGTGTACAGAATTTAAATTATTTAGGTAGCACTGAATGTAGTCTTTTATTTAAAAAAAAAATATTTATTGAATAACAATTTGCATTTGCTGCAGTAAACTTATAAACATGAGGGATTATTGTACCTCAAAAGCTATTAAGTTCAATGACTTGTTCATTTGGCTTTACAGCACAATTGAAAGAGGGAAAAAAAAGATAGTAAATTGCCCATTTAATTTAACTGAACAGAGAAGATAATACAGCCATATGTTGTTGAGACTAGACTCATGGATTATAAGAAAAAGTACGCCAGTATTCAGTGTGTAAACGAGAGGAAGCCGAAGTCACTAAACCCTACGGTCAGATTTTGTTTGAGGTTTAGAGAAAAAGCTATAGTGAGAGACAAGAGAGAGATGCGATCAGGGAACAGGGGTGGGCTGTCATTTAAATCAAATGTTGTCCGTTGATTCGAGCGCATACTATGCGCACATAGGGCTAAGTTCTATCAATAGCACCGAAAAACCACACACTTAGTGTGATTCTACAAACTATGCCTTAAGTTAGGCATAGTTTATAGAATACAGTCACACGCCGTTCTTGCGACTAGAATTTAGGTGCCCCCATTTAACCAGGCCTAATTACCTGCCCCAAAGCTGCACAGATTGGGTGCATTCCATAATAGTGTACATCGTTTTTTGAAAAGCCCACAATCTGCCCATTCTATGCCCTACATCTGCATCCCCTTTTCGGCTGCACGCATTAGAATTTACACACACCGCATTATAGAATATACCTAGAAAGTTGTGCATGTAAATTCTAATCAAACCCAATTAGTTCCGCTAATTGAATGTTAAGGACCAATTATCGGCATTGATTAGCTTGTTAATCAATTAAGTTGTGCCCGCAATTTGGCCAAATTAGCATGCACAGCTTAAGGCACCATTTGGGGGATAGTGCATACTCTGTTTGTGCACGATGGGTGCTCTTTCTAGAGAGAATGCACAAGTGCAACATGCATGATTGTTGATGCATGAGTGGAGTGGAGGAGTAGCCTAGAGGTTAGTGCAGTGGGCTTTGATCCTGGGGAACCGAGTTCAATTCCCACTGCAGCTCCTTGTGACTCTGAGCAAGTCACCTAACCCTCCATTGCCCCTGTATATACTATGTAAACTGCTTTGAATATAGTTGCAAAAACCACAGAAAGGCAGTATATCAAGTCCCATTTCCCTTTCCCTATTTGAGATTCTACATGGAATGTTGCTACTATTTGAGATTCTAGATGGAATGCTGCTATTCCACTAGCAACATCCCATGTAGAAGCCTGCCCTTACAGATCAGCAATGCGGCCGCGCAGGCTTCTGTTTCTGTACATGCAGGATGTCAGACTCACAGAAACAGAAGCCTACGCGGCCGCGTTGCTGATCTGCAAGGGCAGGCTTCTACATGGAATGTTGCTAGTGGAGGAGTAGCCTAGTGGTTAGTGCAGTGGACTTTGATCCTGGGGAACTGAGTTCGATTCCCACTGCAGCTCCTTGTGGCTCTGGGCAAGTCACTTAACCCTCCATTGCCCCTGGTACAAAATAAGTACCTGAATATATGTAAACCACTTTGAATGTAGTTGCAAAAACCTCAGATAGGCATTTAGACTCTCCCGCTCATATCTAAACCATCATTAGCCAACCTGCATCAGACTTAAGTACATTCTCTGCCGAAAGCCATAAAAAACATCTACAACCACCTATCTTTCAGGAAATCGCTTAAGACCTTGCTATTTGGAAAAGCTTATCCCAAGGACTCAACATGTGTCTCCTCTGCTGGACACACATCAATCTAGAGACAAATGTTGGACATATTTACCCTTCCCTCCTCTCTCCTGGTTTCCCTGTTCCTTCCGTCCCTTCCTCATCCTCCCCACTATTTCTTGTGTAGGTTTTCTGCTGTACTAGCTTTACTTTACTACATTGGCGTCTGCCTCTGTGGTGCGTTGTAAGCCACATTGAGCCTGACGCTGTTGGGAAACTGTGGGGTACAAATGAGATAATAAGTAAATAAAATAGCAAATCCTATTTCCCTTCCTTTCCCCTTTTATTGTGAAACAGCAGGCACTATGGACTAAACTGTACAAATTGCGCCGAACAAATCAGCACCAAAGAAATACCTCTGTAAGCTGTGCCTAAAGTTGAGTGTTATTCTATAAATCATGCCTAAGTCCTGGGAGTCGCACGTGAATTTAAGCATGTCCATTTGCACCAATGAAAATGTGGTGCAAATGCCCCCTCCCCCCCCTCCTAAATTTATGCATGGATTGCATGCACAACCACAAATCAAACCCATGATCTGCCCTGAGCCGCCTATGACTCAACCATTTCCATACCCCCTTTTTTTGGGCACGGATCACGCATGTGTACATCTTAGTTGATTCCAATTAGTGTCAATAATTGCTTGTTAAAAAGCCAATTGTTGGCAGAGCACCCTTTACAGCTTACTGCACATTTTGCCCCTAACTTTGGGCACCAGCATTTACACCTGCCAAAAGCTGGTATAAATGCTGGCACCCAACTAATGGCAGTTAGGCATGCAAAATTCTGGGAATGCCCCTGACCCGCCCATGCCCCTCTCATGGTCACGCCCCCTTTGGAGCTGCATGCGATGAAAATTAGGCACACAACTTGTAGAATAGGGTACAAGACAGATACACATGTAACTCCTAATTACTATCAATTAACACCAATAATTGGTTATCATCTAATTAATTGATATAGGTGCAGATTGCATGTTCAGCTTTGAGCAATTTATACAGAATCCAGGGGTATATACTTTGCACAGAGTTAATATAATATTGATGCATGTGTTGTCTTGATTTTTTAATTGACTTAATTCATGATTTTTTTTTTAATAATTGATGCATTTTGTATGTTTTTAATTTCTGTTTGTATGTTTTTAGATCCTTGATGCAGGCAATTTGCCAAAACATAGTCCATGCTATTTTACAGTGGGATTCACTAACCCATGATATCTTACTATTGCGAGTTATGAATGTTGCAGTAACTTTATTTTTCATTGGTGCAGCCAGGAATATTTGCCCAAGTTGGGCCTATTATCTTTTAAAGGAGCATTTGAGCAAAAATACATCCCCACCCATGATCAGTTAACAATGGGAAGCCACCTTTGGATACCCCCAAACCCAATCCATTTGAAATAGAAAGCTTCCCTGATATTCCCCACCTGAATCTAAAAGCCCCTTTACCCCTCTAAATAACTCCCTGGTGAGTAGCATTAGTCAGGAATGATCTCCAATCACTCCTGCCCTGGCAGCCCCCTCAATAAATATGGTGACTTCATGGTGCCACAAGGAGTCAAGCTGCCAAATAAGGGAACATTCTCATATTTGGCAACCTGACTCCTAGTGGTAGTATAATGAAACTACACTAGGGAGCTGAGGCTGCCATTTTTACTTAAGGAGTCAGGTTACTAAGACACAAATCAAACTTGGATATAAAGTATCACATACCATGTAAAATGAGTTTATCTTGTTGGGCAGACTGGATGGACCGTTCAGGTCTTTATCTGCCGTCATTTACTATGTTACTATCCAGCTCATTTTCGACAGAGAAGGGCGCCCATCTTCCGAAACAAATCGGGAGATTAGCGTCCTTCTCTCAGGGGCGCCCAAATGGCATAATTGAAAGCCGATTTTGGCTGTCCTCAACTGCTTTCCGTCGCAGGAACGGGCGTGTCGGCAGTGTACCGAAGGTGGGATGGGGGCGTGGTTAACAGATGGACGTCCTCGGCCGATAATGGAAAAAAGAAGGGCGTCCCTGGCGAGCATTTGGCCGACTTTACTTGGTCCCTTTTTGTTCACGACCAAGCCTCGTAAATGTGCCCAAACTGACCGGATGACCAACGGAGGGAATTGGGGATGACCTCCCCTTAATCCCCCAGTGGTCACCAACCCCCTCCCACCCAAAAAAACTAATTAAAAACATTTTTTCCAGCCTCTATGCCAGCCTCAAATGTCATACCCAGCTCCATGACAGCAGTATGCAGGTCCCTGGAGCAGTTTTTAGTGGGTATTGCAGTGCACTTCAGGCAGGCAGACCCAGGCCCATCCCCCCCTACCTTTTACACTTGTGGTGGTAAATGGGAGCCCTCCAAAACCCACCCAAAACCCACTGTAACCACATCTAGGTGCCCCCCGTTACCCTTTAAGAGCTATGGTATTGTTGTACAGTTGTGGGTAGTGGGTTTTGGGGGGGGGGGGGTTGGGGGGCTCAGCACACAAGGTAAGGGAGCTATGCACCTGGGATCAATTTGTGAATTCAACTGCAGTGCCCCCTAGGGTGCCCGGTTGGTGTCCTGGCATGTGAAAGGGGGCCAGTGCACTATGAATGTTGGCTCCCCCCACAACCAAATGGCTTGGATTTGAACGTTTTTGAGATGGCCGTCCTCAGTTTTCATTATAGGCGAAAACCGAGGTCGGCCATCTCTAAGGCCAACCTAAATGTTGAGATTTGGGTGTCCCCGACCGTATTATCGAAACGAAAGATGGCCGCCCATCTTGTTTCGATAATACGGGATGTCCCGCCCCTTGGGGTGGGGAGAATTTCAATCTTTTTTAGTAGCTTTGGGGCGAGGGTGGGGCAAATTTTCATGTCTCTGGCACCTATACATTGCTTTCCAGGAGTATAGAATTATTGATAAGGTATTACATAGTAACATAGTAGATGACGGCAGAAAAAGACCTGCACGGTCCATCCAATCTGCCTAACAAGATAACTCATATGTGCTACTTTTTGTGTATACCCTACTTTGATTTGTACCTGTGCTCTTCAGGGCACAGACCGTATAAGTCTGCCCAGCACTATCCCCGCCTCTCAACCACCAGCCCTGCCTCCCAACTACCAGCCCCACCTCCCAACCACTGGCTCTGGCACAGACCGTACAAGTCTGCCCAGCTCTATCCTCACCTCCCAAACACCAGCCCCGCCTCCCAACCACCGGCTCTGGCACAGACCGTACAAGTCTGCCCAGCACTATCCCCGCCTCCCAACCACCAGTCCCGCTTCCCACCACTGGCTCTGGCACAGACCGTATAAGTCCGCCCAGCACTATCCCCGCCTCCCAATCACCAGCCCCGCCTCCCGATCTTGACTAAGCTCCTGAGGATCCATTCCTTCTGCACAGAATTCCTTTATGTTTATCCCACGCGTGTTTGAATTCTATTACCGTTTTCATTTCCACCACCTCCCGCGGAAGGGCATTCCAAGCATCCACTACTCTCTCCGTGAAAAAATACTTCCTGACATTTTTCTTGAGCCTGCCCCCCTTCAATCTCATTTCATGGCCTCTCGTTCTACCACCTTCCCATCTCCGGTATTGTTAATGTTCTATACATAATGTAGCATGAAAGTTTACTGCATTTTCCATGCTTTGCAGCTCATTATTATTTAACTGTTTTGTTTCAAATAACATGTTGTTGCTATAATGCAGCTTAGTAAATAGGGGCCTTAATTTATCCATGGGGATGCGTTAAAAAAATGTGCTCAAAATTAATAAACAAGATTCTCAGTATTCAAGGGTGGTTTTTTTTTTCAGCTTTCCCCTGGTACAGAATAAATAAACTAACCTGGCAGATCACTTAAAGCCTGTTAATGAAATACTGTAGTAAAGATGAATGTGCTGTCACAAAAATATATGTGCTGGAGGTGAGCTCACATTACAGAGGAAAGAGTGATGCAAATCCCCAAAATGATATAAACAGTATAAATAATGGGTACAAAATAAATAGCACTTAGGTAACACCATATGATTAGGAAGCAATTCCGATGAAATGGTCCTGTAATGTTTGTGAATGAATTATAGATGAAATACTTTTCTGAGACACATCACAGCCGGTAGCAGAGGTGTCTCAAACTTGCAGCTCACCATTCCTTTTTCAGTGCCTCCCTTCTGCCAGCTCTCCTCCTCCTGACTGTGGCTACAGTAGGCTGTGAAAGAGCATAAGCTAGGGAGGAACTAGACTATGGTCTCAAGTACTCAACATTTGCTCCACCTCATTCCCTCTTCACCCCATCACTCCTCCTCCCATCCTCCTGCTTTCTCTCCAGTCTTTTGCTCTGGCTGGTTTCCTTTCCATCTTCCCTGAAGTGTTCCTCTCCTTTTCTCCAGCACATTCTCTCTTCCTTTACCTGATGATCACCCCTCCCCCCCCCCATCCTTCTGCTTTCCCTCCACTCTTGTGCTCAGACCTTTCCATCTCCCCTGAAAGGTTCCTCTCCACTTACACCCTCCTATTTTCTCTGGCCCATTCCCTCTTCACCTGATGATCACCGATCCTCCCTTCCTTCTGCTTTCCCTCCACTGTTGTGCTCCGTCCAGTTTCCAGTCCTTTCCATCTCCCCTGAAAGGTTCCTCTCCACCTACACCCTCCCATTTCCTCCAGCTCATTCCTTCTTCCTTTACCTGATGATCACCCCTCCCCCCCCATCCTTCTGCTTTCCCTCCACTCTTGTGCTCAGACCAGTTTCCAATCCTTTCCATCTCCCCTGAAAGGTTCCTCTCCACTTACACCCTCCCATTTTCTCCGGCCCATTCCCTCTTCACCTGATGATCACCGATCCTCCCATCCTTCTGCTTTCCCTCCACTGTTGTGCTCCGTCCAGTTTCCAGTCTTTTCCATCTCCCCTGAAAGGTTCCTCTCCACCTACACCCTCCCATTTCCTCCAGCTCATTCCTTCTTCCTTCACCTGATGATCACCCCTCCTCCTGCTTTCCCTCCACTCATGTTTCCAATCCTTTCCATCTCCCCTGAAAGGTTCCTCTCCACTTACACCCTCCTATTTTCTCTGGTCCATTCCCTCTTCACCTGATGATCACCGATCCTCCCTTCCTTCTGCTTTCCCTCCACTGTTGTGCTCCGTCCAGTTTCCAGTCCTTTCCATCTCCCCTGAAAGGTTCCTCTCCACCTACACCCTCCCATTTCCTCCAGCTCATTCCTTCTTCCTTCACCTGATGATCACCCCTCCTCCTGCTTTCCCTCCACTCATGTTTCCAATCCTTTCCATCTCCCCTGAAAGGTTCCTCTCCACTTACACCCTCCTATTTTCTCTGGTCCATTCCCTCTTCACCTGATGATCACCGATCCTCCCTTCCTTCTGCTTTCCCTCCACTGTTGTGCTCCGTCCAGTTTCCAGTCCTTTCCATCTCCCCTGAAAGGTTCCTCTCCACCTACACCCTCCCATTTCCTCCAGCTCATTCCTTCTTCCTTCACCTGATGATCACCCCTCCTCCCATTCTCCTGCTGACCCTCCACTGTATTTCATGACTGCCTGTTCCAAGCTGTGCATAATCAGTCACTTTGTAATGGCCCTTCCAGAAAGTGCTGTAAATGGTGGAACTCAAAGAAGGCTGCGTGTGTTGAAAGCTGATATGTAGGAGCTAACCTTCTAACTTTTGAGAAAATTGATAAAGTCTGTAATAAAAAAAAATTATGTATACCGTGTGCAGGTTTACAAAATCTGCTACATGTATGAGTGATGGCGTAAACATGTATATGTAGCAAAAATTGCCACATACACATCTGTAGGCTGTCACTTAAAATGTGTGTATTCTCCATGGAATGCCAATCATTCTTCAAATATGTTCATTTATAAAACTGGGGGGTGGGTGGGGGGCTAAATGAGGAAAAACAAAACGAAAAGGGGAATGAACAAAGAAGTGCCAACCAAGGGATATTTATTAGCTCAACACCTCTTTGAGAGAGACTCCATTGGCTTCCCATCAGAGAAAGAATAAATTTTAAGGTTTACACTATGATTCATAAGATTATATATGGAGAATCCCCCAACTACATGAACAACCTTATCGACCTTCCAGCCAGAAATAGACCATCATCATCCCGTACCCACCTTAATTTGCACCTCCCCAATTGCAAGGGTATTAAATATAAGACCTTCTATGCATCCAGTTTCTCCTTCCTGGGCAGCCAGCTTTGGAACGCTCTGCCGAGATCCATCCGAACAATCGGCGACCATTTACCCTTCAGGAAAAAGCTGAAGACTCATCTGTTCAAGACATCTTACCCGAATGACTCTACTTAACTTTTAAACCCTTCCTCTTAATCCCGATCCTGATGTTTACTACACCTTAGACTATATCTCCCAATCTCCTTATGCTCTTATCTTTTTTCCTCTCCATCCTTTGCCCTTTATCTTTTCCCTCTTCATCCTTCCTCTCCTCACCCCTCCCAATCTCTTCTCCTTTTGCTTATCCTACCTTTGTTTACCTTTACATACTCAACTTACTCATCCTCAAAACCTCACTTTCACTGCTTATAATATTCTCCTCTAAGACTTTGCTATTGTAATTGTAATTGTACTAACTATGAAAGCCGCATTGAGCCTGCAATGTGTGGGAAAGTGTGGGGTACAAATGTAATAAATAAATGAAATGTCACAAACAAGGATCAACTAAAAAAAACATACAGTCCATAGGGATCTATAAAAATGATATCAAGACTTGATGAAGTCCTGCGTTTCGGCACGCAGTGTGCCTGCCTCAGGAGTCTCTGCTTCAGTAAAATACTGATATAAACCACAGTTCTGTAGTCTTTTGGTTTTTTTGTTGCCAAAACGAATTGTTCAGGTTGTTAATCAGCCGATGGTGTTGTGTTTATATCTGTCTTTAAAGAGTAGAAGTAACATAGTAACGTGGAGGGGCATAATCGAACGGAAACGTCTATCTCCATGGGCGTTTATCTCCGAGAACGGGTCCGTGAAGGGGCGGACCGAACCGTATTTTCGAAAAAAATAGACGTCCATGTTTTATTCGACAATTTGTGAGCTGGGCGTTTTTGTTTTTCAGCGATAATGGAAAATGAAAGCGCCCAGTTCAAAAATGAATAAATGCAAGGCATTTGTTCGTGGGAGGGGCCAGGAATCGTAGTGCACTGGTCCCCCTCACATGCCAGGACACCAACCGGCCACCCTAGGGGGCACTTTTACAAAAACAAAAAAAAAGGTAAAAGAGCTCCCAGGTGCATAGCACCCTTCCCTTGTGTGTTGAGCCCCCCAAATCCCCCTCAAAACCCACTGCCCACAAGTCTACACCATTACTATAGCCTTAAGAGGTGAAGGGGGGCACCTACATGTGGGTACAGTGGGTTTGGGGGGTTGGACAACTAAGCATTAAGCAGCACAATTGTAACCGGTAGGGGGGGGATGGGCCTGGGTCCACCTGCCTGAAGTCCACTGCACCCCCTAATAACTGCTCCAGGGACCTGCATACTGCTGCCAGGGAGGTGGGTATGACATTTGAGGGTGAAAATAAACAGTTGTGAAACGGCATATTTTCTGGTGGGAGGGGGTTTGTGACCACTGGGGGAGTCAGGGGAGGTCATCCCCGATTCCCTCCAGTGGTCATCTGGTCATTTAGGGCACTTTTTGGGGCCTTATTCGTGGAAAAACAGGGTCCAGGAAATGTGCCCTAAATTCTCGCTAAAAACGCATATTTTTCTTCCTTTATCAGCGAAAGGCGCCCATCTCTGATCGCCCGATAACCACACCCCAGTTCCGCCTTCACCACGCCTTTGACACGCCCCCATCAACTTTGTCCGCATCCACGACGGAGTGCAGTTGAAAACGTCCAAATTCGGCTTTCCATTATACCGCTTTATTCGTTTTTGTGAGATAAACGTCTATCTCCCGATTTGGGTCGCAATATAGGCGTTTTTCTTTTTCAATTATGAGCTGGATAGTAACATAGTAGATGACGGCAGAAAAAGACCTGCATGGTCCATCCAGTCTGCCCAACAAGATAAACTCATATGTGTATACCTTTACCTTGATTTGTACTTGCCTTTTTCAGGGCACAGACCGTACAAGTCTGCCCAGCAGTATTTCCCGCCTCCCAACCACCAGTCCCACCTCCCATCACCGGCTCTGGCACGGACCGTATAAGTCTGCCCTCCACTATCCTCGCCTCCCAAAACCAACCTCTCTTCCCCCACCTGCTCCGCCACCCAATTTCGGCTAAGCTTCTGAGGATCCATTCCTGCTGCACAGGATTCCTTTATGCACATCCCACGTATGTTTGAATTCCGTTACCGTTTTCATCTCCACCACCTCCCGCGGGAGGGCATTCCAAGCATCCACCACCCTCTCCGTGAAAAAATACTTCCTGACATCTTTTTTGAGTCTGCCCCCCTTCAATCTCATTTCAGAAGTGATTTACAAGTCCAGCTGAAGTTGAGACTCCTGAGGCAGGCCTACTTTGGTTGTTCTTTTTCATTTTGTTTTTCCTCAAAGGTGTTCTTTGTGGCATTAGTTTGCAGGAAGTAAGCAGGCCAAGGATGAACTGAAAACAGTTTAACTGAAGCTCTGTCCCTCTCTAAGGAAGTTACAAGCCACTGGGTGGCTGTAACTGCTTCAGCTTAATAACATTAGTCATGTTTGGGTTAATTAGCATTTTTGTTAAATCTGATTAATGATTAAATTATACATTCTTTGTTTTGGATAATTAAGACACTGGAGCTCTGTTAAGAAGTACAATTCCTGCATTGTTTATCCTGTAGAGAATAGTGAAAAAGAAAAAAAAAAAAAAAAGACTTGAACACTGGCATATTACTTTTCTCTTTTTTAAATGTATTTATCAAATTTTAATATACATATAACAAGTATCCACTTGTTTTAGTAACACAGAATTGGCAAAAAAAACCTTAAAGGAAAAAAAAAATAACAAGGAAAAAAATATTCTTCTTTAGACCACAAACATGGGGAAGTGGATCCTAAAACAGGATAAGGAAATCCATAAGGAATAAACAAACTATAGGCCCCTTCTTCTACAAAGGAAGTACTACCGGGTTAATGCATCAGCCTGGTGGTAGTTCCCACCCCCAGTGCGCCATCATATCTGGCACTTCAAAAATACTGCCGGTGTGTACCTGGCAGTAATCGGGCAGTGCCGCATACTGCCCGGTTACCGCTGGGTTGGTTGGTGTGGGAACCCTTACCGCTGCCTCAATGGGTGGTGGTAAGGGCTTCCCCCCAAAATGGTCATGTGGCAAGCAGTGGCGTAGCTAGGTGGGGCGTCAGGGGAGCAGCCGCTCACCCAAACGGAGTTCTGCCGGCACGGGCGCCTATTTTTTTCATCCTGTTGCACTGAAAATGTGCGCCGGTGGATGTCCACTCTCGCTGCCCCCCATAGGCGTAGACTGGGGGGGGGGCGAGGGGGGGCAATGCCCCCCAAACGACGATGACGTGGACTGGCGCTAGAAGTGAAAAAAAAAAAAAAAACAAGCAGGCACGCGCTCGTCTCCGTCTGCTTCGCTGCTTCCCTCCTGCCCTCTCTGTCTGCGTCCCGCCCGAAAGGAAATGACATCAGAGGAAGGCGGGCCGCAGACAGAGAGGGCAGGGAAGCAGCGAAGCGGACGGAGACGAGCGTGTCTATCTACCCCCTCTCTTCCTACCCTCCGGCGCAGGCAGCACCAATCTTCTCTAAGTCTTTCTTGTTCCTGGCAGCGGTAGCGACGTACACGCTGCCTTCAGCTCTGCCCCGAAGCCTTCTCTTCAAGTTCCTGTTCCCGCATAGGTGGGAACAGGAACTTGAAGAGAAGGCTTCCGGGGCAGACCGAAGGCAGCGTGTACGTCGCTACCGCTGCCAGGAACACAGAAAGGCTGAAGAAGACTGCTGCCTGCACCGGAGGGAGGGAGGAAGAGAGGGGGTAAATGGAGTCACGATCCTGGACCTCGCGGGGGGTGGGGCAGCAGAGGGAAGATGAATGGGACTGGGAGGGTGGAGAGCAGAGGGAAGGAGTAAGAGATGGATGGGACTGGGAGGGGTGGGTGGGGAGCAGAGGGAAGGACCAGGAATTGGATTGGACTGGACTGGGAAAGGAGGTCAGAGGGAAGGAGCAGGAGATGGATGAGACTGGGAGGGGTGGGAAGCAGAGGGAAGGAGCAAGAGATGGATGGGACTGGGAGGGGTGGGTGGGGAGCAGAGGGAAGGACCAGGAATTGGATTGGACTGGGAAATGAGGTGAGCAGAGGGAAGGAGCAGGAGATGGATGGGACTGGGAGGGGTGGGAAGCAGAGGGAAGGAGCAGGAGATGGATGGGGACTGGGAGGGGTGGTGAGCAGAGGGAAGGAGTAAGAGATTGATGGGACTGGGAGGGGTGGGTGGGGAGCAGAGGGAAGGACCAGGAATTGGATGGGACTGGGAGGGTGGGAAGCAGTGGGAAGGAGCAGGAGATGGATGGGACTGGGAGGGGTGGGAAGCAGAGGGAAGGAGCAGGAGATGGATGGGACTGGGAGGGTGGGAAGCAGAGGGAAGGAGCAGGAGATGGATGGGACTGGGAGGGTGGGAAGCAGTGGGAAGGAGCAGGAGATGGATGGGACTGGGAGGGGTGGGAAGCAGAGGGAAGGAGCAGGAGATGGATGGGACTGGGAGGGTGGGAAGCAGAGGGAAGGAGCAGGAGATGGATGGGACTGGGAGGGTGGGAAGCAGTGGGAAGGAGCAGGAGATGGATGGGACTGGGAGGGGTGGGAAGCAGAGGGAAGGAGCAGGAGATGGATGGGACTGGGAGGGGTGGTGAGCAGAGGGAAGGAGCAGGAGATGGATGGGACTGGGAGGGTGGGAAGCAGAGGGAAGGAGCAGGAGATGGATGGGACTGGGAGGGGTGGGAAGCAGAGGGAAGGAGCAAGAGATGGATGGGACTGGGAGGGGTGGTGAGCAGGGGGGAAGGAGCAGGAGATGGATGGGACTGGGAGGGTGGGAAGCAGAGGGAAGGAGCAGGAGATGGATGGGACTGGGAGGGTGGGAAGCAGTGGGAAGGAGCAGGAGATGGATGGGACTGGGAGGGGTGGGTGGGGAGCAGAGGGAAGGACCAGGAATTGGATTGGACTGGGAAATGAGGTGAGCAGAGGGAAGGAGCAGGAGATGGATGGGACTGGGAGGGGTGGGGAGCAGAGGGAAGCCTACTGGAAAGAAGACACTGCATAAAACAGAAGACACTGGGACCAAAGCGAATAGAAAAACTAAATGATCAACAAAGGTAAAAAAAGTATTTTATTCAGAATATATTAATTGAAATATGTCAGCTTTTTGAAATGTGCATCTGTGATATTTTGCCTGTAAATTTCAATTCCTTCCTCCATATTAGCATATTCATTTGCATATGTATATATGCAAATGAATATGCTAATATGCTCCGCCCCATCCTTTGCCCCCCCAAATGAAACAGTCAAACTACGCCTATGCTGCCCCCGCACCGTCAACCTGGCTCATCCTAGCTCCGTTTCTGGTGGCAAGTGTTTCACTTTGTCGCGTCCCTCACCTGTGCCGCTTCTCCGTCGGTCAGGCCGCGCTGTCAGGGTGCCACAGGGAGTGTTGATCAGGAGAGGCGGTCGGGCGCCGGGCTCCTGCGTCGCACCGCTGGAGTGCTGTCGGCGGTCTGGGCTGCTCCGGCCCTCCGGTCCGCTTCGGTGGCGGCGTGGAGACGCCGGCCAGGTGGACAGGGCTGGCGTTCCCCGAAAAAGGGATCCCTTGCAGGCGCGGAGCCTCAGAGGAACAATGTCACTCCCCACAACGCCCGGATTGGCCGATCGCGGCTGACTCCGCCTCCTGCTTCTGGCTGGCCAATCCGGGGCTGTTGAGTCACGGTTGTGGGTAGCTCCGCCCCTTTTCAGCTGTTACCGGTCCTCCTGATGGGGAGGGCTATTTAGGAGCAGCAAGGCAGAACTCTCATTGCTTCGGCTTCTACCTTTGTGGATTCTGTGGCGTTGGGTTTTTCTCGGACTGCAGCCTGCCTTCAACCTTGCCTGGACCTGGACTTTGCTTTTGTTTGCAGCCTGCCTTGAAACTTGCCTGGACCTGGACTTTGCTTGTGTTTGCCGCCTGCCTTGAATATTGCCTGGACCTGGACTTTGCTTTTGTTTGCAGCCTGCCTTGAACCTTGCCTGGACCTGGACTTGCTTTTGTTTGCCGCCTGCCCTGAAACTTGCCTGGACCTGGACTTTGCTTCTGTTGCCACCTGCCTTGTATCTTGCCTGGACCTGGACTGTGTTCTTGTTCGTCCCCTGCTCTGAGGCTTGCCTGGGCTTGGACTTTGCTCCTGCTTTTCATCTGCCCTGGAAGTCTCACCTGTGTCTACACTTCCCTGACCTCCTGAGGAGTGTTGCCTCACTCTCCAGGTAAGATCAGGATTGTCCGGCTGCCTAACTCCGTTCGGCACAGGGGCTCACTTTCTGAGGGTCACTAGGGTTGACAGTAAGCCGAAGCCATGAGCTCGCCGGATAAGCCTGATTTGACCGACCTGGCCCAAGCTCTTCAACAACAGCAGGCCCAGCTTAATAGACTTTCAGGAGTCCTTCAAGATGTATGCTCTCAGATGTCGACCCAGTGGAGTCCGACTACTGGTGCCAGCCGGGCACCTCCACCCCAGCTTGCCTTCCGGTTGCCTGAGCCTCCCCGGTTTGACGGTACACCTGCCGCGGGTTTTTGAACCAATGCCAAATGCTCTTTGATATGCAATCTGCTTCATTTCCTACAGATAGATCCAAGATTACATATATCATCTCGCTACTGTCCGGGTCAGCCCTGGCATGGGCCTCACCCTTGTGGGAACAACAAGACCCTCTTCTTTCTGATCTGGGAGAGTTCCTGCGAAGGTTTCACATGGTGTTTGACGTCCCGGGACGCCCCTCTTCCGCAGCTAGTGAATTGCTGCGTATTCAGCAAGGAAGCAGTTCAGTCGGAACCTATGCTATCCAATTTCGTACTCTATCAGCAGAGCTGAAGTGGAATCAAGAGGCCCTCACGGTGATCTTTTGGCAAGGCCTGAACGGGCGTATCAAGGATGAGTTGGCCGGCCGGGAGGTTCCTACTACGTTGGATGCCCTTATTTCCCTATGTGTCTGGATTGATGTTCGATTCCAGGAGCGAGCACGAGAACAGGGAACTTCACGTCCGCCTCGGAGAACTTCTCCTCCTAGGCGGCGGCCCATGTCTCCTCAGGGTGCTGCAGGATCGACCGCAGAGGGGTCTGAAGAACCTATGGTGATTGGCAGACATCGTCTTTCAGCTGTTGAGAGGGCCCACAGACGTAACAATAGACTTTGCCTTTATTGTGGTAAACCTGGTCACTTTGTAAAGGAGTGTCCCAATAAGCCGGGAAATGCCTAGACCCAAGCCCTGAGGAAGGGGTGGCGTTGGGTCACTCGAATTCCCTTCCAGATAACTTGATTTCTGTGCCTATAATTCTCCTTTGGCAGGACTTCAGGGTGAACACTTTAGCTCTGTTGGACTCTGGGGCGGGAGGTAATTTTATTGATGCATCTCTTCTTAAGAAGCTGGGAGAACCTTCAGTGCCTTGCAGACCTGCGCTGCAGGTAACGTCCATTCATGGCTCGGCTCTGCCTCATCTTGTTACCCAGCTCACCCCACCTCTGAGGATGCAAGTGGGCCTCTTGCACCATGAAGAGATCCAATTTTTTATTTTGCCCCATGCTATCCATCCTGTTATTCTGGGTTTACCCTGGTTACGTCTTCACGCACCCAGCATCAACTGGCCGGCTGGGGAGATCAGTCAATGGAGCAATCGATGTTTTGAGGTCTGCCTGACTCCTGTGGAACCTCCTCCTAGGAGCATTGCCGCCTTACCTGGAATTCTTCGACCTTGTGAAGCTTGTCTTCCTGAGGAATATAGTGATTTTCAAGATGTTTTTGATGCACGGGAGGCAGACTCCCTCCCTCCCCATCGCCCCTTTGACTGTTCTATTGAGTTACTGCCGGGCAAGATGCCTCCTAGGGGATGATTATATACTCTGTCCAGAGCTGAGTCGGCTGCTATGCGGGAATACATTCATGAGAATCTTACCAAGGGATTTATTCGACCCTCCTCCTCCCCGGCTGGTGCGGGGTTTTTTTTGTGTGTCCAAAAAGGACGGGTCGTTGAGACCTTGTATTGACTATCGAGGACTGAATACTATCACGATTAAAAACCGCTATCCTCTTCCTCTGATCCCTGAGTTATTTGATCGTCTTCAGGGAGCGGTTATCTTCACCAAGTTGGATCTCCGAGGTGCTTACAATTTGATCCGCATTCGTGAGGGGGATGAGTGGAAAACAGCATTTAATACTCACGAAGGCCACTTTGAATACCGAGTCATGCCTT
The DNA here is from genome assembly GCF_901765095.1 of Microcaecilia unicolor. NCBI lineage: Eukaryota > Metazoa > Chordata > Amphibia > Gymnophiona > Siphonopidae > Microcaecilia > Microcaecilia unicolor. The sequence goes on from NC_044036.1 coordinate 34,196,784, forward strand.
TCGGCTTGTGTAACGCTCCAGCTGTTTTTCAGGACTTTATTAATTTCATTTTCCGGGATTTACTGTATTCATCCGTCATTGTATATCTGGATGATATCCTTATCTTCTCTGCTTCTCCTCAGGACCATCCAGGGCACGTGCGCACGGTGCTCCAACGCCTTCGGGCTCATCGACTGTTTGCCAAGATGGAGAAATGTGCTTTTCACCAGTCGACTATTCCTTTTCTGGGACATATTATCTCCGCCGATGGCCTTCAGATGGACCCTGCTAAGCTTCAGGCTATCCAAGATTGGCCCCTGCGTCAAGGACTCCGGGCCTTGCAGAGGTTCCTTGGCTTCGCCAATTATTACAGACAGTTTATTCCACATTATTCTTTGCTTACGGCTCCTTTGACAGCCTTGACCAGAAAAGAGGCCGATGTGCGGAATTGGTCCCCCACAGCTCTGGAGGCGTTCTCTACTTTAAAGACGGCTTTTGTGTCTGCGCCAGTACTCCGTACTCCGGATATTGCGAAACCTTTTGTGGTTGAAGTGGATGCATCTGCTCTTGGAGCTGGAGCTGTCTTATCACAAGTGGCTGATTCTGGTAAACGGCATCCTTGTTTTTTCTTTTCTAAGAAGTTTTCCCCAGCGGAGCGCAATTATACGGTGGGGGACAGAGAATTGCTAGCCATGAAGCTTGCCTTTCAGGAATGGCGTTATCTTCTTGAGGGGGCCGCACATCCTTTTACTGTGATCACTGATCATAAGAACCTTCTTTATTTACAGGATGCCAAGCGTCTCAATCCACGGCAAGCCAGATGGTCTCTTTTTTTTGCCCGTTTTGACTTTCACTTGATCTTCCGACCTACTGAAAAGAACGTCCAAGCTGATGCGCTCTCCTGAGCCTTTGAGGAGCCCGCAGAACCTGATGAGGTTTCTCCTATGCTAAATCCGGCTTGTCTTCCTGCGTCGGTGGTGGCTGCTGCTTCTCTGCGGACCCCGGTTCCTCCCCACTCCAGACGCAAGGTACTACAGTGGGGCCATTCTTCTGCTTTTTCGGGACATTTTGGGTTCCGGAAGACTTATCATCTCATCTCCCGTTATTTTTGGTGGCCTCATATGGCTCAGGACATTCTACAGTTTGTTTCTACCTGTCCCACCTGTGCTCGTACCAAGTCTCCTCCGGGCAAGTCCTATGGACCTCTGCAACCCTTGCCCATACCTCAGCATCCATGGCAGGACATTTCTATGGACTTTATTACGGATCTTCCTCCCTCCAAGGGTAACACTGTCATCTGGGTGGTGGTGGATCGTTTTTCCCGCATGGCACATTTTGTTCCTATGCGAACCCTACCGTCTGCTGCTGTTTTGGCCTCCCATTTTGTCCAGCATGTGTTCCGATTACATGGATTTCCGCAGCGGATCATCAGTGATAGAGGTTCTCAATTCACGTCTCGATTCTGGAGGTCCTTGTGCTCAGCTTTTGGTGTTGCCACACTTTTTTCTTCAGCCTATCATCCACAGACGAATGGCATGGCTGAACGGACTAATCAGACGCTTAAGGCTTTCCTCCGGGCTTTTACTAACGCCCGTCAGGATAATTGGACTGATCTTTTGCCTTGGGCTGAGTTCGCCTACAATAATAGTGTGCACTCGGCCTCCCAGACTTCACCCTTTTTTGCTGTTTTTGGACGTCACCCTTGTCTTCCTCCTCCGCTTCCTTTGGATCACGCTCCTCCACTAGTTCAGCCGACCCTCTCCACTATCCAGGACACATGGAGAACAGTACAACGCCACTTGCAGCGGGCGGCGGTCCGGTATAAGCGGTTTGCTGATCGCCATCGTCGGGCCGCTCCTGTTTTCCAGCCTGGGCAACGGGTGTGGCTCAGCACCAAATATCTGAAGCTTCGTCTGCCGTCCTTGAAGTTTGCTCCCCGGTTTATTGGTCCATTTGCTGTTCAAACCAGAGTGGGGACGGTAGTTTATCGTCTTCACTTACCTAGTAACCTGCATGTCCACAATGCTTTCCACGTCTCGTTACTCAAACCTTTCCGGACCTCACAGTGGCATCCTGAACCGAAGCGGGTTACTGTTCCTGATTCTGAGCCGGATCCTGAGTTTGAGGTACAGGAAATTCTGGATTCCAAGCTCCAAAGGGGAAGACTTCTTTATTTGATTTCGTGGAAGAATTTTGGTCCTGAAGATAATTCTTGGGAACCAGCAAAGAATGTCCATGCACCTGACTTGGTTCGAGAGTTTCACTCTCGTTATCCTTCTAGACCTGGGCCGAGACGGAGGAGGGGGGCATTCGGGGGGGTACTGTCGCGTCCCTCACCTGTGCCGCTTCTCCGTCGGTCGGGCCGCGCTGTCAGGGTGCCGCAGGGAGTGTTGATCAGGAGAGGCGGTCGGGCGCCGGGCTCCTGCGTCGCACCGCTGGAGTACTGTCGGCGGTCTGGGCTGCTCCGGCCCTCCGGTCCGCTTCGGTGGCGGCGGGGAGATGCCGGCCAGGTGGACAGGGCCGGCGTTCCCCGAAAAAGGGATCCCTTGCAGGCGCGGAGCCTCAGAGGAACAATGTCACTCCCCACAACGCCCGGATTGGCCGATCGCGGCTGACTCCGCCTCCTGCTTCTGGCTGGCCAATCCGGGGCTGTTGAGTCACGGTTGTGGGTAGCTCCGCCCCTTTTCAGCTGTTACCGGTCCTCCTGATGGGGAGGGCTATTTAGGAGCAGCAAGGCAGAACTCTCATTGCTTCGGCTTCTACCTTTGTGGATTCTGTGGCGTTGGGTTTTTCTCGGACTGCAGCCTGCCTTGAACCTTGCCTGGACCTGGACTTTGCTTGTGTTTGCCGCCTGCCTTGAATATTGCCTGGACCTGGACTTTGCTTTTGTTTGCAGCCTGTCTTGAAACTTGCCTGGACCTGGACTTTGCTTGTGTTTGCCGCCTGCCTTGAATATTGCTTGGACCTGGACTTTGCTTTTGTTTGCAGCCTGCCTTGAACCTTGCCTGGACCTGGACTTGCTTTTGTTTGCCGCCTGCCCTGAAACTTGCCTGGACCTGGACTTTGCTTCTGTTGCCACCTGCCTTGTATCTTGCCTGGACCTGGACTGTGTTCTTGTTCGTCCCCTGTTCTGAGGCTTGCCTGGGCTTGGACTTTGCTCCTGCTTTTCATCTGCCCTGGAAGTCTCACCTGTGTCTACACTTCCCTGACCTCCTGAGGAGTGTTGCCTCACTCTCCAGGTAAGATCAGGATTGTCCGGCTGCCTAACTCCGTTCGGCACAGGGGCTCACTTTCTGAGGGTCACTAGGGTTGACACACTTGCTGCACAGTCATTTCTTTAAAAAAAGAAAGACCTACCTTTTACCCGCTGTAGTAAAAGGGGGCCTTGGTACATGTCAGAAACATGTGCTGATGCCAGTGTAGGCCCCCTTTTGCTGCAACTTAGTGAAAGGGGCCCATACAGGGTAACATGTTTAAACCCCGCAAAGTTCCCTTAATACCCAATCTTAAAGGATCTTCTTCATCTCAAGGAAAGCCATAAGTCCTGAAGTTGTTCAGGACTAAAGAAATATATTTAGTTCCATCAAGTCTAACCAGACACTTGCAAGGATAAAGAAAACAAGTAGGAAAAAGAAAAAACAGATCAGTGATCAGTCCAAAACACTCTTTATTGTAACTCAATCAAATAAAATGCCCGACAGAGACCATGTTTCGCCCAAAGGGCTGCGTCAGGGGCTATACTGTAATCTTCATCATCACAAAATTAAATGGTGTGTGTTTTTTAAAATCTTCTCCATAGTATATACCAGGGGCGTAGCCAGACTTTGGCGGGAGGGGGGTCCAGAGCCCGAGGTGAGGGGGCACATTTTAGCCCCCCCCCCCCCGGTGCCGCCGACACCCCCCGGTGCCGACAACACCACCACCAACAACTTTGACCCCCCCCCCCCCGCCGATGACCCTCTCGACCCCCCCCTCCCACCATCAACCCTCCCCTGCTGTCGCCTACCTTTGCTGGCGGGGGATCCCAACAACCGCCAGCCGAGGTCCTCTTCTTCCTTCGTTCTGTTTCTGAGTCTGATGTCCTGCATTGTACGTGCAGGACGTCAGACTCAGAAACAGAACGAATGAAAAAGAGGCCCTCGGCTGGCGGGGGTTGGGGTCCCCCGCCAGCAAAGGTAGCAGACGGCGATGGCAGGTTCACGGCAGGTTGGTGGCAGGAGGGGGGGCCAAGAGGGTCATCGGCAGGGGGGTCCAGAGTCAAATCTACGGGGGCCCAGGACTTCCTGGAATCCTGATAATTTAAACAACCCAAAGCCACCGAGAGATGCTATTGCAGCAGGAAGGCCAAGGCGCACAGGCGCGAAGGGTGCCGCAGGGGGAGGAACGTGAACGAGGAAGGCGTCTGGCGTCATGACATCAGATGGGCGGGACTCGTCTCTGACTCAACTGAGAGGGAGGGAGAGAGAGAGGAGCCGCTGGAAGGAGACAAGTCAGCCTGAGCCCGAGCCACAGAGGTGTGTAAGGCACGCCAGTACAGCATTAGGGCCCAGGGGAAGTCGAAACTGATGGCAGGAGCAGCGGAGCACCAGAGCAGAGAAGGTAGAAGTTTTAGAACACCCCCCCATTGGTTAGCACCCGGGGCGGTCCGCCCCCCCCCCCCCCCCTCGGTACGCCACTGACTTAAAGTACTCTATAAGTTCATAGAAGAACATAAGAATAGCCATACTGGGTCAGACCAATGGTCCATCTAGCTCAGTATCTTGTTTCCAACAGTGGCAATCCAGGTCACAAGTACATGACTGAAACCCAAATAGTGGAAACATTCCAGAATCCCAGAGAGAAATAAGATTCCAGAATCCCAAAGAATAGCAACATTCCATTCAGAATCTCAAATAGAGGCAACTACTAATCCCTGAGCAAGCAGTGGCTTCCCCAAGTCTATCTCAATAGCAAACAATGGACTTTTCCTCCAGGAACTTGTCCAAAGTTTTTTTAACCTAGATACGCTCATCACTGTAACCATATCCTTCCGCAATGTTCCACAGCTTAATTATTTGTTGAGTGAAGAGTGTAAGTGTGAGTTCCACTAAGACTCCACCCATGTATGTCTTTTATATACCAATATGTTTATGTGCACGTTAAACAGCTGTTCTTTAAAATGATCTCCTTTGCCTCCAGTCTTTGGACAGAGCTGCCATTTTTTTAATGGATGCAGAAATAGACAGCTCATAGTGTAAGACTAATTCCTAAATCTGTTCTAAGGACGCAACCAACAGTTAAGTTATCAGAATAGCCACAATGAACGTGTATGAGTGATACTTGCATACAGCTGAGGCTCATGTACATTTATTAGATAATTCCTGAAAACTTGATTGACTGTGAGGTCTTCAAGACCATTTTGGGAAGCTCCTTCTCTAGATTTCAATGAAACAGCCCGTAGACAACATGATTCTCCCTGGTTGGTCTGCATGTCTTACTGGATAGGACAGTAATGGCCTAATTCTATAAAAAGTGCTAAAAATTGTGTGTAATTTGATTGAATAATGAGCTAATTAGCACTGATAATGGGCTTAACAATCAATTATTGGAACTAATTAGAATTAATTAAAAATTACATGTGTAAATTTAGACACAAGTAAAAAAAAAAGGGAGCATGGAAATGGGAAGGTCATGAGAAGATCGGGGGTGTTCCTTTCAGTTACGTGCGTAATTATAGAATAAGAAGATGGGATCTGCATCTAATTTAGGTGCGAGAATTTGCACCACTTTTCCATTGGTGTAAATGGCCATGCCTAAATGTAATCACAGTTCCTGGGTGTAAACGCTATTCTTTAAACCGCACCTAACGCACCTAACTTTAAGCACAGTTTATAGAATAGTGTTGAGCAGTTTTTTCGGCGCTGATTTTTTTCAGTGTCATATATAGAATTTAGTCCCAAATGTCTCATCCTTTGAGAATTATTACTTTAATTATGCCTAAATGCATTATGAATCAGTCCTGCTATCACTTTGCTTACCGAGGAGATGATTACAAGACTGTGAAATCAATAGGCACTTACAGTAATTACCAGTCACAATAGCATATCATATGATAAATGATTCACTGCAGTAAAATGAAAGAGTTTCTTATTAGGTTATGCGCCATCTGTCCTTGAACCTTTTCTTCCTATTATAAGATAAAACACACGGATTTGTGAGTACATATTTCATTTAAAAGGATTTTTTAATATATATTAGAACATTGCTTAGGTAGTGAAACATAGAGGGGCATAATCGAACGGGGCGCCCAAGTTTTCCTGAGGACATCCTTGCAGGACGTCCCGGCGAAGGGACGGGGAAACCTGTATTATCGAAACAAGATGGTCATCTTTCGTTTCGATAATATGGTTGGGGACGCCCAAATCTCAACATTTAGGTCGAGCATAGAGATGGTCGTTCCCGGTTTTCGGCGATAATGGAAACCGAGCATGCCCACCTCAGAAACGACCAAATGCAAGCCCTTTGGTTGTGGGAGGAGTCAGCATTTGTAGTGCACTGGTCCCCCTGACATGCCAAGACACCAACCGGGCACCCTAGGGGGCACTGCAGTGGACTTCATAAATTGCTCCCAGGTGCAACCCACTCCCCACAACTGTACAACACTACCACAGCCCTAAGGGGTGAAGGGGGGGCACCTACATGTGGGTACAGTGGGTTTCTGGTTGGTTTTGAAGGGCTTACATAAGTGTAACAGGTAGGGGGGGGTGGGCCTGGGTCCGCCTGCCTGAAGTGCACTGCACCCACTAAAACTGCTTCAGGGACCTGCATACTGCTGTCAGGGAGCTGGGTATGACATTTGAGGCTGGCATAGAGGCTAGCAAAAAATATTTTTAAAGTATTTGTTTAGGGTGGGAGGGGGTTAGTGACCACTAGGGGAGTAAGGGGAGGTCATCCCCGATTCCCTCCGGTGGTGATCTGGTCAGTTCGGGCACCATTTTGAGGCTTGGTCGCAAGAAAAAATGGTCCATGTAAAGTCAGCCAAGTTTTTGTGCACAAGGTATGTGTGTAAATTCTAAGCAGTGCCAATTAGTGCTGATAGTTGCTTGCTGTTGGCCGATTATCGGCGCCAATTGTCAACTAAATTGCTCATGCAATATGGCTACATTGCCTAATTTGCATGCGCAACTTTAGTCACCATCCCCAGGATTCTATATAGCGCACCTAGAGATTTCGGCATGGATTCTATAACAATACGCATAACTTAACAAGCTAATGAGCGCTGATAACAGCACTTAACAAGCAATAACGAGCACTGATTGGCACTGATTAGAATTTAGGCACACAAGTCATTTAGCATATTCTGTAATGATGTGCACCGAACTTCTAATGCACACAGCCAAAAAGGGGCACGGTTATGGGTGGGGAAATGGGCGTTTCATGGGCATTCTGAAATATATGCACCTAGTTATAGAATATGTTCAGTGCACCTAAATCTACATGCTGGGATTTATGCAGGACGTCAGACTCACAGAAACAGAAGCCTGCACGGCCGCATTGCTGATCTGCAAGGGCAGGCTTCTACATGGAATGTTGCTAGTGGAGGAGTAGCCTAGTGGTTAGTGCAGTAGACTTTGATCCTGGGGAACTGAGTTCAATTCCCACTGCAGCTCCTTGTGACTCTAGGTAAGTCACTTAAACACCATTGCTCCTGGTACAAAATAAGTACCTGAATATATGTAAACCACTTTGAAAGGCAGTATATCATTTCCCTTTCCCTAACTATGATCTCACATATCCACCCTTAATTATTTGTTTGTCCTTGACATAGTCTAAATTCCTGGTTACTTACTGCACATGTATTAATTTGCATCTTGAAGTTATTGTACTTTGTCTTATATTCTGTACATTATTATGTTTTATTCACGTTATTGTAAGCCACATTGAACTTGAGTCTATTTCGGGCTAATGTGGGGTATAAATGTCATGAATAAATAAATCAGTAAAATAAACATGGTCACTTAGATGAGAACGTTTATTTCATCTGTCTGAACCAGCATGGCAAAAGTTTCCATTTTGAAAAAACTCAGAAGACTGCTTTTTCAATAGAAGGTGCAGATGCAGAATAACACTAGACAATATAGCACCACTTCAAACCAGAACCTCACATAGAAAAAACTCAATACCATGGTTTAACGAAGAATGAAAAGAACTAAAAACACAAGTCAGAAGATTGGAAAGAGCATGGAGCAAGAAAAAAGGCGAAAACACACACAAAGACTAGAAACAACTACAAAGAAAATACAAATACACTATCAGACAAACTAAAAGGACCTTTTACAAAACCAAAATAGGACCAAACTACAAGGATACACACAAACTCTTCTCACTCGTAAACAATCTTCTAAATACTACCAAGGTCACCTCCAACAACTCAGATACCCCATCAGCAACCAACTTTGCAAACTACTTCAATGAAAAAATCATAAAGCTCTGACTCATGATACCAACTACCACAATGGACTACACAAATATCCTTGAGTGTCTAGACCAAAAACCCGGAGAATGCCCAGCAGATCGATCATAGACCGACTTTGACACGCTCTCATCAAAAGAAATCTCATATTGGCAAGGAAAATATGCCAAATAGCAATGCAAATTAGACATCTACCCTAACAGTCTAATAAGATCTGCACCCAAACAATTCAAAATAGACCTCACGAAGCATATAAATTACAGACTTCAAAATGGACTCTTTCCCACGGATAAAGAAAACATCTTACTCACTCCGTTACCGAAAGATGCTAAAAAAAGCACAATGGACCTAACCAACTATCGACCAGTAGCATCTATTCCACTCATGACCAAACTCATGGAAGGCATAGTGACGAAACAACTTACTGAATACCTAAATAAACACTCAATTCTGCACGAATCCCAATCAGGATTTCGGACAAATCACAGCACCAAAACTGTACTAGTGTCCGCAATGAACTTATTCAAACAGGCAATTGCGACTGGCAACAACACCCTCCTCCTGCAATTTGACATGTCCAGTGCCTTTGACATGGTTAACCATGAAATATTAATACACATACTAGAATACTTCGGAGTAGGAGGCACTGTTCTCAAATGGTTCAAAGGATTCCTGACCACAAGATCATACCAAGTAACAACGAACACGGACAGATCAGCACCATGGATACCTGACTGTGGATTCCCCCAGGGATCCCCTCTCTCACCAACACTATTCAACCTAATGATGATACCTCTAGCCAAACTACTAGCCAATCAAAAGCTCAACCCCTACATTTATGCAGATGACGTCACAATTTACATCCCATTCAAACATGATCTAAATGAAATCACCAACGAGATCAACCAAAGCCTCCAAATAATGCACACTTGGGCAGATGCATTCCAAGTAAAACTTAACACAGAAAAAACACAATGTCTTGTACTCACCTCACAACATAACACAAAAAACTTCAACACCATAATCACACCATACTGTTCCCTTCCGATCTCACAAAACTTGAAAATTCTTGGAGTCACCATTGATCGAAACCTCACTCTTGATACCCATGTGAAAAACACGACGAAAAAGATGTTTTACACCATGTGGAAACTTAAAAGAGTAAAACCTTTCTTCCCAAGATACATCTTCCATACCCTGGTACAGTCAATGGTAATAAGTCATCTGGACTACTGCAATGCACTATACGCCGGGTGCAAAGAACAGACAATCAAAAAACTCCAAACGGCTCAGAATACAGCCGCCAGACTCATATTTGGAAAAACTAAGTATGAAAGCGCAAAACCCATAAGAGAGAAACTTCACTGGCTTCCACTTAAGGAACGCATTGCGTTCAAGATCTGCACAAATGTACACAAAATCGTTCATGCAGACGCCCCAATCTACATGCTAAAAACCTCGTGGACCTACCTCCCAGAAACGCCACAAGATCATCCCGTAAATTTCTCAACCTGCACTACCCCAGCTGCAAAGGACTTAAATACAAGCTGATGCACGCCACTACCTTCTCTTTCAAGAGCACGCAGTTATGGAATGCACTATCCACAAACTTGAAAGCAATCAAAGAAACAACTATCTTTCGAAAATCTCTGAAAACATTCTTCTTCAACAAGGCCTACAATGAGAACCTATAACCTCACTAGGCCAACTCACCAACCCACTCAATTATGAACGCCCACCTTTTATAACTACCCTAACAACTCTCCTCCTTCTTCCCTCTTCCCTTCCTTAATCGCTACACATTACTATTGTATCTGATATCCTGATATGACAATGTTAACAAATCTATGTAAGCCACATTGAGCCTGCAAATAGGTGGGGGAATGTGGGATACAAATGCAATAAATAATAAATAATTATAATAATGATGTGGAACGCTTTACCATCATATATTAGAATGGTTAGAGACGCAGCATGTTTAAAGAAATGATTGAAATATCACTTTTTCGTTAAGGCGTATTATTTTGATTACACATATTGAGATAGCAGGCAAATGGTGAGATGGTAGATTGTATATATTTATGAAATATGTAAGTGGAAATTTTGTATAAAGTGAATAAACTAAACTATTCAAGGTTAACTCAGCTCGTGGCTGTGAACGGCTTACAAGCTGATTACCACCGTGGCCTGAATATTGATCCCCTATCTTTTTTAAATGTCTAAACCCCTGATGCAGCAGGCATAGCGCTGAAACAGGATCCACATCAGGTCTGCCCCGAATGAAAATTATTCCTTTATACCTGAGCAACTGGATTTCCTCTTTGGCAGACTGTGTTGTTTTGTTTGCAGCTTATATGTGAAAAGAAACTATTGTTACCTCCTTCTGCAAAAGCATCAGAAAAAGGCATCCACAACCCTGGAAGGTGCATGCACTGCAAACTGATTTGAATCTGTGTTCTCCAAACGCTCCTTTTAGGCTGAAAAATTAAGAGCTTTGCCCTCTCCAATGCTGAAAATGAAGGTCAGCATGGGTCAGTTGCCATTCCATTATCTGCTTAATTACTATTTTACCTCTCTAAATGCAGGAATCCTCAAGGAGCCAGCAGCACCAACAGCTTTACAAACACTAAAAGCACAGAGAATAGCACAGATTAAATGTTATCACCGCCAAAGGACAGCATACAAAAAGGTTTTTTTTTCACCAAGTCAATGCAGCGTAATGTCTCAATCTTCCCTGCCAAGTTTCACTGCTATGCAAAAACAAATGTGTCGGTATTCTTCAACCCAGCTATTCACTCATTAAGCCTGTTTAGAACATCACTCAGGTTCAAACTTCTTTTGAATTCCAACCATCGTGAATTTTATTCTTGTCAAATATTTTTCAACTTGTATCAAAATACTTTAAAACACTTTTACTCCTTCTCATAATTACAGAATTTGCAGTACACGGACGCCTTCACCTACGTGCGGCATGTTTCGCAATTTCGCTATCTCAGGGTGTGGTCCGCATGTTATGAGAAAGGTTCCGGCTCAGAGGCTATCCTTTTAAAGCTATTAAGAAAGCTAATCTGAGCGCTAAATATGCCCAACGTGAATTGTTATAGGTACAAATCAAAGTAGGGTATACACAAAAAGTAGCACATATGAGTTGTCTTGTTGGGCAGACTGGATGGACCGTACAGGTCTTTTTCTGCCATCATCTACTATGTTACTATGTTATTGCAATATTCTAATAAAGACACTGAGAATAGAATTGTAGCAGTATTCCCATACATGGCAGGACGTTCTAGAGTTACATCTTTGATTCATAAATACTGGACTGTGTTACAGGTTCATCCTGCTTTGCAGGAGAGACCATTGATTGCTTACCGTAGGGGTAAAACTATTGGAGAAATGTTGTCTTACAAACGAGTGGAATATCTGCATAATCAGGATGATCTTATTGACCATGGTCAATGTGGTGTCAGTGGTGTACATTGACGATACAGGGAATTGATTGGCAGGTACTGGGCAACGCCCAACAATTTACAGCACGTCACAATACTGACTGTAATAGCAGTAATGTGATTTATATGATATGCTGTCCTTGTCAACTTATATATGTGGGCAAATCAACAAAACCGGTAAAATATAGGTTGAATGAACATAAATCAAGGATTCACATGGCCACTTTGACAGCCCCATTATAAACCACTGGCTGACCAAGCAACACGATTGGTTAGATATAAAATGGTGTGTCATAGATCAGATCCAATTGGGGACAGAGGGAGGAGACGCAGACGGCCTACTCAGCTACAAAAAACAATAGTGGATTTACACGTTAGGATCCATGACCCCTGGGGGGCCTAAATTTAGAAATTGATTGGACAGCTGCGATGTAATATGCTGCGATGACAAGAAGGGGTGGGATTACAGATACCGACGTTCTGAGCCTTGAAGCGTTATAAAAACGTAGCACTACGCATGGGTGGAACAAACGTTAAGATGGCAAACACTGATGCAATGTGGAAAGATTATTTTGCATTCTAGGTAAGAGAAATATTTTATACTGTTTTTCTGACCAACAATAGTATATAAAGGAGGTTGACTAGAGGTTTTATTCTTTGGTAGAATCATTGAATTGCGGACCACACCCTGAAGCAGCGAATTGTGAAACATGCCGCATGTAGGTGTACTGCACTTTCTGTAATTATGAGGAGTAAAAATGTTTTAAAGTATTTTGATACAAGTTGAAAAATATTTGATAAGAATAAAATTCATGATGGTTGGAACACAAAAGAAGTTTGAATCTGAGTGATGTTATAAACAGTCTTAATGAGTGAACAGCTGGGTTGAAGAATACTGATACATGGAGTTACCTTTGCTGATTGGTAGACCAACTAAGGAGATGCAAAAACCAATAGCATCTTCTAGATTGTGCCACCCTAATGCTGAATCTCTAAAGATGGTCTTTCCATTAAACAGTTATTTAGTTTTAGGAAAGTTTCAACACAGAATATGGTTTTCAACAGGATTATTTCATAAAATACAGAGAGGGAGATGTAGATAGATAATCTTCATTCTGTGCATTGGGAGCGGCCTCCATTTTCTTCCCATGCCATCATGCACTTTTCTGTCTTATTTCTGTTTTCTTTCTTTGTGAAACAGAAGCTGTACAGGAAATGAAGTTTAAAAAGAATTCTATACTTTATCTATTTGATATGGACTATTTCAATGGAAAATTCAAGGATATGGAGCATGATCGTGAAAGATTCTCCACTTGTTCACCTTTCTTTTGTCTTCATTGGAAAATCCTGCAAAGATTACTAGCTCCACTGGAGTGCGAGAGTGCCGTTCAGAAATAATGGCAAAGACCAATAAAAGACAGAATCAGGGGCCAGAGATAGACGGAAGCAGTAAGTGATTGATTGATTGATTTAGTAAATGCTTTCTTTTATTGGGGGAGAAAGGATTAATGCATTCAAAAAGAGAACTGTTGCAAAAGCATGACTCAGACTATTATTCTGAATCTGAGTTATCCAATAAAAAATAAGTAAAAACTAAGGGGTGTTGTTATCAACATGGCCTTCTGTTAAGATGTGTTTTACCACTATCTCTTGCTGTTTTAGCACAGGGCCATCTTTACAAAAAGAGACCTAGGGCCCTGTTTACTGAGCCGCACTAGAGGAGTGCTAGCAGGTTTACCACGCACTAAACATTAGCACTGTCAGACTTGTGAGTTCTTGTACCAAGGAGAGCGCTGCTGAGCCCGGTAGTCAGACCAGGTTCCACTTGGTGGCTGGACAACCCCGGGTTTCACCTGCGCTGACCGCCGTTTCCCAGAGGTTGAGCCCCTAGGTGTGGGCGGCCTGCAGGACCTACGAGACGGAGCATGGAGCGGGGTGGTGAACATAATGACCAGACAGGCAGCAGGCAAGGGAGTAATCCAGGAACAGGCAGGCAGCAGGCAGGGGAGTGATCCAGGTATAGGCAATGTCAATAAGCAAACAACAGGCAAGAGAGTAATCCAGGTACAGGTAAAGTCAATAGGCAGGCAGCAGGTCAAGAGAGTAATCCAGGTACGGGCAAAGTCAGTAGGCAGGCAGCAGGTCACGAGAGTAATCCAGGTACAGGCAAAGTCAGTAGGCAAGCAGCAGGTCAAGAGAGTAATCCAGGTACAGGCAAAGTCAGTAGGAAGGCAGCAGACAAGAGAGTAATCCAGGCAGAGGCAAAGTCAGCAACGAGGGACAAAGTAGAGAAGAAGCACACTACTGAGCAAGTAACACCTACCAAAGTAGAAGCCGAAGCAAGGAGTCCAGGAAGAGCTCAACTAATAAAGTGCTGGCATCTGATATCAGCAGGGCCAGCAGGGAGAAGGAGCATAGCCATAGGACAAGAGCAGGGGAAGGAGAAACCAGAAGACCAATAGGAGAGAAGCAAGGGAAGCCAGGCAGAGAGAGAGCAGACTCAGGTGCGTGGAAGCAAAGCAATCAAGGGGCCTGGAAGCCAGGCAGAGAGAGAGAGAGAGCAGAGCCAGGTGCATTGAAGCAAAGCAATCAAGGAGCCTGCAGCCAGAGAAGAACTACACACAGATGGCTCAGGGCTGTGCCAGTCAAGTGTGTGTGTAGTCAGGACCCTGCGCAGCCCGGGGATGCCGCTTGAGGTAGGGGACATGACAAGCACGCACTAACTGTGTAGATACCCATAATATTCCTATAGGTGTCTACACAGTTAGAGCGTACTAATTTTTAGCACACGCTAAAACAGGGCCCCTAGTTACAAATAACTCGGGTTAACAGTAAAATAACACATCTTAATGGTAGCCCATATTGAAAACTTCCCCCCTAAAACATAAACAAACCCCAATGTGTGTCCACATCAAAATCTTCTGACAATGTCAGTTCTGAGGAATTACAAACAGAAACAAAACATGTCCAGATGAGAATGTACACTTGAATTTCTTGCTTGAAAAGTTGTTTCCAATAGACATTGCGGAAGGGAGGGACTTTGCAGGGATGGATCTCTAAGGTGTTAACCTTGGAAGCCCTCATTCTGGTTCATGAAAATCCAAGAAAAGATAACGGGAAATGAAGGTAACTAATGGCCAGAGGCAAGCAATTCCCTCCTTCCTCCTAGCAACTCTCTCTTATCTTATCTTATTCATTATCTCACATTTTTCCTAGAGATACTTCCTAGTCTAATTAATCTAGGGTTTCAGAAAAGGTCTCATGGGGACGGCCTATTTTCAGAAACTGAGATTTCGTGAAAACAATGCAGAAATGACCAGGGAGACCAAACAGGAAAAAAAACCCGATGTAAACAGGAGGTGGTGAAGGGCACTTCATACTCAATTATGCACCTGGAAATTATAAGGACTGATGGCTAAAAAGTATGAAGGTGAGTGATTTTCTACTAAAACTCTAATTATAAAGTATCTTATTAAACCTAATTATATTAGTAAAAATAATGCGTCAGTGCACACCATAAATTTACTGCTGTATTACTGGCTTTTCTGTACGATTCACTTCTAAATGAATAATGGAAGAAAAACAGTATCATATCCATTAACTATATTCAGAGAGTGTGTATTTAATTTACAGTAGAGTCTTGATTATCCGATGTAAATGGGACCAACAGATTGTTGGATAATCAAAAAGTTGGATCATACAGAACAAGTGGATAAAAGATAAAATAGAAGTATATTGAATGCATGTTTCAAAACAGGAACCAGTAAAAAAAAAAGAGTTTAAAACTTAATCTGGCTGATATTTAAAGCCATTTAACTGGCCAGGAATGGCTCCTGGCCAGCTAAAAATGGCACTTAACTGGCTATCTGCCTATCTTCATCACGAGATAGCCGGCTATCTCCAGCTGAATATTGCCAGTTAGCGCTTACAAGATAGCCAGTTATTTTGTGCAATATAACCGGCTATCCATCGATATTCAGCGCATTGCCAGCTAAGTTTGGTGGCCATATTTGGCTGCCAAAATAGCAGGTATATCTTTGGCTAGTTTAAATATAACTGGCCAGCACTGAATATCAGCTTTGCTGGCTATATTTAAAATGGCCAAAAATAAATCAGATATTCAATTCCTGAATGGCCTGGCATTGAACATTTGGGCTCAGTGCCAACCATGGGAGTCAGGCTGGCTAGCTCACGCAGTCTGAATATCAGGCTTAATGTGGCCAAGAATCTTACCACCACTGCAGCCTTTTAATGAAATGTGATTCCAGATAAAGAGAAACCCGTATGCATCTCAGTGACAACGGTGTGACATCACCAAGGTATGTCGGATAATCCAGACATACCTTATTGTCAGATAAGCGAGACTCTACTGTACTGTAGTACAATTTTATAAAGAAGCACTTAAAGGCTAATTCTATAAGGGAGCCTACATTTAGGCACCTTCAATGTGCCTACTTGGAGTCTATTCTATAAAGAAAAGTAGGTACTTTCAAAGGTAGTCCCTGTAGGTGATGAAGGGAATGGGTGTGCTTCTAACGAGTGGCAGGGGCCTGGAATCTGGGGGGGGGGGGGGGGGGGGGGGGGGGGGTTGGGCAGGCCATCTGCTCATTGATCTTGTGCTGGGGGGGGGGGGGGGAGAATCCTGTTCTGCCGGCCCAGGATCATTAGGCTGCGGCTTCCTGGCCCGATGCACCTGGGTAATGAAATCTGTGATTTTAGGGTCCTAACATGACTTGCTGTGTATCACCGCAAGTCATAATAAGGTATTTGTATAGTAATGAGATGCAAAACATGCATTTGCATGTTTTGCATCTCATCACTACTTGCAGCAACTAAAATATCACCACAGTAACTTTAGTCAGGCGGAGTTACATAGTAACATAGTAGATGACGGCAGAAAAGACCTGCACGGTCCATCCAGTCTGCCCAACAAGACAACTCATGTGTGCTACTTTTGTGTATACCCTACTTTGATTTGTACCTGTGCTCTTCAGAGCACAGACCGTATAAGTCTGCCCAGCACTAGCCCCGCCTCCCAACCACCGGCTCTGGCATAGACCGTATAAGTCTGCCCAGCACTATCCCCGCCCTCCACCACCGGCTCTGGCACAGACCGTATAAGTCTGCCCAGCGCTATCCCCGCCCTCCACCACCGGCTCTGGCACAAACCGTATAAGTCTGCCCAGCGCTATCCCTGCCTCCCAACCTCCAGTCCCGCCTCCCACCACTGGCTCTGACACAGACCGTATAAGTCTGCCCAGCGCTATCCCCGCCTCCCAACCTCCAGCCCCGCCTCCCACTGCCGGCTCTGCTATCCAATCTCGGTTAAGCTCCTGAGGATCTTTTAAGGGCTGTTTAAGTCACATTAAGGGCCAAATAACATGACTCATGGCCCTGATGCTGCTTGGTAACTAACCCCTAAATGCCACTATATATGTGTCTAAAGACAGCTCTGAAATAATCAGCCTATTCATTATTGTCTTTTCTCTCCTGGAAATAGAGAACAGCATATCACCATGTTCATGGTAACCTTGCTGTATATTAAAGGTAAAGGTAAAAAGGGTAACCAAGAATAGAAGAGGAAGATGCTCTATGTAATCAGAGTTCAAGCTCAGCTTGAGCTTTTGAGCATTTAAATTCACATATGTATTTCCCATCTACATAATCAGAAATGCCATCAAAACTGTTTAACAAATGACACATATCTACACAGAAAGGTTTTTGTTTTTTTTTAATATACATTGAAAAACATGGATTAGCCAGCTCAATAACTGATTTGAGTGTTTCTTAGTAAAAGACATCTGAAGGGTTCTACACAATTCCTGAAATCTTAAGGTCATTATTCAACCTACAGATATCCAGGTAGAGACATCCAAATAACTTATCAAGACAGTTTCTCAGGATTTCTCTAGCTGCCTGTTTAGGGAAAGGGAAATGGGACTTGATATACCTGTGATATTTTGCAACTACATTCAAAGCGGTTTATATATATATACTCAGGGCTTTTTTTTGAGGGGGTACTTGGGGGTACTGAGTACCGGCACCTTTTCTATTGTCTGCTAAAATTGACCCATGGACCCCAAGTTTTAATGAAAGAGCTCAGGCTCTACATGCAAATTCTGCCTTGTCACAGATTCTGTGACTGGTTGCAAGGGGCCTGGCTATTGTAGGGTGGGTCCCTCAGTGATCATCTCACCCCTGAAGGGTGGCCTGGCATTTGAGCACTGGCACCTTTTTCGCTAGAAAAAATGCACCGTATATACTTATTTTTGTACCTGGGGCAATGGAGGGTTAAGTGACTTGCCCAGAGTCACAAAGAGCTGCAGTGGGAATTGAGCCCAGTTCCCCAGGATCAAAGTCCACTGCACTAACCACTAGGCTACTCCTCCACTAGCAACGTTCCATGTAGAAGCCTGCCCTTGCAGATCAGCAATGCGGCCACGCAGGCTTCTGTTTCTGTGAGTCTGACGTCCTGCACATATGTGCAGGACGTCAGACTCACAGAAACAGAAGCCTGCGTGGCCGCATTGCTGATCTGCAAGGGCAGGCTTCTACATGGAATGTTGCTAGTGGAATAGCAACATTCCATGTAGAATCTCAAATAGTAGCAACAGAATCTCAATAGTAACAACATTCCATCTAGAATCTCCAATAGTAGCAACATTCTATGTAGAATCTCAAATAGGGAAAGGGAAATGGGACTTGATATACTGCCTTTCTGTGGCTTTTGCAACTACATTCAAACTGGTTTACAAAGTATGTACAGGTACTTTATTTGTACCTGGGGCAATGGAGGGTTAAGTGACTTGCTCACAGTCACAAGGAGCAGCAGTGGGTATCAAACCCAGTTGCCCAGGATCAAAGTCCACTGCACTAACCACTAGGCTACTCCTCCACTCCAGATGTCTGCACACAAAACCATTGAAAGTTATCTGTACAATCTTATTCTGCTGAGGGATGCTATATCTGCAGCTGTCATAACCAAAGCTCTTTAAATGCAAATGGCTGAAGCCATTCCACTAAAGTTTAAACCTGTCTTTGACATGTCTCTGACTCTTCGTCCAGTGAAGGCTCAAGGAATTATAGCACCCTGAGCCAACATTTGCTTTGGGGGTCCCCCCCCCCCTTTCCGTCTCCCCATGCAGCCAATTTCACTTTGCAATGCTATCACCCTGCCCACCTGCATCAGCCCTTTAAACAGTGGCAAGTGCCTGTTCTCGTATGTAAACCTGTGGTGGTTCCAGCAGTTGAACAGAGAAGAGAACAAAGTGGGCTGAGCAAAACCTGCTCTTGCCAAGGAGAAGACAGGCTTATGGGGCCTTTGAGATCTGACGTCTTCAGCCAGTGCACCGCCTGGCTTATGTCTTAAGCTGACCTGCTCTCCTCATTTTAAAAAAATAACTTTTAGCCAACATCAAGGTGTCTGGCCAAGTGTTATGCATTTACAAGCTAGGAATTTTAAAGGCACACAATACTTTAACTCCTGAAGTTAACGGAATAAATGCTTTTGCTTACTGACCACTTTCCCCATAATCCTATATAATAATTCTCACCTCCAACGTTCTAATGTGCCTGGGACCGTGCCTCCCTCAGAGGTGGTCTGCTAGGCAGGCACACACTGACGTCAGTGACAGCTGATTCCCAAGCAAAGGGAGGAGTAGGGAAACACACTGACATCAGTGACAACTGATTCCAAAGCAAGGGGAGGAGTAGGGTGATTCCAAAGCAAGGGGAGGAGTAGGGAAACACACTGACATCAGTGACAGCTGATTCCAAAGCAAGGGGAGGAGTAGGGTGATTCCAAAGCAAGGGGAGGAGTAGGGAAACATACTGACATCAGTGACAGCTGATTCCAAAGCAAGGGGAGGAGTAGGGAAACACGTCAGACACACACAGAGGAACTTGAACAGATCATTGAAGAAGCAACACCGCGAAGGCCAGCACAGGACTTCGGCTGATGGGGGTTGGGGTCCCCCATCAGTACAGGTACTCCACGGCGGTGGGGGACGGTTTTCGCCGAGAAGGGAGGGTCGACAGGGTCACGGAAGGGGGGTACAGGGGTCCATAACGCGGAGGGGGGTGAAAATAAAGGGAGGGCAGAGTCTGGAACAGCAAGGGAGGGTGGGGGATGGCCTTGCTAGCACCCGTTTCCTTCCCTTAAGAAACGGGCATTTTTTACTAGTTCTAAATATGGCACTATGAGTTGAGCATGCAAATTTGGATGCATGCCCAAATATGCACATACAATTTAATTGAATATCAAGACAAATAGTGCTGATAAGTGGATCCAATCAATCAATTATTTGCGCTAATTGGCATTAATTAAAATTTATACATGTACTTTTATGCGCCCGAACCTTTTCCTAAATTTTATGTGAGAAACCAAAAAGGGGGCATGGCCATAGGAAGGTCATGGGTGGATCAGGGCACTATTCTATATACGGCATCTAATTGTAAGCACCATTTATAGAACAGCGCTAAACGCTATTTTTTCCAGTGCCAATTTTTTATGCACCATTTAGTCTCTTATGTCCATCCGTTTCAGCTGTCTTCTTGTTGCCAACAGCAACTCAGTTTACACCAGTTTATTTTCTAGTCACCATAATGCTTTGGAGATTTTAAATATTATTTTAAACCCTCTTAGATGATTTATGCTTGCATAAATATTTTCAAAGAAATATATGAAAAAGATGGTGAAATCCTTAGCTTTAAATTCTAGACATGTTGTGCTCTGCATTCATTCAGTTTGGGATCATAGTCCCATTACTCAGTATTTAAAGAGTTAATCCTACTGATGGAGATGTGAAAATCAGAAAATATTTTAAAGTCTCAGTATTCCATGCAGCCTGAGGAATCACAGTGTGCTAAAGCCCAAGATAAAAAAGGCTGACAAAGATTATTGACAGTTTACCATTTAATGAGCAGCTTGGATTGATTTTGTTTCCCTCTGGGGCTTTTTACTTTGCCCTATTTATACCCACAATGCCATGATTAACAAAAGAATTGATACTTCACATCTAAATAATTACAAAGTTTGCAGATTAATTTATTTGCTCTGTATTTGTCAAACACAGAAGATTCTACATGTTGTTTGCTTGTTTTCTATAAGTCTAGTATGATAAATGACAGAATGAATAATAAGGACTAACGTGTGGTATATTTATTTCTTAATCCTAGTTAAAATGTATTTAAAAAAAAAAAATTATCTTCTGGAGTGACTATAACACTCATTTTTGAAGCATATAGACATTGCAGAAGGCCAAAATGGACATCTATACACTTGAAACATACAAATCCTGATTTTTCAAAGGTATAATAGGAACATCCAGCACTGCAGAATGTCCAAATAGCAAAGGGGCGTCCGACAGCAGTTACCGAAGGGGAAGAAACATCGATGTGTAAAAAGAAGGACTTCCTTATTTAGACCTGTGGATTAAGGCATGATATTTTCTTAATCTCCCCAAGTGGTTGCTCTCCTCTCCCTCTCAATGAAAATGTAGATAATAAACACAGTTATGCACCCTGGAGTAGAGTCAAAGGTCATAAATCGTGAGGCCCAGGAACCTATGATCTGATATGATGTCCTTGCGGGCAAACAGGCCTGGTAAAGGAGGAAGCATAGACAAACATGGGAATGTGGTTTAGCAGGTGAGGGAAACCAGATGGCTTTGAAAGAAGACTAGATGATCCTGGGTAAGATAACTTGTTGAAGCATTTTAAATCACCGTTAAATACAAGTGTATAAAAATAGCTGTTTCAGTCCAGTATGTTGGAGCGATAGATACAGCCAGCATATTTATGCAGTAGTTCTATCCTCCCATGAGAAAATATTAATTGTATCAATACTTGGTAAGTGAATAAATTACCTTTCTCATAAACGGCAGCCTTGATCTTTTATCTCTACAAATTGTGGGTAACTGGTATATGAAGATTTGTAGAGGTGGTAAAAAGACCTAAACATTTATGTGGGATTAATTAAAAAATGAAACAGGAAGGGGATACCAGGCTGTATGACAGCTTCAGGTATTGTGGACATTCTTAACAAAGTCAGCAGCAAGTCTGAGGAGTGGCCTAGTGGTTAATGCAATGGACTGTAAACCAAGGGATCCTCGTTCAAACCCCACTTCAACTATTTGTTTGTAACTGTTAACCCTCGAGAAACAGAAAAATATCTACTGTACCTGAATATATATAACACCTACAAGCCTGAAGGCTCTTGAAGTGATGTATATTCAGGCACAGTAGGTATTTTTCTGTTCCTGAAGGGCTTACAATTACAAAAAGAAAGAGTGGGATTTGAACCTGGGTCCCTTGGTTTACAGTTCACTACACCAACCATTAGACTGACCATCTGCTCTGCATGGACATCTATGTAGTCATTTTCTAAGAATGCTGCTAAACAGACATCCATGTTCCTTGTTTCTCCCTGTTCAAAATCTGGATGTTTCAGTTTGTAAAATGAATGTTCATGCTGGACATTTCCAGTGCATGAACATCCATCTCATGTATTTTCAAACAGGCTGTATCCTGTTCAAAAATACATGTGAGATGGATGTTATTTGGGATATTCTGATGTGTATTTCCGTATTCTAACTTGGATGTAGAGAGTTGCACAGGTTCAGAAATCTTACCCATCCCCGCCCATCCCTGCCGGAATCTTACCCATCCCCACTGGAATCTTACCCATCCCCACCTATTCCCACAAGAATTTAACCCGTCCTCACACATCCCCACAAGAATTTAATGGTACATAAAAGAAAATTCCTGTCAGTTCTCTCAGTCTCTCTCTGGATTTGAGCCACAGCATTGCAGGCAAGGAAGGAATGGAAGTTGAAACTTGGAACACTCTGGTGTGCACATGTAAGATTTGTCTCTGATTCACTGGTATAGTGTGCTGAGAGGTCACCACATGCACGCGCCAGTAGGTCAGGTGACATCTGATGCTCATGTCTATGTCAGAGTTCATGTCTGCACATCAGCCAGGGAGCAAAGAGGATTAATAGTAATATAGTAAGTGACTGCAAATAAAGACCTGAACGGTCCACGGTCCATCCAGTCTGCCCAATAGTTACACCCATTATCAATTCATGATTAAAACAATGAGTGTGATATTATATACTTGATTATGGTCTTCCTTTGGTGTTTCCGGACATAGACCATAGAAGTCTATCCGACCCTATCCTTGTGTTCCAATGGCTGGAGTTGCCGTTGAAGCCCACTCCAGTCTATTCATCTTCTAGTTTGTGGGACGCAGACCATAAAAGTCTGTCCAGCACTGTCCTCATGCTCCAGTCACTAAAGTTGCTATATAAGCCCTTTCCTGCCCATCCTAAACCAGATTGCCATATATGAGACACAGACCATAAAAGTCTGCCCAGTATCGGCCCTAGTTCATCACAGCCAGAGTCCCCATCTAAGCATTTTTTTATTTATTTTATTTTTATTACATTTGTACCCCGCGCTTTCCCATTCATGGCAGGCTCAATGCGGCTTACATGGGGCAATGGAGGGTTAAGTGACTTGCCCAGAGTCACAAGGAGCTGCCTGTGCCGGGATTTGAACTCAGTTCCTCAGGACCAAAGTCCACCACCCTAACCACTAGGCCACTCCTCCCAAAAAAGTACAATATATTTTATGCTGCTTAGCCTAGAAATAAGCAGTGGATTTTCCCCAAGTCCATTGTAATAATGGTCTATAGACTTTTGCCTTAGGAAGCCATCCAAACCTTTTTTAAACCCCACTAATTGATTTTACTACATTCTCTGGCAAGAATTTCAGAATTTAATTACACGTTGAGTGAAGAAATATTTTCTCAGATTCATTTTAAATTTACTACTTTGTAGCGTCATTGCATGCCCCCTAGTCCTAGTATTTTTGGAAAGAGTAAACAAGCGATTCACGTCTACCTGTTCCACTCTTCATTTTATAGACCTCTATCTTATCACCCCCAGCTGTCTTTTCGCCAAGCTGAAGAGCCCCAGCCGCTTTAGCCTTTCCTCATAGGGAAATCGTCCCATCACTTTTTCATTTTCGTCACCCTTCTCTGTACCTTTTCTAATTCCACTATCTTTTTTGAGATGTGGTGACCAGAATTGAACACAATATTCGAGGTGCAGTCACACCATGGAGCGATACAAATGCATTAGCTGGTTTAAAGGATTCCTGACCACAAGATCTTACCAAGTGACAGCTTGACTACGTCAGCCCCATGGATACCTGAATGCGGAGTCCCTCAAGGATCGCCCCTCTCACCAACACTCTTCAACCTAATGATGACAAGTTACTATCCAACCAAAACCTCAATCCATACATATACGCAGATGACGTCACGATCTACATTCCGTTTAAACATGATCTACAGGAAATCACCAATGACATTAACCAAAGCTTCTAAATCATGCATTCCTGGGCAGATGCATTTCAGCTGAAACTTAATGCAGAAAAAAACACAATGTCTTATACTTACTTCACAACATAACGCAAGTAATTTCACCACAATAACCACACCAAACTTTTCCCTTCCCATTTCAAACACCTTGAAAATTCTAGGAGTTACCATCGACAGAAATCTCACACTGGATACTCATGCGAAGAATACAACTAAGAAGATGTTCCACTCAATGTGGAAACTCAAAAGAGTAAAACCTTTTTTCCCAAGGGACATTTTTCGCAACCTGGTACAGTCAATGGTACTGAGTCACCTAGACTACTGCAATGCACTATACGCTGGCTGTAAAGAGCAAATCACCAAGAAACTTCAAACAGCCCAGAACACCGCAGCCAGACTCATATTTGGGAAAACAAAATACGAGAGTGCAAAACCACTAAGAGAAAAACTACACTGGCTGCCACTTAAAGAATGAATCACGTTCAAAGTCTGCACACTAGTCCATAAGATTATTCACGGAGATGCCCCGGCCTACATGCTAGACCTGGTGGACTTGCCACCTAGAAATGCTAAACGATCAGCCCGCACATTCCTTAATTTACACTTCCCCCGCTGCAAAGGACTAAAATATAAACTAACACATGCTACCAGCTTTTCTTACATGAGCACACAGCTGTGGAATGCATTACCACTTAACTTAAAAACAATCTTTGAACTAACTTTTGTAAATCTCTGAAGACCTACCTCTACAGCAAGGCATAACACAATGAGTAATAGTTAATCATAACACAGCACCACTTTACCTATATTCTGACTGCCTACTCTCTATATCTGATTGCGTAACTCTCTATCTTGTCATCCTTATTCTCTTGTAACACCAACTGTATCTCTACTCTGGAATGGCAAATGCCATAACAGAACATTGTAAGCCACATTGAGCCTGCAAATAGGTGGGAAAATGTGGGATACAAATGCAATAAATAAATAAATTATAACGTCCTCATTTTTGTTTTCCATTCCTTTCCTAGTAAGACCTAACATTCTATTTGCTTTCTTAGCCGCGGGTTCCTCGTTCCCACATGCATCACTTTGCACTTGCTCACATTAAACATCATCTGCCATTTAGATGCCCAGTCTCACAGTTGATCCAATATTCCAGATCATCCCACTATTGATAGATATTGCACTTTTACTAGCAGTAAAAGTATTTTAACACTTCAATAAAATATTTTTGCACCATTTGCACTAGTGAAATCAAAGGGGACTTAAGACATCACTTGACACATCCACACACATGCAACCATTTAAGTTTAGGCTTTTTATAACTTCCATTTTCTAATTAGAGATCCTCTGTGTTCATCCCACGCCTTTTTGAATTCTGCCACCATTTGTGTCTCTAGCACCTCCTTAATGGAAGACTTTCTGCATTTGTGCTGTTAAAACAAGGAGGAGGAGACAGCACTCAAAGAACTCGGTACTCGGTAGATGAAAGGCTGGTGCAGGTGCAGTTTACACTTCCATGGGAAACCCGCAGGAATTGTTTCCATCCCCAAGGGAATCCCGCAGGAAGAGCTTCCGTCCCCGCAGAAACCCCACAGAACGGCTTCCATCCCTGCAGGATCCCCGCAGGTTCCACGGGATTCCTGCTAACCCCATTCCCGTGCAGGTCTCTACTTGAATGTCCTTTCAAAAATGCCCCTCCACAAGTTTAAAACATTGTGCATAAGTTTCTTCTGCCATCTCCAACCTGTCCGTCACACCGCATACATTTATCCATTCCACTGCTTTAGATTTTACAAAAATAGCACTAATGTAGTCAATGTTGCCGCTGGCCACATGAGCAGTTTTAAATATTAGGCCCTTCCTACTTAGTTTCTGCCACTTAAGACCTCAAATACATTGTGATATTTAATCAGCAGCTACGACTACACTATACTAGTAATATATGACTGCAGTAAAAACAACCACAGACAGGACAAATGGAAGGAGATTACTTGAAGAACATAAATATGTGAAGAAGAGAGAAGGGATAAGCAACATAAAAAGATATTTACCTTCCAATATTTAAACATCACGTTCAGCATTGACTTCAAACGTTGACTGTAGAGTTTAAATTTATATCAAGTTTCAAGTTTATTAAAAAGCTTACTACCTCGCCTATTGAATGACTGTCTAGGTGCCTTACAGTCTAAGGTTAAAGGCAAGAGGGTGGGAATGTAGATAGAAAACACAAAGGGTAGAAGGGAGGAACTACAATATTGATAGGAAAGGGTGGAAGGGGGACACACAGAGGGTCAATTGTAGAATCCAGGATCACCAGAAGTGTTGACCCTAAGGGTTGTGTTTAGCCCATTCTTGAATTGATGTAAGACAAGTGATCAGTTTATTCAAGGCTGTAGGTAAGTCAGGTTCAATGGGTATGAGTAGCTGCACATCATCCGCATAGATGTAGAACTGAGAGTCCATTGACCGAATCAGCTTAGCTAGTGACTCGAGGTATTGCTATTTAAATGGTCTTACTTCCCAATTAGCTATGAAGAACACCCCAGCACTGTCCCAATTGTGTCGGAGCAGTCAGACCCAATAGTCTAGTCTAGCAAGTAGGGGGTCAGCCTTAAAAAAAATCCTGATCTTGCTGGCTGAATATTGATTCAGTTGTGAATATCCTGATAATCCACTTGATTGTGGAATAGGGATGTGCAAGAAATAAAAGTTTTGGTTTTGGGTCATGCTGAGCGCCTGTCCACACAACTTAATTTAGTCACAATTAGTTACGCCAAGTAAAACTTGGTGTAAATGCCAACACCTAAATTACACATGGACCGGGTGTGTTCTATAACAATGCGCATAGATTGTAGAAATGCCCATGACCTGCCCATTCCATGCCCATGGCCACGCCCCCTTTTCAGCTCTATGACTTAGAAGTTATGCACATCACGTTATAGAATACACTTTGACAGCTCTGCGTGTAAATTCTAATTAATGCCAATTAATATCAATAATTGCTTGTTAAGTGGCAATTATCAGCGCCGACTGGCTTGTTAACTAATTAAGTTGCATGCGCAAATCCAGAATACGACTGGATGGGCGTGCACAACTTAAGTCACACTATATAGAATCCAGGGGTTTGTTTCAAATATTTTTTAACTGAAATTTTTAACGCACATTGGGATTTTTTTTACTGTGCAAATCTTGACTTTGTGCACATTCATTTGTAGATTAATGCGGGTTAAATTGCTTTTCTGCATGCTATTTTTAAGGCACACTCATGAACCCTATACATGCGAACAAATACACATCCCTTCTGTGGAGATTAAGTAGGATAGGTTTGGTAACTGCTGCTGTAGGGTAACAACGAGATGCTATTTATTAGAAGCCTGGTAAATGCAACTCCTTATTTAGCAGAAATACTCCCTCTGCAAGGAAAGTACCATCAGTCCACGGTGCACTTAGTCAAATCAGCTGCCTTTCATCATTGAGTTTGCTGGCAGCCCTGTTGAAAACACTGATTTATATTGCTGGTTCCTGCTTGGGAACATATAAATAAAGCATAGTTGCAGTGCCGTCCGCTTATTGCTAGCAGCAATCTGCAGTCACCCACGCATCTGCCACGTCATCGTCTGCTCCATTAATTCAACCAGGGTCACGGGGGAAAGCGTGGCCAGCTGCAGCAAATCCATTCATTTACCATGGATTGCTGCCATCTTATAGCAGACAGCAGAGCTGCCAGGTTACCCAGCTCCAGAAGGGACATTTTTTGGCCAGACCTGGGTTTATCCCAATGCAGTGCAGTGTTTGTAGTCCTTGATTCTATCCATGGCGATCAGGGCTTCAGGTTCCATAATGCAAGAGGATAGAGTTGCCTGAAATTTAGGATTCACCTAAACTCATTGAAATCATTATTCTGAGTTTTATTTTGCTTAAGGGAGCTTCTGTAAGGATGTCACAAAAGCGTCCTTTAGTATTTATGTCAGTGACCTGTGAGGTCATAGAAAAGGAGTGTTTTGTATGCTAGACACACATCGAAGGAAAGCATCTTGCAAAGAACTGTGTTTTCATAACATTGCCAAATGGCCCCAGAAGTCCCTTCAGAACCCCTATGATTAGAGGATGGGCCAGGAGCTACATAGCTGTAAAAGACCCATTGTTTAGGACTAAAGGATGGGCAGTCAGAAAATGCTTGGGTTTTTTTTTACCATTTGTCATGTTATTTGTGGGAATTACTGCTTTCTTCAACTTTTCATGGCCATTTTGTCAGTTCCTGAGCAATGTCATTAAAAGTGCAACCTCTTTGCAAATAGTGTGAAGAGGGAACACTTTTTCCATGATAGTGCATGCATGCGAGATGGTTTGCGCATGCAAGATAGTTTACACACGCATGCACTAAGTACAACCCTCTTTGCAAAGAGTGAACACTGCTATCGCCAAACAAAAAAGCACAAAATGTGTTTTTCTGCTTGTTTTTGTGGACATTTCCAATGTCATTGCAAATGGCAGCCCATTCCTATTTAGGCCTTCCATTTTTCCAGGTTCCAAAAAGATGACACTTTCAGAAAATATGTACATATATTCACATCTAACCAGTATATAATTGAAGTTTAAATAAGGAACAAGAGGAGTAGATTGGTAACTGAGAGTCTCACACCAATCCAGCACTATCACCGGCCTTCTGCAGGAGCCGGCAGTAATGACCCCGCCCCCCAGTGCACGCCATTTAGGGTTTTTTTTACTGCCGGGTTAGCATGGGAGCCCTTACCACCTCCCAAATAGGAGGCAGTAAGGGTTCCCTCTAGAAATGGCCGCATGGCAAGTGTGCACTTACCACACAGTCATTTCCTTTTTTTTTTGCCTTTTATCCGCTGCTGTAAAAGGGCCTCGGTGTGTGGCAAATCCACACACCGATGCTACCGCAGCTTGGTAAAAGGGGCCCTGAGTTCTGAAAACCAGGCCCATGGACTTCTGGGTAGTGGGTCTGAGCCATGCCGTTCACATGCGAGTCCTCCTATGCCCTGACTTCTGATGCTTAGAAAAATGTCCTGGTGCATAACTTTGAAAAACAAATGTCAGCACGATGACAAGATGTGGAGTGGAGGAGTTACTGCAGTGGGCTGAAAACCATGGCGACCAGGTATGATTCTCACTGTGACTCCTTGTGAACCTCATAAGTCATTTAACTCCCGCAGGTACAAAAAACTTAGGGGGCCCTTTTATGAAAGCTTAGCAAGTGCTGATGGACATTAGCATATGCTAAGTGCCAAGTGATTCCATAGAGGTCACAGCTGTGATACCTTTTCCCCTTGTGTCCAGTTTTGGGATATCGGTCATCAGGGGTGGACTGACAGTGGTCAGGCCCCCGGGCACTAGAGGTCATTGGGGCCCCCTAGTCACTGCCTGCTGCCCCACCGCTACATCACTGCCCCCCTTCTTGTACTTCCTTGAAGGGCCTGGTGGTCTAGTGGCTTCTTCGGGGGCAGGAAAGAAACCCACTCTTTCCTGCCCACTCTCGCTACTGTGCCCGGCGGCTGTGAGTGTTTTTCAAAATGGCTGCCGAGAATTACCGCAGTGCTCTCAGGTTTCAGCAGTGTCGTGAGGCTTCCGCATGAAGTCTTGGCTGTCATTTTTTAAAATACGGCCGCAGCAGCTTGTCGTCATGCAGATTACTGGCAGCGGGCAGGAAAGAGTGAGATTCTTTCCCGCCCCCGCAGATCCTTCAAGGTAGGACTGGGGAGGGCTGCAATGTGCTGAGGCGGCTGCGGGCAAATCCTCTGGGCCCCCTAGAACCTCTGGGCCCTCGGGCATTGTCCGGTTGCCCGAATGGTCAGTCCACCCCTGTTGGTCATCTCCTTAGTATTTTATTTTATACAGGTGACTTTCTTTGTTTTACAATCTTACCATGTCCTATATTTGTTTATTGCAGTCCACTATTTTGCTCTTCTATATATGGACATTTATGCAGTTTTGTGTTTTTAATGCATTATGGGGCCCTTTTACTAAGGGGCGTAGGCACCCACGCGTGTACAAAGCGTGCCAATTTGGAACTATCACCCGGCTACCGCGTGGCCCGGGCGGTAATTCCATTTTTTGCGAGCGTTGGAAAATAATTTTTTATTTTCAAGCACGCGGCGCTAACCGGGTGGTATTCAGCAGTGTACACACACTGACAATGACCGCACAGTTAAGGCGTGAGACCTTACCGTTAAGTCAATGGGTGGCGGTAAGGTCTCAGACCCAAAATGGACGTGCACCAATTTTAATTTTGCCATGCATCCATTTACGGCCCAAAAAGAAGGCCTTTTTTAACAGGCGCCCTGAAAAATGGATATGCGTGAGTCCAAAACATACGTCTATACTAGTGCAGGCCATTTTTCAGCGCACCTTAGTAAAAGGACCCGTATGTTTTAAATATGTATGTATATACATTTTGTGTTATTTGTTTAAATAGTTATTTATTCTTTGTACACAGTGTTTCTGGTGACCCCCCTGAGACAGGTGGATGCATCTGCCGAAACACGGACCCGTATAGGGTCACTCTACTGGTGTTTTACAAATAAAGAACTTCCGAATATCCCCTCCCAGGCTGGAAGTCAGTTTGTCATGTCAATAGCAGAGAATAGGCATGGGTGCTCTAATAAGCTAGGGTGCTGACATTATCGCCATGGTAACTGGTTAACGTGTCCATAATGAGGGAGCTCTTAGAACCTCCTAAATAGGAGCTGGTAAGTGTTCCCACGTTAATTTTTTTTTAGATGACCGTGTGCTAAAGCTAACATTAGCCAAGAAATGCGGCAAATACAAAAATGCCTTTTTAGATAGCCATGTTAGAAATGGGATTAGCGCGTGGGAAAGGCCCATGTAAATACATGCTAAGGCCATTTACTAGAACAGCTTAGTAAAAGGACCCAATAGCATAGACAATAGAATATTCAGCTATATGAAAGCATTGCTAACTCCAGGAATCCAAAGCTTATTTAGTGGCACAAAAGAAGACAGATCCACTCTGTAGAACAAGGCAATGACTTCTCTCAGTCTCTCTCTCTGTTTCTCTCTTTAGCACCATCTTGTGTCGACTCCAGTCAGGAGTCTGGTCTTTCTCCTCTAATGGGTAGATGTGTTGACTATGGATTCCTTCCTCATGAAAAACAGGGACATTTACCTAAAAACCAAAAACCCTGGGAGACACACCTGAAACACCTCCAAAGGAAGACATGGCTGTACATATGTGCAAAGTATGATAATATCTTACTGATTTGCTTTAAAAATAACTTACTGTATGTTCAGTGCTCCATGGCACTGAATTTCTTCTGTGATAGTTGAAATGGGAATTTCTTCAGGTAAATTTGATGTAACATAAGACTACTGTTTCACATTAATGAAAAAAAGTGAATATTTTTTTTATATAAAACAGGCCATATGAATGTCCTTTGAAAACTGGGTTAGTCCTCAAAAGACCAGAACAGTGAGGTGAACATCTGTTTTATGACAGTACACTGGTAAATAGTGTTTTCGTTCCACCGGGACCATCATGAAAAATGACTTCCCTGATACATACTCTAAACTACATATTCAGAAAATAGAATGACATCGCTTAGTCTGAGATGCAGCAATGATGGAAAAGCATGCAGCATGCTCACGGACCTTCATTATAGGCAGCTCTACACATTTCCCAATAGAGCTGCTACCAGAGATTTGCAAAAAGATCACTGGGAGGCCACTTTTCATAATATCTAGGTGGCTAACTAAGACGTCGCCCAGGTAGATTGAGGTTGTGGAAATCTGCCCTTTCTCCTCCTCCACTCCCTAGGCATTGACCGGATTATAGGAGAAACAACAGTTACAGTAGCAAAATATTTTGTATCCTGACACCAGGCAAGAATTATAACCTAAGACCAACTCTTGAACCTGGGAATTGGTCTTGTTATTGTTCTCTCTATATCCTGTAGCTTTATTTCACTGTTATAATTTCTCGGTTGAGATTTCTTCCCATTTTTTTAGCTATACCACATGTTTCTTGGTGAACGTGCAAACAAGACATTTTGTCTATACTATGTATTTTCAAAACAAATGAATATGCATGCTTATAGTTTAAAAATTACCCCAGGGAATATATATGTTCACACTTGCTGTTTGTATGCATACATTTTATGGGTTAATTGATGTACATACGTGCATCCTACTCCTAATTCATAATGATTTAGCTGGCCGGAAACAGCCACTGACTAGTTAAATTGCTTGTTGGAGGCTATCTGCTCATTTTCAGCGGCACTTAGAGGCCCTTTTAGAAAGACGCGTAAGGGCCAACGCCAGTGGCGTAGCTACGTGGGGCCAGGGGGGCCTGGGCCCCCGTAGATTTGGCCCTGAACCCCCCTGCCGATGACCCTCTCGACCCCCCTCCTGCTGCCAACCCTCCCCCGCCGTCGCCATGGGCTACCTTTGCTGGCGGGGGACCCCAATCCCCGCCAGCCGAGGAGGTCCTCTTCTTCCCGCAAAGGCTTCGTCCTGCAGGACGTCAGAAACAGAACGAAGCCTTCGCCGGAAGAAGAGGAACTTCTCGGCTGGTGGGGATTGGGGTCCCCCGCCAGCAAAGGTAGGCGACAGCGGGGGAGGGTTGGCGGCAGGAGGGGGGTCGAGAGGGTCATCGGCAGGGGTCGTCAAAGTTGGCGGCGGCGGTGGGGGGGTCATCAATGGCAGGGGTGTCGGCGGTGCCGGGCGGGTCGGCGGCACCGGGGGGCCTTAAATGTGCCCCCTCACCTCAGGCTCTGGACCCCCCCCCCCTCCCACCGGTCTGGCTACGCCCCTGGCCAACGTGCATGCAGCTCACATCAAATCGGCATTAAAACCCGGCTAGCTCCTGGTGGTAATTCTGAGTTTGGCATGCGCTGAAAACACGTGGTAGAAAATAAGTACATAAGTACATAAGTAGTGCCATACTGGGAAAGACCAAAGGTCCATCTAGCCCAGCATCCTGTCACCGACAGTGGCCAATCCAGGTCAAGGGCACCTGGCACGCTCCCCAAACGTAAAAACATTCCAGACAAGTTATACCTAAAAATGCGGAATTTTTCCAAGTCCATTTAATAGCGGTCTATGGACTTGTCCTTTAGGAATCTATCTAACCCCTTTTTAAACTCCGTCAAGCTAACCGCCCGTACCACGTTCTCCGGCAATGAATTCCAGAGTCTAATTACACGTTGGGTGAAGAAAAATTTTCTCCGATTCGTTTTAAATTTACCACACTGTAGCTTCAACTCATGCCCTCTAGTCCTAGTATTTTTGGATAGCGTGAACAGTCGCTTCACATCCACCCGATCCATTCCACTCATTATTTTATACACTTCTATCATATCTCCCCTCAGCCGTCTCTTCTCCAAGCTGAAAAGCCCTAGCCTTCTCAGCCTCTCTTCATAGGAAAGTCGTCCCATCCCCACTATCATTTTCGTCGCCCTTCGCTGTACCTTTTCCAATTCTACTATATCTTTTTTGAGATACGGAGACCAGTACTGAACACAATACTCCAGGTGCGGTCGCACCATGGAGCGATACAACGGCATTATAACATCCGCACACCTGGACTCCATACCCTTCCTAATAACACCCAACATTCTATTCGCTTTCCTAGCCGCAGCAGCACACTGAGCAGAAGGTTTCAGCGTATCATCGACGACAACACCCGCGGGGCCCTCTCGTTGCTAATCGGCAGCTGGGTGGCATTAAGGGCTCAAGCTGTAAACAGACATGCGCTGGTTTTCATTTTGCCACACATCCATTTCCCGCCCCCCCCCCCCAAAAAAAAAAACGTTTTTCCAAACGCGCTGGAGAAACAGTCCAGAGTGCATCCAATACACTCGCCCGCATTACTGCAGGCCACTTTTTGGCATGTCTTTGTAAAAGGGCCCCTAACCAGATATCACTGTTGAAAATTAGCAGGGCCCCTTTTCCAAAGCAGTGGTACCCGTACCGTCACTTTGCCATGCATCATTTTGGCACTACTGCCTGTCCACTTCAGAAACCAGCGATAGTGTTGCCTCCAACGTATGACCAGAAATATTCTTCATTTTTACCGTCGGGGTCTCACCCAGTGGTAATCAGGCAGCAGGATCCCCTACTGCAGGAGTCTCTACCACCTCCTCAAAATGGCCTCGGAGCACAGCAAATCCACATGCCAATGCTACCGCTGGGCCCCTTTTCTCACAGATTTGTAAAAGGGACCCTTAGTGTCTAAGTGAAAACTGGCTATTTGGGGATGTTCTAGAGGCGGAGTCAGCAGTTAGCCAGTTAAGTGCCGATATTTAACACTTAACCGGCCAGGGTAGCTGCACAAAGGGAACCACAAAAAAAAAACCAGTCATACCTTTATGCAGTAACCAATGGCCACTTAAATTCTGAATATTGATTTAACTGGGTATGTGTTAGCCAGCGCCACATAAATTGAATATTCAGTGCCAAAGCTCAGACATGGCATATAAGTTTATCCTTACCCCATGTAAGTGCTAGTATGCTATAAATTTACTCACTGATTGCAGGTATAAATTGAAGTGCTGTGTTACAGAATGAGGAGGTAAAAACGTAGCACGCTTGCTAAACATGGCCCTGACACTCAGCAGGAACATTAGCTAAAATTAGCAAACAGGTGGAAAAAACAATACCAAGAACCTTCAAAATAGATACTAATGTTTAATTCATGGACACGACACGGGGCTGTGTTTCGGCACACAGCGCCCGCGTCAGAAGTCATCTACGGAAATAAATACAAATCACAATGAACCCAACCTAAGGGTTAAAAACTGATACAGCAACCAAAGATATCTTCCCTTGTAGCACTCTGGGTCGGCGTTTCTGAGGAAATGACGGCAAACCAAAATTAGCAAATGCCCACATTTAAATTTAGTTCCTCTACAACTGATTTTGGCATGCATACACAAAATACTATTATTTCTTGCTTACCCATTGAGAGCTAAAATGGAGTACTTGTCCAGAGTATCAAAAGACTTCACAATCCATGGTCTACACACTATATACATACTTGGTTGGCTTGCATGCTGATAGCAGGTGACTGATCTGAGGACAATGTTTTGCAAGTGCCAACTACAATTAAGCATGCAGGCCACTGAGTGCAAGTTTAGCCTATATACTAAATTTTTAGTTCATGCACATGGAACAATTTTCTTGTGAGAGTTGTAGTGAGTAGATCCCATAATCCATACTCTCCAAACACCAACCAAGAGACATATTATTACATGTACCCTTCTAGATAAAGGAGAACATTAGAGACAAAGATAACGGGGGTTGTGGTAATGGAGACATATTGTACTTCATTATTCTACAATCAATGTTATCAAAGGACAAATTTCATGGAATATATTTACTGACTTCTTGAACCACAGTCATCTCCTCTTTCTTGCTCAGCTAAGAAGAAAGAAAGGTCAATAGGCTTGTTTTGGCATTATATTTGTACTGAATGATTAAATTATTGAATCAAATTTTGGACTGAATTATTGAATTAAAGAAAGATAGGTCAAAGAGTTTTTGTATTGAAAGTTGTAATGCCTATGTTTTCAACTAATTCACATCACAGCTCTCTTGCAAATTCACGGCCACTGTGCCTACAGGCCACATTGACCGCTAGACTTTGGCAAACACCTTCAATTTACTCAAGGGCACTTTAACTAGGTTGAACCTCCTTCCTGAACCGCCCTAGCAATGGGGCGGGGGGGGGGGGGGAACGGGACTATTGTTTTAGTGGCAACATATAGTGGGAAAGGGGGCATTAATGACCGGTACTGAGCATGTTCTGAGCGGAAGTCACTGGGAACTATAATTTTGTATAGAAGGTTTACAATTTTGACAGGCTAGGAATTTTTGGGGGAGGGAGTTGTAGAGATGGGTTGTAGAGTAGCAGCTAAAGGCAGAGATTTTGAGAGATACCCATTAATTTGCTTTTATTGATAAAGAGATGTTTGTAGGATTTAATTAGGTTAGGGGCTGGTCCCAAGTGCAGTACTGCCATGGGCTATCTCCCATAGGTGTGGGGCAGTGTAGTCTCACGTTACCAGAGGCTATGTGGGTTTGTGTAGCTAATCTACAGGACACATTATAGAGTACCACAGTATGGTTAGATTGCAGCTGACTGAGCAGCCAAGTATGGCTGTGAAATGTGGGTGAAGGAGAAATATTTGAAATGTTGGGATGGTGAAGTTGGGGGACAAGATTTGAAAAGTTATGAGGTTAAATGCGTATGTAATTGCTTGTTGCTAATTTTTTATGGAATTGTTAATAAAGCTGTAGCTGATTTTGCCACTACAAAGTCTCAATTAGTTGTATGGGAATTGAGGGAAGGAGAGGGTGTGAATGCCTTTGTTATGGTTTAAGAAGACTTCCATAGTCATCAAAGTCTTCTCTTAATCTCTTTGTCAGGTTGTAGATGCTTTTCATGTTCTCTGTTCTTATTCCGTTCTTATTAACAGCAGGCAGAATGTTCTACTTTTAACCAAATCTTTTTCCTTTTACCTTGCCTGCTCTTCCAGGCCACTAAAGAAATGTTCTCTTAGGCACATTATTATGAACCTTATTGACTTGCAAAACCTGCCCCTTCTTTTTCACAAATCATTCTTCAGAAAGCCCATGCTGGTTTTGTTTAGTCTCTATTCAAATCTAGTTCTGGGTTGAATCAAAACAACAATTTAAAAAGAAGTTTAGCACCTGTGAGTTATTTGTTTGGATTTTGTTAAAAGTCTGTGCTGTTGAGAGATATGAAATCCTTTGTGAACGACGCATGCTGTTGCGTGATATGAAATCCCAGTTCTGAACTCAAACACAAAAGAGAAATGAATGCCCACACAGGGGCCTGTTTACAAACCTTTGAAGCATGTTAATACTCATTATTTACCAAAGCTCCAATTATTGGCTATGGGACTTCCTTACTACTAAATAGACCCTACATTTCTCAACAAGATTGCTATTATAAAACTCAATTCTTTTTCATTTGCTAATTTAAATGAAGGCAACTTTAGTCAAGTAAACTTGAGAGTTGGTCATTAAGATATATTTTTTATATCACGTGACAATCAGGCTTATTTTCGAAAGAGAAAGACGCCGTATTTCAACCCAAATCGGGAGATGGGCGCCTTTCTCTCATGGGCGCCCAAATCGGTATAATTGAAAGCCGATTTTGGGCGCCTCCAACTGCAGTCTGTCGCGGGAATGAACAAAGTTGATGGGGGCGTGTCGGAGGCATGGTGTAGGCAGGACTGGGGCATGTTTATCGGCCGAGGAGAGCTGGGCGCCCTCGACCGATAATGGAAAAAAGAAGGGCGGCAGTAGCGAAAATTTGGGCCGCTTTTTTTGGACCTTTTTTCCACGAACAAGTCCTCAAAAAGTGCCCCAACTGCCCAGATGACCACTGGAGGGAATCGGGGATGACCTCCCCTGACTCCCCCAGTGATCACTAACCCCCTCCCACCAAATAAAAAGAACTGTTAAAACTTTGTTTTGCCAGCCTGTATGCCAGCCTCAAATGTCATACCCAGCTCCATCACAGCAGTATGCAGGTCCCTGGAGCAGTTGTTAGTGAGTGCAGTGCACTTCAGGCAGGCGGACCCAGGACCATCCCCCTCCCCTCCTGTTTCACGGAGAGAGTGGTAGATACTTGGAATGCCCTCCCGCGGGAGGTGGTGGAGATGAAAACGGTAGCGGAATTCAAGCATGTTTGGGATAAACATAAAGGAATCCTGTGCAGAAGGAATGGATCCTCAGAAGCTTAGCCGAGATTGGGAGGCGGGGCTGGTGTTTGGGTGGTGGGGCTAGTTCTAGGCAAGACTTCTACGGTCTGTGTCCTGAAAATGGCAGATACAAATCAAGGTAAGGTATACACAAGAAGTAGCACATATGAGTTTATCTTGTTGGGCAGACTAGATGGACCATGCAGGTCTTTTTCTGCCGTCATCTACTATGTTACTATGTTACACTTGTGCTGGTAAATGGGAGCCCTCCAAACCGCCCCCAAAACCCACTATACCCACATCTAGGTGCCCCCCTTCACCCATAAGTGCTATGGTAATGGTGTAGAGTTGTGGGGCGTGGGATTTGGGGGGATTTGGGGGGCTCAGCACCCAAGGTAAGGGAGCTATGGACTTGGGAGGTATTTTAATTTTTTTTGTTACTTTTTACAAGTGCCCCCTAGGGTGTCCGGTTGGTGTCCTGGCATGTGAGGGGGACCAGTGCACTACAAATCCTGGTCCCTCCCACGACCAAATGCCTTGGTTTTGTTCGTTTTTGAGCTGGGCGGCTTCAGTTTCCATTATCGCTGAAAACCGATACTGCCCAGCTCAAATCCACCCAAATCCGATGCATTTGCCCAGCACCAACCATATTATCAAAACAAAAGATGGACGCCCATCTTTTTCAAAAATACGGTCAGTCCCGCCCCTTTGCGTACCCGTCCTAGGAGATAGTCGTTCATGGAGATGGGTGTCCGCGTTCGATTATGCCCCTCAATGTGGTCTCTTCCTTAACCTTCTTTCTGTCATTTCTTTAAAGTCCCAGTTAGAGTTTCTTGGTTTTATAATAATACATCTATGGAATGCTACATGGTGTCTGGAAAAAATGGGACCCCTTACAGAGTTTGAAAATACTTTGCAATTGTTTAAACATTTACCAAGCGGTGGTTAAAGTGATCCTGCGGTGGCATCGATGCACTGGTTTCTCTGGTGCTGAGGTCCTCTTTTATCGCAACCCGGTAAAAGGACACTTCTGGCTGGGCCCGGAAATGGCCATGTCATAAGTGAAGCACTTGCCATGAGGCCATTTCCTGGGATAGACCTTACTGCCTCCTAAGGGCTCCTGTGCTTACCCAGCAGTAACTGGGCAGAGTGTGGTGCTGCCCAATTACCACCAGGTAAGTCCCCCACAGAATAAAAAAAATACAGTAATGCACCGGAAATGTCATACGCTAGGGGCAGGCACTATCGCCAGGTTCCTGCAATGGCTAAAAACGTATTTTTTTAGCACTGGGGCAGGTTTGGGACAGAGAGTGAGCATGGTCTACGCTAATGTGTTAGCACAGCTACATTGCCATGTGCTAACCGATTAGCACATGGTTTGCACGTGAACCCTTACCACCTACATAATGGGTGGCGATGGGGGCTCACATGCTAGTAGCCATACATTAATGAGAAAATTAGTGCATGACCAATAATGGGGATAAAAAGAAAAATCGGCCATTTTACCCAGGTAGAAAATTAGCCTTTAGTGCACCTGAATGACCCACATAATGATACACTAAGGCCACTTTTTGCTGCAATTTGGAAAAAAGGTAGAACTCTTCAGAGTCACTGGGGGGGGAGGGGGGGTTAGAGGTATAAGAGGAGTGGGGATCCAGCCCAATGGGGTGGGTTCTGGGATAGCTTACAGAGGAGAAGTGCTATTGAGTAATGATTGATAGGTGCGGAGGAGTCAGAATTGACAACAGGGATTACAGAGGGGAACATAGGGTCTTTAGTTTCATGTACCCCTGCCGGGACCCTTGGAGGAGAAGGGGTCCTGGAGTGGCCGAATAAACCAGAGCTGAATTAAAGAGAGTTGCTGCCCCAAACAGTGACAACTGAGAAGGAGTGAGGAGCTCCGGGTGGGCAAGGGGAACCCAGTCTGAGAGCAGGAACCAGAGCAGGGGAATCCTGTTCAAGGCCAGGGTACAGCTCTGAGAATTGCATCACTGGAAGGAGGACAGCCAAAAGGGGTCTGTGCCTGAAGGAGAACTGGATTCTGATCAGGAGTATCAGGAGCAGCCTTGGATTATTGCTAGCCTGAAGGGACCGTTAAAGGACAGGTGCATCTGTAAATATGTAAATACTTTGAGCTTACTAGGTGAAACGAGTTGGAAAACGATTGAGGTTGTATCACACAATCTTTAATGGATAGGATGACTATTGAGACCAAATGTTAATTCGACAGAAAAAGTGCGAGGAGCAAGTCTTGGGTTACAATAATTATAAGAGTTGTTTAAAATCCTGCATGAGTTATATGCTATATATGTACAAAAAGATGTTGAATTTTAGAGAAACCTATGACAGTCTTATCACATAAATCTTGAAACTGAACCATGTGGAGGGGCATTTTCGAAAGAATGTCCAAGTCAGAATTGGGACGTCCTGCTCATAACATTCAAAAAAAACCATTCATCTCACAGCCATTTTCAAACAGGAAAGATGTCCAGATTTCTTGCTCAAAAATTATTGAGACGGACGTCCTTACGATGGAGACATTCATCCTGAACAACTATTTTACAAACTGAAACACTTAAATGGGGGGGGGGGGGGGGGGGGGGGACTAGGCACAGGGACCTCTGTCTGGCAGCATTCTTATTAAAATGGCCACACAAACATCCTTGTAGAACAGAGTAGGAAATCAACCGTGGACTCCAGAAACGAGAGGGACAACCTTGATACTTTAAAAAAGATTTATTGATTAAAAAACTCAACATGGCACCGTTTTTTGGCCTATGGCCTGCCTCAGGAGTCTGTTGATGACAACTAGATGACAAAATCTCCAATGTCATATCTTTTTCAATGCATGGCAATTAGAGGAAGCGCTGATCTTTTTTTCATGGTCTTTTTCAAGACCCTTCTTGAATGTTTTTTGCATTGAAAAAGATACTACATTGGAGATTTTCGTCATCTAGTTGTCATCAACAGACTCCCAAGGCAGGTCATAGGCTGAAATACGGTGCCATGTTGAGTCTTTTTATCAACAAATCTTCTTTAAAGTATCAAGGTTGTCCCTCTCATTTCTGGAGTCCACAGTCGATATCTCACTTGTTTTCTGCTGTTGCTATATCCCATGAGATTTCAGAGTTCTCCACTTTGGTGGACTTCTACTGGATCATAAAGCATACAAGGCTTAACTGGTTTTGGAATTAACGTCTGCCTGGACTTAGCTGATTTTGAAAAACAAATCTTATTTTA
Organism: Microcaecilia unicolor; assembly: GCF_901765095.1. Lineage (NCBI taxonomy): Eukaryota > Metazoa > Chordata > Amphibia > Gymnophiona > Siphonopidae > Microcaecilia > Microcaecilia unicolor. The sequence goes on from NC_044036.1 coordinate 34,238,004, forward strand.
AATTGGATGCAAGTGAATGACGAACACACTTTTCATCTCAATGATTAATTACACTGATAATAACATCCTTTGTCCATACGAAACTATAGCTCAATTTTGCAAAAAAGTGAACTTCGCAGATTTTGGAAATAAGCCCTTTGATTACTGGAGCAAAATAAATTGATACAAAATATAAAGTGATGGAAACTCTCCCTGAAGAGCCATGACTGCAGCTTCATGGTACTGGGATGTCTCCCTTGCTCTGATTGAGTCGAAAGCCCAAAGAAGCAGAAGGAAACTGCCAGATCCGAAAAAGTCCAAACAATTAGGCATATGAAAGTGCTCAAGGAAGTTTGAGGACCACTTTATATTCTTACTGTTTCTTTTATTTTTTTTATCATTATTGCTGAGTAGGACAATAATTAGTTCAGTGTTGACTGTACTGTAGCTGTGCATTTCCAATCATTTCTGTCAACTGAACTGAGAAAATAATTTTACACCATGCCTTAGGCAATCATAAAAAAACAAAACTCTAAGATAAAGCTAGAATCTATGTGTAGTAATTCTTTTCTTCTACTTATCAGATATTTATATGTAACCAAGGGCTCTATCTGCCTAACAATAGTAACCCCACTGTTGGAGACAGGAACCTTCAAGCTCCTGGGGCTCTCTTAGATCAAGCACATCAGGTCCTGGGATCAGGGTTCAGAGACTTGTGCCAGAGGGAGCTGGGAGGCTCTTGAAAAAAGAAGTGAATTACGTGATTGCCCCTGTGATTTGTCTCTCAGTTTGCAGTCAGAATAGCTGAAAATGTTTAAAAGAAAGAAAAAAAAATCACTGAATTGTGTCCTGAGTTGCTTCATAGCCACTGGTTGTAGTGCTTGACTAACAGCGGCATAAACGAGAGAGAAGGATGCCAATCTTCCGACACAAATCGGGAGATGGGCATCCTTCTCTTCAGGGTCGCCCAAATCGGCATAATCAGAAAGCAGTTGAGGACGCCCAAAATCGGCTTTCGTCGCGGGGATGACCAAGGTTCACGGGGGCGTGTCGGCAGTGTACCGAAGGCGGGATGGGGGCGTGGTTAAGAGATGGGCGTCCTCGGCCGATAATGGAAAAAAGAAGGGCGTCCGTGACGAGCATTTGGCTGACTTTACTTGGTCCAATTTTTTTCACGATCAAGCTTCGAAAAGGTGCCCAAACTGATCAGATGACCACCGGAGGTAATCGGGGATCACCTCCCCTTACTCTCCCAGTGGTCACCAACCCCCTCCCACCCTAAAAAAAATATTAAAAAACATTTTTTCAGCCTCTATGCCAGCCTCAAATGTCATACCCAGCGCCATCACAGCAGTATGCAGGTCCCTGGAGCAGTTTTTAGTGGGTGCAGTGCACTTCAGGCTGGCGGACCCAGGCCCATCCCCCCACCTGTTACACTTGTGGTGATAAATGGGAGCCCTCCAAAATCCACCTGAAACCCACTGTACCCACATGTAGGTGCCCCTAGGGTGCCGGTTGGTGTCCTGGCATGTGAGGGGGACCAGTGCACTACGAATGCTGGCTCCTCCCACGACCGAAGGGCTTGCATTTGGTCATTTTTGAGATGGGTGTCCTCGGCTTCCATTATCGGTGAAAACCGAGGTCATCCACCTCTAAGGTCGACCATCTCTTACGTTGACCTAAATGTTGAGATTTGGGTGTCCCTGACCGTATTATCGAAATGAAAGATGGACGCCCCTTAGCGGTGACGTCTTCAGAGATGGGCGCCCTTAGAGATGGGCATCCCCGTTCGAAAATGCCCCTCCAAATGTGCAATGTTGTTAACATACAAATTAGGGCACGTTAACTGCAACCACAGACGTGTGCTAATAGCTACCATAGTGGCATGACAGTTTGTATGAACTAATTCATGTATTAAGGGGCCCTTTTACTAAGCTGCAGTAAAAAGTGGCCTGCGCTAATGTGGGTGCGTGAAACTGGCGCGCGCTGGGAACATTTTTTACCATGGCTGATAAAAAGTCCTTCTTTAAATGGGGCAGTAAATGGCCATGCGCTAATATTAAAAGTAGCGCGTGGCTATTTACTAACTACGCCCTTACCGCAAACTATTTACTTGGCAGTAAGGGCTGACGTGCTACTCGTATGGTAATCAGGCAGCGCGAGGCAATGTGGCCACGCTGCCAATTACCATCAGGAACATCCCCCGTGGTAGAAAGTAGAAAATTATTTTCTACTGCGAGCACCGATTTTGGAATTACTGCTGGGCACCTGTGCTACCCTGGCGGTAGTGTTGATTTGGCATGCGTTACCTACATGTTAGCCCTACTGCAGCTTAGTAAAACGGAGTGGAGGAGTGGTCTAGTGGTTAGAACACTGGTCTTGCAATGCAGAGGTGGCTGGTCCAAATCCCACTGCTACTCCTTGTGATCTTGGGCAAGTCACTTAACCCTCCATTGCCTCAGGTACAAACTTAGATTGTGAGCCCTCCTGGGACAGAGAAATATCCCCAGAACCTGAATGTAACTCACCTTCAGCTACTACTGAAAAGGTATGAGCAAAATCTAAATAAATATATATATGGAATGTTGCTACTGTTGAAGATTCTACATGGAATGTTGCCACGTTTTGAGATTCTGGAATGTTGCTACTATTTGAGATTCTAGAGGGGATGCTGCTAGTGGAGGAGTGGCCTAGTGGTTAGTGCACCAGTCTTGTAATCCAGAGGTAGCCAGTTCAAATTCCACTGCTGCTCCTTGTGATCTTGGGCAAGTCACTTACCCCTCCATTGCCTCAGGTACAAACTTAGATTGTGAGCCTTCCTGGGACAGAGAAATATCCAGTGTACCTGAATGTAACTCACCTTGAGCTACTACTGAAAAGGGTGTGAGCAAAATCTAAATTAATAAATAAACTGCATATTGTATTAAAGGCAGAATCTAGGCTTGTCAGGGGTAGAGAATGATGCCTCACATCACCTTATGCCTGGAACAGACTTCCTGAGCCCATATGCCATGCGCCCTCCCTGCCCATTTTCAAGTCCTTACTCAAAGCCCATCTCTTCTCCCTTGCTTTTGGCGCCTAACCACCTTCCCATTCCTGATACCTACACTGACTACATAGTTTTTACCTTTAGATTGTAAGCTCTCTTGAGCAGGGACTGTCCTTCCCCATGATTAAACTTGTACAGCGCTGCGTAACCCTGGCAGCGCTATAGAAATGCTAAGTAGTAGCAGTAGTAGTAGTAATGGGCTTGGACTGCATAATAATGTGGTGAGCACACAGTAATTAATATGCACTAGCTTCCATTTTTGCAGTTAGTATGGCTTCACTTAGCACCTCCTCAATAGGTGACCAAGTTCCATGCATGTTAATACACGTCCATGCATTAGTTTCAGAGAACATGTTGAGCATGGCCACCAAAATTAGCACACGGTCTTTGCACCTCAAATGAACTGATGTTTGCTGATAGAGCACATTAAGAGCAAAAACGTAATGCACTTTAATAAAAGACTCCCTCCAGCCGATATTCAGCTGATGGTAAATGACTTTTTTTAATGCTTACCGTCACCGGCTAGATTAAGCCCAGACATTCAGTGCCAGGGCCATGTGCGGGCACCACACTGAATATCCAGTGCAAATTTTATGTGGCCTGGCCACTGAATCATATGTGGGTCCCAGACAATATTCAGCCGGGGCCTGCATAAGACAGTTATGTGTGCCTCAGCTGAATACTGACCGAGACACACATATATATCTATTTTGTACCTAACAAGACCCCTGAGCCCCCTCCTGGCCTCCAAAACTGCCCTTTCCTCTTACCTCCTCCCTCAAGCCCTCGGGAAACAAAGTCCCTCCCCCCAAGATTGATCCCCCCACCCCTAAACCCTGAAGTCTAGGTAAGCCTTCCCTGGGTTTACTTCTATCCCTGGTGGTCCTAGGGAGGTTATGAGGGGCAGGAGCAAAGCCCTCTCGCTCCTGCCCCTTGCAGCTGCCTGATTAAAATGGCTGCCACAGCAGCTTGCGATACTCCACTCAATAATTCAGTCAGCCCCAAGGTTTCAAAGTCAGTTACAAATTTAACAGAGGCAAAGGCAATACATACAGGTATGTAGCAATAGAACATTAACTGTAGCAAAGTATTACAATGTTTCTCCAGAACTTCATTCCGGTGCATCAGCAATACTGTACTCCGCTAACTCCTATATCCTACCACTGCAGATAGTAGGGTTTTCCTTGGTCTTGCTTCTCCTGCCAGGTGCATCTAACTGCCGTGGGTCCCTTGCAGAGTTCTGGATCAGTTGGAGACTACGAATGTCTTATCTCCTAGTTATTATTATTTATTTATTGCATTTGTAGCCCACATTTTCCCACCTGTTTTCAGGCTCAATGTGGCTTACAAAAACCTGTTATGGCATCGCCAGTCCAGGAGATAGATACAGTTGATGTTACAACAAGATCATGGATGAAGAAAACAAAAAAAGATCTGAACAAAGTTAGAGAGATAATTATCAGAATAGAGTGGAGTGGTGAAGTATTGAAATTAAGCTATGGATTCCCATTGTAGGCCTTGTTGAAGAGATAGGTTTTCAGAGATTTACGGAAGTTGGTTATGTCGCTAACTTAACAAAAGTGATCACATACTCAACATCAAAAATCCATTCTGGGAGTTATGAACTCCACCTTAAAGCACAAATCAGGAACCTTGGAGTAATAGCTTGATTCATCACGTCCATTGACCCCCCCCCCCCCCCTTTAAATCCAAGCAACCTTTAGAAGCTGAACATTTCAAGGCAATTTATTATCTAGGAGAGTAGGATGCTGTTGAAGACTTTCTTACATACTAAGTGGAATGGAACCAAGATTAGGGGGCATGCAATGAAGCTACTAAGCAGTAGATTTAAAACAGACCAGAGAAAATACTTCTTCACTTAACATGTAATTAAACTCTAGAATTTGTTGCTAGAGAATGTGGTAAAAGCAGTTAGCTTAGCACAGTTTAAAAAAAGTTTGGATGATTTCCTCAAAGAAAAGTTCATAAGCCATTATTGAGATGGACTTGAGATAATCCACTGCTTATTTCTAGGATGAGCAGCATAAAATCTGTTTTGTTGTTCTGGGATCTTGCCAGGTACTTGTACCTGGATTGACCACTGTTGGATACTAGGCTTGATGAACTTTCGGTCTGTCCCAGTATGGCAACACTTATGATCTTATGTTCCTAGATTTCTACCTTTCGTACTACTGGCCATAATGGCCTTATTCAGAATTAACTGGTCTTTGGTTCCATATGTTCCTCTCATACTACCCTTCTGTTGTATTAACATGATATTGGATCGATACCATCATATATTCCATTGATATCTATTGCATTGACCAGTTTATAGATTGTGGGTATATAAGTTATTTGGTGAGTGTGGGTAATTTACTTCTTTTGCATTTTCATTTCATCTGATATGTATAGAGTTTCACAACAATATCATCACATTGTTATATCACATTGTTATATTTCTTTAAAATGGGGACTAAGCTAAAATGGAATCGAACTTTAATAATTTGACATAATTTATTTTGAAACCAAAGGAGAATGTGTTCAATAACTGGATGGTTGCAAAGGGCAAATGGAAGCTATACAGGTTGTGTAACATCAGGATCAGTTTCTATGGCAACAAAAATGTCAGCTATCTTTTTCCGGCTGATTCTATTAATCTATAGTGGAAACAGTGATCTTGACATATTCTGGATTTATTTAAACATGAAGGTGAAAAGATAATCCTTCTGTTGCTTAAAAACAAGGGCAAGTTGATCCCACTAGCATGATGCTGCCTGACAGGTGGATGATAGCGGGAGAGATGTGAGACGTAGTTCTGGCCTTCCTGTACTGAATTTTATCAGGAAGGTGATTAAGCTTTCTACTGCCAAGAGTTGTTGTGAATAGTTTATAAGAAGGTGCTGACAAATTTCCAGATTAGCCTAGAGTCTTTGCAATGACAGACATTCAGCAAGAAGTCTTATGGCATTTTCATGACATGCACGGAAGATGCACTGCTTATTATTATGGTCCATCACATCCATGCAAAACAGATACCTGGTGTATAATATCATAAACAATGCAAGCAATGCTCTTTGAAATATATTTGCAGTGGATTATAAATATGCTTTATAATTGCTTTACCTGTTGATCCTGAGAAATGTGAAATTACTCCTTGCTGTTTTTTAAGGCTTGGTGAATATAGGCAGATTTTTTTTTGGGGGGGGGGTGATAAAGGCATAGCGGGGTTGATTTTTATATATATATATATATATATATATATATATATATATATATATATATATGTGTGTGTGTGCAGGACGTCAGACTCACAGAAGCAGAAGCCTGCGCGGCCACATTGCTGATCTGCAAGGACCGACTTCTACATGGAATGTTGCTAGTGGAATAGCAGCAACATTCCATGTAGAATCTCAAATAGTAGCAACAGTGGAGGAGTGGCCTAGTGGTTAGGGTGGTGGACTTTGGTCCTGGGGAACTGAGTTCGATTCCCACTTCAGGCACAGTGACTCTGGGCAAGTCACTTAACCCTCCATTGCCCCATGTAAGCTGCATTGAGCCTGCCATGAGTGGGAAAGCACAGGGTACAAATGTAACAAAAAAAAATTACTACCTTATCATTTCTATAGCAGGGGCGTAGCCAGACAGCAGATTTTGGGTGGGCCTAGGCAAGAAGTGGGTGGGCACCAAGCATTCTCCCCCTCCCACCAAAAAAATATCTCAGCTGGTGGGAAAATGCTTCTCTCCACTTTGGCAGTCTGCAACAGACATGTGCTGAAAACTGAGCATTGCACAGGTGCCAGAATCGTGGAGAGCAGCATTTTTGTTACCATTAGGGGGGAAGTTTTCAGCTGGCGGACCTTGGGATCCCCACTAGGTACTGCTAAACATGTGCTATTGTTGGGTTGTCCTGAACCTTACAACCTATATAAGGTAAACAGGCAAATAAGAAATTGGGGGGGGGGGGTCATTTATTATGGTTATTAAACAGGAGAGTAAGGGGTTAAAAAGGTGAGCTTTTAGCTGGATTTGCGTAGGGACAGAGATGGAGCACGATGCATGACTCAGGACATCTGTTCCAGGTGTACAGCAGCAATTTCAAAAGGCTGCTGCCACTCATCTATGAGATGTTGTGTGTATTTTTCTCACCTGCGGCTGTTGAAATTACTGCTCCTGCTGAATGTGGAGAGGGATGGACATGTGCTCCTGCGTGTCTTCACACGTATTTTACCAGAGGCTCTATGCTTGGCAGAGCTCTTTGTAAAATACTGTGTTAGTTCTCCGTGTCCCAACCTGAACATCTGCATTCTCCTTTTTACATCCTTCCTAAATCATCCCGCTCATTCCTCAATCTCCACTTCCCCAGCTGCAAAGGTCTAAAATACAAACTAACGCATGCGTCAAACTTTTCTTACCTGAGCACACAGTTATGGAATGCATTGCCGCGCAACTTAAAAAACATTGATGAACTAACAAACTTTCGTAAATCTCGGAAGACCCACCTCTTCAACAACGCTTACCACAAAGATCAGCAATTATAAATGTAACACACCTCCACCTTACCTATAACCAGAACTGTCTTTTCCTAAATCTGCTTGTTCAAATTTCTATTACACCAACCATGGTCTTTATGTAATACTAATTGTTATCTTCTTATCCATTATATACCAACAATGATACACTCTAAGCCACATTGAGCCTGCAAAAAGGTGGGAAAATGTGGGATACAAATGCAATAAATAAATAAACAGGACTCCATATTTTGCAGTTCTCACTGGAACAGCATGAGTGGGTTCCATACTTACCGCATTAATCTGAACAAACGTTTTTTAAAAATCTTTGACATGAGTAGATGACTACCTTGTTCAGAATAGGCTTAGTAGATCTACTTGAGCTAGTTGCATACAATGATTCATTAATTAGTGCAAGCCTTTCTTAAGGTAGGCAATAGGTTACGGCAATTACCCTAAGGGCATTCAAGAATCATTTCCTATTTTCACTCAGGGGCCCTTTTACTAAGATGCGTAGGGCGCCTACGCGTGTATGACGCGCATCAAATTAGAACTACCACCTGACTACTGCGGGCCCCTGGCGGTAATTCTAATTTCTACGTGCGTCCAAAACACACGGCAGAAAATAATTTTTATTTTCTACCGTGTGGCGCTAACTGGGCGGTAATTGGCAGTGTATGTGTGCTGACGATTACCACCTGGGTAACGCATGAGACCTTACCGCTAAGTCAATGGGTGGTGTTAAGGTCTCAGGCCCAAAATGGACGTGCACTGATTTTTATTTTGCCGCATGTCCATTTTTGGCATTAAAAAAAGGCCTTTTCTGCAGGTGTGCTGAAAAATGGACCTGCACGCGTCCAATACATGTATTGGACCATTTTTCAGTGCACCTTAGTAAAAGGACCCCATATTGCTCTCACCTTCAGGAGTAACATAGTAACATAGTAACAGAGTAAATGATGGCAGATAAAGACCTGTATGGTCTATCCAGTCTGCCCAACAAGATAAACTCATTTTATATGGTATGTGATACTTTATATGTATACCTGAGTTTGATTTGTCCTTGCCTTTCTCAGGGCACAGACCGTAGAAGTCTGCCCAGTACTGTTCTTGTACTAATTTCTGAAGCTAACATCGAAGCCCCGTAAAATTTACACTCCAGCCCATCCCTATCTATTCAGTCACGATCAGGGCGTAGACCGTAGAAGTCTGCCCAGCTCCCGTTTTGTTTCCAATTACCGGAGTCGCCACCCAATCTCCGCTAAGATTCCGTTGAACCATTCCTTCTAAACAGGATTCCTTTGTGTTTGAATTCCATTACCGTTTTCATCTCCACCACCTCCCGTGGGAGGGCATTCCACATATCCACCACCCTCTCGTGACATATTCGAATATAAACTGAGATTTTTGGGCCAAAAAAAAGGCATATTCAAGTCTCTACTCCACACCCGACACCATCATTATTTCCTCCATACCCCTCCCCCTTGTTACAAGCATTTCCTACCTTCCTTCCCTTTGGCTGATGCGGACGCAGTTAGCTATGTGCTGGGTCGGTGTAGGGCCTTGAATTGACCCCTAAATATTTTTAGTTTGGTCTAAACATCTAAGGACACTTATTTGGAAGTGTGACCCTTATGGTAATACTGTTAAGACCTCCACTATGGGTCAGCCCTCATCACCCCAAGACCTATGATTGTGAGTTGGGATCTTGGGAAGATTGACTGGCAGACCCAACCCTCTGTTATGAAAAGGGTAGGGCTTCTGGAAATGGGAGATCACTACCAGTTTAGCTCCACATCTGTATTGGGGCTGGCGGGGTGTTGGGCCCACTAGGACAGCAGGAAGTGCAAGTCCAGCAGGGGAGGGGTCATAGGGTCTTCCAATTTTGAGCTGGTGGGTACTTTAATTTGAAGATACATCCATGCAACATGTTCCTTTTTTGTCTCCTTCAGCTTTTAAAAAATGACTACAGATCTTGAGCTGTGGTTATATTTTTCAGGCCCACAAAACCTTTCTCATGTATTCATTTTCACAATAATTTAATATCAGTTATGATGTGGCTTTGAATGGCTTGAGGGTAGGCATGTTGGGTAAAGAAAATTAATAGGCGTTGTGGGTGAAGATGAAAAGACAATTCCTTTGAGTGGAGGTAAGGGAGGAGGTTAAGGATGCCTGCCAAGTGGAATCAGCAGATTAATGTACTATTGCACTCTGCAGTACGGCACCAGGAAAGATGTGCTTTGTGAGGTCAATGTTGGCCCAACTTGAACTGTATCTTCAAGCCGTTAACACTACCATGTAACGGTTGACTGATCCCTTGCCAGAATGCAGCTATGCTCATCAGTAAGATATGCTCTGGTCTTGCAGATAACTGTATACAAAAAAAGAATTAGGTCATGGTTTTTTTCTTTCCTCTAAACAGAATTTCACATGCTCCAACGAGTGATAATCAAAAATAATATAGGTACAAGTAAGGTAGTTTTGCCATTTCATATAAATGACATCCCAAAATGTGTTCCAAATCAGAATGAATGAACATCTCATCAGCCCCGTTAAATTAATTGCAAACCTTTGCAGGTAAATGGATTGGGGGGGGGGGGGGGGGGGGGGGTCCTTCAGCCTAATTTGCAAAAAACAAAAACCACAGGATCTTATCTACTAAAGTGTGAAGCGACTTGCACTTTGCATGAAAAATAGTGCAAAGTATCTGGAAATGTGCAAAATTACCCAAATGCATTTCACGCTATTTTTCATGCAAAGGGCATTTTTGCACAATCACTTCACAAAAGTACATTTCACAGTGGTTAACATTCCCCTGAAGTGTAAGTACATTTTACATTAATGAGCTGCAGTGATGCAAAACCATGCAAAGCAGCTCATTAAAGCAATAACGAGAGAGAGAGAGAGAGAGAGAAAATGAATATTCCTATGGGCGTCTCTAGTGTTTAGCGTGTGCTAATTTTTAGTATGAGCTAAAAACGCTAGTGCACTTAACAGTTTTTGGCATATTATATTATCTGCAATTTTACTATTCCCACTTTAGGTTTAAATTTTTTATCGACTTTTAAACATTGAACAAAATAATATACAGTACAAAGAATCATATGTCAAGACATATGAAGAAAGCATGACAACCATATATCAAAATCCAAACATGTTAGAATTGATGCATTATACAACAACTAAACCCAAGAGCACTGGCTCCCTATCCGTTTTCGCATCCTGTTCAAATTTCTTCTACTAACCTATAAATGTACTCACTCTGCTGCTCCCCAGTATCTCTCCACACTCGTCCATCCCTACACCCCTTCCCGTGCACTCTGCTCCATGGATAAATCCTTCTTATCTGTTCCCTTCTCCACTACTGCCAACTCCAGACTTCGCGCCTTCTGTCTCGCTGCACCCTACGCCTGGAATAAACTTCCTGAGCCCCTACGTCTTGCCCCATCCTTGGCCACCTTTAAATCTAGACTGAAAGCCCACCTCTTTAACATTGCTTTTGACTCGTAACCACTTGTAACCACTCGCCTTCACCTACCCTCCTCTCTTCCTTCCCGTTCACATTAATTGATTTGACTTGCTTACTTTATTTATTTTTTTGTCTATTAGATTGTAAGCTCTTTGAGCAGGGACTGTCTTTCTTCTATGTTTGTGCAGCGCTGCGTATGCCTTGTAGCGCTATAGAAATGCTAAATAGTAGTAGTAGTAGTAGCTCTCTAACAGCTAACCAATAACACCTTCCCCCCACCTTTTTCCCCCTCCCCCAACCCCAAGACCACCTCCCACTCTACCAAAATAACCCATCCCTCCCTTCCAGATAATCCCAACCCCCCCCCCACTTTAAAAAAAATACTGCATGCATGTTAAAATATTTTTTTAGCACAAACCATAGTGAATTAGCCTCTAGTATGAAAGAAAACACATCGCTGTATATAGGTTGACTCTTTATTTACTGTGTGATACTCTCCTGCAAGACATTTAACAAGGTGAAGCCCACATTCTACTCTGATATGACATTTGAGGCAAAATGGTCATCACTCACTAATGTTTGTAAATTGTGAAAGAAATGATTACTGTATTTGTTGATAGCTTGGATGGTATTTAAAACCATGGTTTCAAAAGGAGAGAGTTGATAAGCTCTGAATATTCTTTACCCAGTTTCAAGCAAATTGCATCTCCTTTTTTAATTTCATGCATGATCGAAGCGATACGTCATCCTAAATCCATTATTGCTGCCCTTTGCTTTGCATAACTCAGCATGCCGATGTCACTGGCCATGACCACTTACCCCACAAGTGCATCAAGCTTAGAATATTTCAAAAAGACAAAAGACACACTTCAAGCAAAGCTGTGTAGCTTCATACCTACTCACACGAGTTAGTTCTGTTTGCAAATGTATTTTAAAAAAATGATTGCCTTTAAACCCTTTTGCATCTGTTTCATAAGTTCTGCTGCTACAAAATCTGAGACTGTAATTTTTCGACCAGACTCTTTTCATTCTTTCCAACCCAATGAATATTGAAAAGAAATTATACATAAGTGGTTGAAATATCTGTCCATCTGTCTGTCCGCCTGTCTATCTGAGGCAAAATAATTCTCTGAAAATTTAACAGAATGGTACCAATTTTTTGCGTGGAGTAAATCCAAAATCCTTGCACTGCCAATCCCCAATGCGTTCCCATTCTCGATTTCACCACTTGCTTTTGGGCCCAAAATACATAAGAATCACCACAAATCTAAACCACGATCTCTTCGTTTCTCCGAATCAAAGTTAAGACTATAAGAAAAAAAATGAATAGGTCAATCATCTCAATATTGCACATAAGATCTATAACTAGATGAAATCCGTCTACCTATCTTTTTAATCTCTTCTACAGACATCGCTTGCTCCTCTGCAAATGATGCTGCCCCAATTCTAAAAGAGTGAGTACCAAATAACTTTGGATCAAAACCAGCCAACTTGAAAGCTGACTTCGGGACGTTTTACAAAGACATCCAAATTCTAAAGCGGGAAGAAGATCATTTTTGAAAAAGATGGACGTCCATCTTTTGTGTTCGAAAATACCATGGATGACCTGCGATTTGGACGTTTTGTGATTTGAATGTCTTAGATTTTCGGCCATTTGCGAAAAAAAAGTCCAAGTCTAAAACGTCCAAAGTCAAGCCATTGGGACATGGGAGGAGCCAGCATTTTTAGTAGACTGGTCCCCCTGACATGCCAGGACAGCAATCGGGCACCCTAGGGGGCACTGCAGTGGACTTCATAAAATGCTCCCAGGTGCACAGCTCCCTTACGTTGTGTGCTGAGCCCCCCCCAACCCCCCCAAAACCCACTACCCCCAACTGTACACCACTACCATAGGCCTTACTGGTGAAGGGGGCAGCTATATGTGGGTACAGTGGGTTTTGGAGGGCTCACAGTTTCCTGCACAAGTGTAACAGGTAGTGGGGGTATGGGCCTGGGTCCACCTGTCTGAATTCCACTAAACTACTCCAGGGACCTGCATGCTGCTGTCATGGACCTGAGTATGACATCTGAGGCTGGCATAGAGGCTGGCAAGTAATGTTGTTTAACACAATTTTTGGGGGTGGGAGGGAGGTTAGTGACTACTAGGGGAGTAAGAGGAGGTCATCCCTGATTCCCTCCAGTGGTCATCTGGTCATTTGGGGCACCGTTTGTGCCTTATTCATAATAAAAACAGGTCTAGCTCAAAATGTCAAAGTTTTAGTGCTGGACATTTTTGCTTTGTTCCATTATGGCTCAAATACGTCCAAATCTCAAGGGGGCATATCATAGGCGTGTTCAAGGCGGGACTTTGGCATTCCTAAGTCTTAGGAACGCCCAAGCCCCGCCTTGAACATGCCTATGATACGCCCCCTTGAGTTTTGGACGTCCTTCCGACAGACTTTGGAGAAAGACATCCAAAATGAGGTTTCAATTATACCAGTGGCGTACCAAGGGGGGGGGGGGGGGGGGGGGGCGGTCCACCCCGGGTGCACGCCGCTGGGGGAAGTAACCTGTTCCGAGGCAGAGGGAGCTGCAGCGAACGAGCGAAGTTAGCGAAGTCGGAGCCCACAGGCGCGCGCCGCGGCACCTCCCCCAGCGGCGTGCACCCAGGGGGGGTGTCATTTCGACGGGGGGGGGGTCATTTCACAGATGGGGGGGTGCGCTGCCCCCGAGGGGGCACATCGGCGATCCACCCCGGGTGCCATCCAGGCTAGGAACGCCACTGAATTATACCGATTTAGACGTTTCTGTGAGATGGACGTCCAAATACCGATTTATGTCACTTTTTGGATGTCCATCTCTTTCAAAAGTGAGCCTGATATTATCATACATTAACCAATAATTACCTCCTTCCTTCCTCACTTCCTTAAAAATGTTTGCTACCTCCACTGGACAAGTATTCAGCCTTTTCACTCGCCTCAAAGTCACCTGCGCCCCTCTACCCAATTTGATCTGTCTGTCTTTCTCATATGCAAAATAACCTCATTATTATTATGCATAACAGTTTCCTATATTGCTAACTTTCAATTTTGGAGACAATACATTACAGATTTGTGATACCACTACGGAACAAGGAGTCATTGGACTCCAATCTCTCTATCAAAATGCAAGTATCATCTGTTGTGAAGACATATTTTTTCCATTGAAGATGAATTAGGTCAGATAGACATCTGTTTGACCAAGCCACATTCCATACTCTCAGGCCCAGATGCATTAAAGACATTGGTAATTCCCGTTCCCTACCGATTCCATAGCGAATCGGTAGGGAACGGGAATGCATCAACGATAGGGAATGCAAATGAGCTACTCGTTGTAGCTCACTTGCATTCTCTAGTCCTTCGGTACCTGAGTCGGAGAATCGGGATGTCCCTTTAGATTAGGCTCCTCTTCCTGGTCTCTTCAGCCAATCAAAGCGGGCTTAGCTGGCTGTTGTCAGCGAAACGCGCTCTGATTGGCTGAAGAGACCAGGAAGAGGAGCCTAATCTAAAGGGAGTCCCGATTCTCCGGCAACCAGGAAAATAGAAAAATTTCGCTGTGGAGGTGTAAGTGGTGCGGCGAAGACTAAATAGAAGGGGGAAAAAAACACGAGTGCCGGCAGAGCAAAAATCTGCGAAAAAAAAAGTCTCTCACAAGCGCAGGGAGAGTACGTCCTTAAAGGACGCCCCTCACCTGCGCTCCCTGCTTTTTTTTTTTCTTTTTTACCTTTTTTGGGGGCCCTTTTCCTTTCCGATTCCCTCACAGGAGCCCTAACAAGAGGTCAGACATCTCGTTAGGGTTCCTACGGTAAGGGAATCGGAAAAACGGTAGTGCATCTGATTATAATGGGCTGCAACGGTAGTGCAGCTCATTATAATAGCTTTTCAATCATTTGCATTCCGTTTTCGTTGCCTGCTACCGTGGCAGGCAAAATGCCCTTAGTGCATGCCTGGGGTGAACTACTTGCGTTTTAAACTGGCTGGAACCAGTTTAAAACACAAGTTGTGGGCTCGTTAGGTTTTGTGCATCTGGGCCTCTGTCATGTGTTTGCCATCACACACAGAGACTATTGTAACACGTTTCTGAGAGGTATCAGTCAGAAAGCGATCAGATGACTGCAGCTAATACAAAATACTGCTGTTAAATTACTCCACATCGCCAAAACGTTTGATCATGTGACTTCACTGTTGCAACTTGAACACTGCCAGTGGGACATTGAATTGTATATACGATCCTTTTGCTGATTCATAAGGTTTTGCAATTGGGTTACCCTTTATTTTTGTTTTCCTAATTCCTATCCCAAGCATCTTGTGCTCCAGCCAACAACACTTGCGGACTATTCCTACAGTCTGACGTGTACCCTTAAGTACATTGTGAACATCGATTTTCAGCATAGCAGAACCTACACTATGGAATGTCCTCCCTCTTCTGCTACGTATACAGGAAACCTGTTCCCGATTCAAAGCTATGTTGAAGACCCACCTATTTCACTCAGCTCTTACTATATGATTAAGGTCTAATTACTTAAGTGGACTGCTTCAGATCCCGGGGTCTATTGCAACGCAGTAGTTTTGTGGCATTTTATGTTGCTTTATTTTTAGTACATAGGTAAGTAATGCCACACTAGGAAAAGACTGAGGGTCCATCGAGCCCAGCATCCTGTCCACGACAGCGGACAATCCAGGCCAAGGGCACCTGGCGAGCTTCCCAAACGTACAAACATTCTATACATGTTATTCCTGGAATTGTGGATTTTTCCCAAGTCCATTTAGTAGCGGTTTATGGACTTGTTCTTTAGGAAACCGTCTAACCCCTTTTTAAACTCTGCTAAGCTAACCGCCTTCACCACGTTCTCCGGCAACGAATTCCAGAGTTTAATTATGCGTTGGGTGAAGAAAAATTTTCTCCGATTTGTTTTAAAATTTACTACACTGTAGTTTCATCGCATGCCCCCTAGTCCTAGTATTTTTGGAAAGCGTGAACAGACGCTTCACATCCACCTGTTCCACTCCACTCATTATTTTATATACCTCTATCATGTCTCCCCTCAGCCGTCTCTTCCTCAAGCTGAAAAGCCCTAGCCTCCTTAGTCTTTCTTCATAGGGAAGTCGTCCCATCCCCGCTATCATTTTAGTCGCCCTTCGCTGCACCTTTTCCAATTCTACTATATCTTTCTTGAGATGCGGCGACCAGAATTGAACACAATACTCAAGGTGCGGTCGCACCATGGAGTGATATAATGGCATTATAAAATCCTCACACCTGTTTTCCATACCTTTCCTAATAATACCCAACATTCTATTCGCTTTCCGAGCCACAGCAGCACACCGAGCAGAAGGTTTCAATGTATTATCGACGACGACACCCAGATCCCTTTCTTGGTCCGTAACTCCTAACGTGGAACCTTGCATGACGTAGCTATAATTCGGGTTCTTTTTCCCCACATGCATCACCTTGCACTTGCTCACATTAAACGTCATCTGCCATTTAGCCGCCCAGTCTCCCAGTCTCGTAAGGTCCTTCTGTAATTTTTCACAATGCTGTTGCGAGGTCACGACTTTGAATAACTTTGCATCATCAGCAAATTTAATTACCTCGCTAGTTACTCCCATATCTAAATCATTTATAAATATATTAAAAAGCAGCGGTCCTAGCACAGACCCCTGAGGAACCCCACTAACTACCCTTCTCCATTGTGAATACTGCCCATTTAACCCCACTCTCTGTTTTTCTGTTGCTTCTATCAGATTGTAACCTTTTTCTTTTCTCATTTAATATTAACGTATGTAATACACTTTGACGGTCTGACCCTAAGCGGACAATCAATTCACTCACTCTAAAAGCACCATAAAATGCCCACGAAAATGCCACACTAGACAATTTCAATTCATACAATGAAAAACAGATGTCTGAAAGAAATAGAAATAATGACTGTAACATATCATGACTAATAGGCATTTGAATTCTAGGGCTACTCACGCATCATAGTAGAGCACCACTTACTAATTTTTTTAACTAAGAATAACGAAGTATAAACCTTCACACAATGCATTTACAATAAAATGCCACACTTACCAAAGCAAAAAGCACCAAGGGCCTTCAAAAAAATGTTGATGATGCAATACTTAAACGGACCCGACACGGTCCGTGTTTTGGCGCCCAGCGCCTGCGTCAGGGGTCGCAAGAAATAGCTGACAACATGCGGCAGTATTGTGAAAACAATACAATGTTTAGAAGCAATATACTGCAATGTTGTGTGGCCCCCTTAACACCAAATTGATCGATGTTCTGATTAAACACACGCAGCCCTTCAGTCACAGACTCAATCAGGACTGCGTGTGTTTAATCAGAACAGCGATCAATTTGGTGTTAAGGGGACCAGACAACATTGCAGTATATTGCTTCTAAACATTGTATTGTTTTCACAATACTGCCGCGTGTTGTCAGCTATTTCTTGTGACCCCTGACGCAGGCACTGGGCGCCGAAACACGGACCGTGTCGGGTCCATTTAAGTATTGCATCATCAATGTTTACAATTAAAGACTTTGTCCCCTTTTTTTGAAGGCCCTTGGTGCTTTTTGTTTTGTCTCTTGGCTTTTTTTTGTGCTTCGCTCCCTCTCTCTGCTATACCACACTCGCCAAAGCAATCATCATTGCTGATTTTGACTTTCGACCAAACCAACTGAACCACCTTTAGAATAAATTCTAATATGAAACTCTGATAAATAAGTTCTGCTATCGACCCTCCTTCAGGACGCAATATAAACCAAGGGCGTCTTTTACTAAGACGCGCTCACGTTTTTAGCGCTCGCTAAAATTGTGGGCACGCTAAACGCTACAGGTGCCCATAGGAATGCATTGGCATCTCTAACATTTAGTGTACCCACAATTCTAGAGTGCGTCTTAATAAAAGACCCCTCAAATTTTTTTCCAAGCCCCAGAATATGCCGCCAATATATTATCTTCGAAAGTAGTTTTAACGCCAATGCAGGAATGCTATCCACAACTCTTGTAGCATTCTTGTGGGATGTTTCTCCACCTCTGGCACAAGTGACCAAAAACGAGACCACTGTAAGCGAGTTAATGCTTCATATATGACATTACTACTTCCAGGAATATGATATGCTGTCAATAAAACATTTAAATACAAACATCTGAGGAAAAATCATATGCAAAATTTCTAAAGTCAACTGACATTTTACAGATTGTCGATTAGCAGCAAAGACCACCGCCATATTATCTTATCCTATATAATAATTCTCACCTCCAACGTTCTGACGCTGCCTGGGACCGTGGCTCTCAGAAGTGGTCTGCTACCTGCAGTAGATAACACTGACATCATACATCCCTTTGAGTCTGCTGCCTTCCCTTCTCTTTGCTCTTCGCTCTGACTCTGGTCCCGCCCTTGCGCAAACAGGAAATGAGGGCGGGACCAGAGTCAGAGCGAAGAGAAGGAAGGCAGTAGACTCGCTGAGCCTGCTCGCTCTTCAGTGCTGCTGACGGGACCCCGGTAGGAGAGGGAGAGAGGGGGGTTGGCGATTTTGGAGGGGGGGACTGGCACTCGGATTGCTCTTCAATGCTGCCGATGGGACCCCGGAAAGAGAGGGGAAGAGGGGGGTTGGCGATTTTGGAGGGGGGGGACTGGCACTCGGAGGGAGGACAGAGTGAAGGAGAGTGACAGAGGGAGGGAGGAAGCCATGGAAATCGGAGGGGAGGAAAGGGGGCCGTGGGACTTGGAGGGGACATAAGGAGAGAGCGAGGGGGGGGGGGGAGGAAAACCTTGCTAGTGCCCGTTTCCTTTCATACCGAAATGGGCCTTTTTTACTAGTCTTATAATAATTCTTCTGTTTTTTTTAAATCTGTCACCCCACAGCATTAATGCCACTCAAATAGGAAACAACTCCAAAAAAGGCTAAATATTTTGTCCATCCTTTCTGCAACCAAGGAGCGGGCCAAGCTTTGGCACAACAGGATCCCAGAAAGTAAACACCAAATCCTAAACCACCAGAAGCATCAGAAAACAACTGTAAATCATCATTAGAGACCCGAGGTGGTCTTCCAAACTGAAATACCATTAAACTGCTTCAGAAAAGATTTCCAGAGTTTTAATTTACCTTTAACCGTGGCTGGAATTCTAATTAAATGATGTCCTTTCAAAACTCCTCTTGTAAAATAAGTCTCCTAATAAAAAGCCACCCCATTGGAATTACTCTACAGGCAAAATTAAATAGGCCGATTAATGACTGAATTTATTTCAACATCATCTTTTTTGCAACAAGAGCAATAACAATGCTTGTGCCAATGTTTTATTTTATTTATTTATTTATTTGTTACATTTGTATCCTACCTTTTCCCACTTATTAGTAGGCTCAAAGTGGCTTACATAGTTCCGGAGAGGTGGTTACAGACTCCGGTGTGAACAAATACAGTATAGGGGTGCTATTACAGTGACAAGTACAGTAAAGAAGTATCGGTAAATAGGTTGGGGTGATTCAGACAAAATGTTAGGATGTGATCATGCATCGGGGTTGAAAACTGTCCGTTTCCTGATTAAAACGCCACATTTCATTTTTCGGTGTTTATGTCAGATACTGTGGGGAATGCCTTCTTGAACAGGTGAGTTTTTAGCGGTTTTTTTCAGAATTCTAGATGATTACTCGTAGATTTCAGGCGTTTTGGTAGAGAATTCCAGACCTGTGTGCATATGTAAGAGAAACTTGACCCTTATGTTGATTTATACTTCAGGCTTTTACAACTTGGGAAGTAAAGAGTTAAGTACATTCTGGCTGATTCAATTGTGTTTCTAATTGGTAAGTCGATTAGTTCAGACATATAGCTCGGAGCTAGACCATGTATTATTCTGTGAACAAAGGTACAAATCTTGAAAGCGATACGCTCCTTGATTGGTAGCCAGTGTAGTTTTTCCCAGAGGGGTTTTGCGCTTTCAAATTTAGATTTTGACTCTTTTAATAGGCCATCTGCATTGCATATATACAGAACCAAATTTGATTCCTAAAAATATGTCTTGTATAAATATCCGTCTGACATAATCTCTGTCTCAAACTTTTCATACATCTCTGCTTACCAGCTTATAATCCTGAAGCTATAAAATACACAGAAACTCAACTATCTGCACCATGTATATATATGTAAAATGTTTTAATTATAAAAGCCTAATACTGTAAAATACCAAGTCAATGAGCTGGTATAAGTTTGAATTGAAATAAAATGTTTAACCAGCATTTAATATAATACAGCGCCTGCCTGCAATATTAAGAAGCCTGCTTCTGTCTCCCAAGAAATGTCTTTACAATGTAAAATGTCTCATCTCAGTAACTTTATTGCCGAAGAAGACAGCCTCTCATACTAACTATGTTCTACTTGGAGAACCTAATAACACATTATTCTAAAATTATTTAATAAATACTTATTTAGTCTGTTACTAATGTAAACCTCATTTCTTCCTACCACTGAATTCATTCTTTCCATCGATTCAGGAATTGAAGTGACAGAAAATTTAATTTTAAGATTTGCACCTATTCCGGCCACTTTTCCAATAAATGCATTATGAAGGTTTAAACTGAATTACTGGGGAGAGTTTGACTTTTTACCATGGATTTTATTAAAGCGTTGCTCCAGGGGGAAGATTTATAATGAAGCATAAGTTATCGTGGCAGCCTTTTCTTTTCACAGAGGGAGCGGTTCAGCTCATTTAAAATTTTCATATTCTTTCCTCAGATCTTTATTTTTTTTTGCTTTTATCATTAGTTTGGATGAGAATCCTGCAGGCACTGCTTGTCAGGTGCAGAGCAGGAGGTATGCAAAATAGCAAAATTCAGCTACCAAGCTGGGGATTAACAACTGGTAAGGTGCCAATAAAAAAAAAGGAAGAATGCCTTGATTTTTTAAAAATAAGAGTGTGACAAGCAAGCAGGCACTGCTTGTCAAGCTGTGGTAAATAACACATCTTAACAGTAGCTCTCGTTGATATCTTCCTTCCTGAGGGGCCCTTTTACAAAGCCAACATGGGGCTTAACACACTCTAACCAGGAGCTACTTCCGGCCCAACTTGGGTGCCGGCGGCAGGGGTGTAGCCAGACCTCGATGGGAGGGGGGGGGGCCAGAGCCCAAGGTGGGTGGGCACATTTTGGCCTGCCTCCACGCCGCCGCTTTGCCGCTACCACTTCCGCCCCCTGTGGCCGCTCCCTCCTCCCCGCCGCCACCCTCCTACCGCCGCTTCCACCTCCCCGCTGCCGCTCCCCACTGCCACCACTGCGAAGGGGACCCCCACCAACCAAAGCATTTGTTCCACGCTGCTCAGTTTCTTTAAAACCAGCATGCACAGCGACTGAAAACAGGACAGGGTGCCAGGCAATGCGAGATCAGCGCAAGCCAAACACTTTAGCTGGCGGGGGTTGGGGACCCCCGCCAGTCAAACCGGGGGCACCAGAGACAATTTTGAGGGCACTAGGTGTTATTACGGTGCTCGCCCTTTATAGAATAGCACTTAGTGCCAATCTTTTCCGGTGCCCGTTTCTGAGCCCCATTTATAGAATTCCTCCCATTGAGACTGATCAATAGGGAGCAGCACCTGAGCATAGCTCTTCCAATCAGAGTAATCCTACTCCATTTTGGGGAGGTTGCAAGTTGTTTATTGGGTGTTGAGGTGGTTTAGTTAGGGTGCAGGTGGGATTGGCTGGTGGAAATCATAAAACCTTATTATAGGCTGAATGAAATGGATGAAGGCGGGAGTGTCTTTGTGTCAGCATTATTCAAATTATGCAGAATGGTGATGAAGATGGGGAAATATATGAAATGATGGAAAAATACTAGAATAGAAATCTTTACAAGCAACTGATAAAAAATGTAGGCTATGAATTTAAAAATATGTATTATGTGGAGTAACTGGAAAAGCATGGAAAAAGTGAAAAACTGAACGGTGATTTGCCAGCTCAGCAAACTCTTTAGGGAGGACCCAGGTTGAGAGATCTGCTTTTGGTATGAAGGATATCTATGGAATAGAAGTAGAATATGATGGATCAGCTTAAAATAATATCTTTGAAAGTTTCATAGGTTCATCAATAAAATGTATTAAGATACTGCAAGAGCTGAAAGGACATAAACCAGTTTATTTCCTGCAGGAAATGCATGCAGCAGATTTGGAGCACCAGACATTGCAGAAATCCTCAGTAGACAAGTAGAGTTTGTTTCTTCTAGAAACAAGAAATTCAGGATTGTTGTGCTAGTTTGAAGTAACTATTTTATTCACTAAAGTGATTAAAGGCTTGGAGAGTGGATATGCAATCATTGAGTCTTTGGTATATGACAAGGTACCCCTCAAATGTACTTGGAGAGTGTTATAACATGGCTGAGCCTGTCCGAATGATGTGCCCTTCCACCCCATCCCCCACCCCCATTTTGGGTGCCCTCTTTTTGCCAGGTGGTTAGAGACCAGGTAGTTAGAAGCAGGGGCGTAGCCAGACACCCAAATTTGGGTGGGCCTGGGCCCAAGATGGGTGCGCAGAAGAACTCCGCCTTGTCCCACAAGTGATTTGGTCTCTCCCTCTCTTGCCTGTATCCATACGGTCTCTCAAACATCCGCCCTTCCCTGAATACCTTTTAAATAGCAGATTTTCACCAACAGCGAGCAGCAACTAATACACACTGCTCATGCTGGCCCCGCAGCCTTTCCTCTGATGCAACTTCCTGTTTCCGCAAAGGCGGGAATACATCAGAGGGGAAGGCTGCGGGGCCGGTGTGAACAGTATGTATCAGTCGCTGCTTGCTGCAGGCAAAGATCTGCTATTTAAAAGGTGTGCAGGAGGGACAGTTGGGAGTTTTCGACTGGTGGGGCTTGGGAATCCCTGCCAGCCACGTTATAGATGTGTTGCTACTGGGTGGGCCTGAACCCAAAGTGGATGGGCCTGGGCCCACCCGAGCCCACCCTTGGCTACGCCACTGGTTAGAAGCCCTGGTGACAGAGTAAGGAAAGCATGGAAGATATCAGGGATTTCTGTGCATTTAAGGTCGTGCACAACTCAAAGGACCTTATGCCACATATATTCTTTCCCTCAGATTGTCGTTCTTTGTGTGTCTGATGCTGGTACATAATTTTCCGATATCCCATATTTTCATGCATTTATGGCTGGAGATTTCAGGGCGCAAAAGTCATGAGAGTAGAAAATACTTAAGGGAATCCTGCTAATAATGTTTCAGCTCCTGCTAAGAGATAATTATATTCTTATATTGTTTTGGAAAATGTTCAAAGTTTCTGTTTTTGTAAAGAAAATTTAATTTGCTTGAGGGTGCTGGCAGCAATTCATACTTACTTCATTGATCTCAGTAGCCCTGTAAAGATGCACCAATCATGGCCGTGTAATGGCAAGAGACAGTAATGACAGCTCATTACTTCTTTCCCTATCTAATTCTTGGTTTTGGGCAGCACTGACCAGGTATTCCAATAGCATATCAAAATATAATTGATTCAGTACAAATAAAATAACATTTTTAAAAATGTACATTCTTCTTCCCCGAAACTGGGAAGATTACTTCCCCAGTGGAGGAGTGGCCTAGTGGTTAGAATGGTGGACTTTGATCCTGGGGAACTGGGTTTGATTCCCACTGCAGGCACAGGCAGCTCCTTGTGACTCTGGGCAAGTCACTTAACCCTCCATTGTCCCAGGTACAAATAAGTACCTAAGCCGCATTGAGCCTGCCATGAGTGGGAAAGCACAGGGTACAAAAAAAAATACTTATTGCATGGGGTATATATAGATCAGTGATTCCTAAAATATTTTTTATACACCAAGGAACCTCACTGCATTCCCCCTCCTTCTACCCCACGGGAGATGAAACATTGGGGTCCTTTTACAAAGGCATGCTGAAAAATGGCTTGCAGTAATGTAGGTGTGGGTTTTGGGCGCACACCAATTCATTTTTTAGCGCGCCTGTAAAAAATGTCTCTTTTTTTTGACAAAAATGGACGTGTAGCAAAATCAAAATTGCCACACGTCCATTTTGGGTCTGAGACCTTATCGCCAGTCATAGACCTAGCGTTAAAGAATCTGGGCGGTAATGACCTACGCGCGTCAAATGCCACTTGGCAAGCATCCATTACATGCACCAGAAAATAAAAGATATTTTTCATACACGCATCAAAATTGAAATTACCACAAGTGCCACGTGGTAACTGGGTGGTAACTCCAATTTTGCACACGTTCGGCACCTACACGGCTTAGTAAAAGGGGACCATTATTAGCAGGGTTCCCTTAAACATTTTCTACTCTCCTGACTTTTGCATCCTGAAAACTCCAGCCATAAATGCATGAAAATATGGGATATCAGAAAATTATGTGCCAGCATCAGATACACAAAGAATGACAATCTGAGGGAAAGAATATATTATTATTATTATTAGCATTTGTATAGCGCTACCAGAAGCACGCAGCACTGAACACCTGACACAAAGAGACAGTCCCTGCTCAAAAGAACTTACAATCTAAATAATACAGACAGACAAGACAGTTACAGGTGAGGCAGTGGCGTAGCCACAGGTGGGCTTGGGTGGGCCAGGGCCCACCCATTTATGGCTCAGGCCCACCCAACAGTAGCACATGTTTAGTGGCAACTGGAGGGAATCCCAAGCTCCGCCAGCTGAAGATTTTCCCCTGATGGTAACGAAAACGCTACTCTCCATGACACCGGCACCTGCGCATGCTCAGTTTTCAGTGCATGCCAGCTGCCAAGGTGGAAAGAAGCGTTTTCCCACCAGCTGAGAATTTTTTTTAAGGGAGGGGGTAGAACACTTGGTGCCCACCCAATTTTTGCCTAGGCCCACCCAAAATCTGTTGTCTGGCTACACCCCTGGGGTGAGGGAAGTAATGGGAGCAGTGAAAAGGTAGGTTTTTAGCATAGATTTGAAAACAGGTAGAGATGGAGCTAGACGTATAGGTCCAGGAAGTCTATTCCAGGCATAAGGTGCTGCGAAAGAAAAGGAGCAAAGCCTGGAGTTAGCAGTGGAGGAGAAGGGGGACGACAAGAGAGATTTGTCCAGTGAGCGGAGTTCACAGGGAGGAATGTAGGGAGAGATGAGAGGTAATGGGGGGCTGCAGAGTGGATGCATTTAAAGGTCAGTATGAGAAGTCTAAACTGAATGCGGAAGCGGACAGGGAGCCAGTGAAGTGACTTGAGGAGTGGGCTAGTGTTGGTATAATGATTCTGGCGGAAAATAAGTCGCGCCGCAGAATTTTGGACAGATTGGAGAGGAGAGAGATGGCTGAGCGAAAGACCAGTGAGAAGCAAATTGCAATAGTCCAAGTGAGAGGTGACAAGGGTGTGGCTAAGGGTTCTGGCAGAGTATTCAGAAAGGAAGGGGCGAATTTTGCTAATATTGTAGATAAAGAAATGACAGGTTTTGGCGATCTGTTGAATATGTGCAGAGAAGGAGAGAGATGAATCAAAGATGACTCAAGGTTATGAACCGAGGAGACAGGGAAGATGTGAGAGCCATTAACAGAGACAGAGGAAGAGGGGAGGTGGGTTTAGGGGGAAAATGAGAAGTTCAGTTTTGGACATGTTGAGCTTTAGATGGGGTTGAGACATCCAAGCATCAATGTTGGACAAACAGGCTGAGATTTTGTCTTGGATCGAGGTTGAGATTTCAGGGGTGGAGATGTAGATCTGAGAGTTATCAGCGTAAAGATGGTATTGAAAGCCATGGGATGAAATCAGGGTACCAAGGGAAGAGGTATAGATGGAGAAAAGGAGGGGTCCAAGGACAGAACCCTGAGGCACACCAACAGAAAGCGGAATGGAAGTTGAAGAGGATCCACTAGAGTGAACACTGAAAGAATGAAGTGAGAGGTAAGAGGAGAACCAGGAAAGAACAGGGCCCTGGAATCCAAGCGAGGACAGAGTATCCAGAAGTATAGTGTGGTCAACAGTGTCGAAAGCAGCAGATAGGTCAAGAAGGATAAGGATAGAATAGAGACCTCTGGATTTAGCCAGTAGCAGGTCATTAGAGACTTTGGTAAGTGCAGTTTCAGTAGAGTGAAGAGGGTGAAAACCAGATTCGAGTGGGTCAAGAATAGGTTGTGTAGAAAGAAAGTCAAGACAATGGCGGTGAACGACAGGTTCAAGTAATTTGGAGAGGAAAGGGAGAAGGGAGATGGGGCGATAGTTGGAGGGATAGGTAAGGTCAAGTGAGGGCTTTTTAAGGAGTGGAGTGACAACAGCATGTTTGAAGGCCATAGGAACAGTTGCATATATATGTGGCATAAGGTCCTTTGATTTATGCACAACCTGTTATGCTTTCCTTACTCTGTCACCAGGGCTTCTACCTACCTGGTCTCTGACCACCTGGCAACAAGGGGACACCCAAAATTGGGTTGGGGGTTGGGGTGGAAAGGCATATCATTCGTAGAGGCTCAGCCATGTTATGGCATTCTCCAAGTACATTTGAAGGGTACCTTGCCATATACCAAGAAGTCCCTCTATCCTGGAACAATACATAGCCTCCCCCCACCCGGGACCTACCATATTGTTATAGTTAGACCTACATTCCTTTATAGAAGAAACCCCATCATGTGCCTTCTGGACTCCTAACTGGAGTCACCCAGTTATAGAATTGCCCCCAAAGTTATAAATCTCTTTGAATATTGTGCCCATTAGTTACTGTCTGTTCAGTTCCTGTTCTCACTATATTGCTGAGAAGCTGTTCACTCAATGCTTTGAGTTATAACAGGATGAACAGCCCTATGTACTAAATAAAGTCCTATTTCAGATTCCTGCTGCATCCTGTCCTTGAGAATCTTGGAACAAGCTCAGTGTGAAACAAGCCTGATCCAATCTTTGATCTTGTGGGACGTTTTTCTGTATAACAATTTGTCCTGGTCTGACACCAAAAGCCAACGCAACAAGATAACTCACCGGCAACCTGCCAGTGTCTTTGAACAGCAGACAGGGCACCTGTTTTCAGCACATGAATGTGCGTTCAGTTCTTCAGGCCGCGGCCCCCAGCTGAAGCAATTCCATGCAGGGTTATGAATAGAGTGTTTGTTGCCTTTGCCAATGCTGCTGAATCAAATGCTAATGAGAACCGAAAGACAGAAAGGTTTCTGTTGCTTTTCCAACATTTGAAATCATTTGTTGCAGGAAAAATACAACAAAAAAGAAAAGCAATTGTGCTGGGGCAGTGTCTGGATTTATTTAAAGTTTTAAACACCAGGTGCAGCAGATAAATAATAATAATAATAATAATGTTACACTCCTTTACACTGGTTTCCTGTTGCTGTTTTGTTTGGTGCGGGAGGAGGGGAAGAAATACCAAGTGTGGAAAAATTGAACTTTTGCCTAGTTGTCTTTTTAGGGGTCCTTTTACTAAGGTGCGCTGAAAAATGGCCTGTGGTAGTGTAGACGCGTATTTTGGGTGTGCGCAGAATCATTTTTCAGCGCACCTGCAAAAAAAAAATGGCTTTTTAAAATTTTTGCTGAAAATGGAAGTGCGCAAAAATTAAAATTGCCACGTGTCCATTTTGGGTCTGAGACCTTACCTCCAGCCATTGACCTAGCAGTAAAGTCTCATGTGGTAACTGCGCGATAATGACCTACGCGTGTCAAATGCTACTTGACGCACACGCCCAATACGCATGTCTGAAAAATAATTTTTCAGATGCTCCAAAAATAAAATTACCACAGGAGCCACGCAGTAGCCAGGCGGTAACTCTATTCTGGCACGCTTTGGGTGCGCATAGAAGCTTATGCTACTTAGTAAAAGTGCCCCTTAGAGAATAGAAGGGGATATAAATGTGTAATCAAATTAAATTATGCAAGCCAGTCATCTTCAGCTAGAGACGAGGCTGAGCTCGCTTGGATGGAACATTCCAAACCTTTCCTATCCCGCTACATTTGAGTTAATACGAAAGAATATTTACTGTTATCTAGTGATAATAAAAAGCTGGGAGAAGATTTGAAGAACAAGCTTCAAATGACACCACTAGCGAGAAAAATGATGCTGAGGCAAGAGCCACTGCCAGCTTATTACCCTGTGCTACGCATGTACATACATCTGAAAATACAACTCTAAACCTCTCATCATATCTGTAAATGGAAGTGGTGTTATATAAACATTAAAAAAGCAGAGGGAACAAGATTATCTTTTGGAACACTCTACAAATCAGGGATCTTGGAGAAGAGCTGCCAATGTGAAAGTGACATAGAAGCTGGCTGTGCATCTAAGGAGAAGGAGAGAGGTGGAAACGTGACAAAAGGTGCCATGCAATTGTGCGAGGTGAGAATTAAAGCCTGAAAAACAGACGGAATGAAGATGTGACAATAAGGAAAAGAAGTAGACGAACATGCCTGTTGTAAAATGAGATTCTGCCTAGGGTATGTGAAGTGCCACCATCCTTGGTGGGAAACATGGTACTGCTCCTTTAAAAGCTGCTGAAAAGGGGAAATTCAGTAAAGGATCCTTTTACTAAGGTGCGCTGAAAAATGGCCTGCGGTAGTGTAGGCGTGGCTTTTGAGCGCTCGCAGATCCATTTTTCAGCGCCGCTGTAAAAAAGGCCTTTTTAAAAAAAATTTTGCCGAAAATGGACGTGCAGCAAAATAAAAATTGCCGCTTGTCCATTTTGGGCCTCAGACCTTACCACCAGCCACTGACTTAGCGGTAAGGTCGCACATGGTAACCGGGCGGTAATGACCTAGGCGCATAGCTAACGCATGTCAGAAAATAAAAAAATATTTTTCAGACGCGCGTAGCGGATGCGCGCCAAAATTGAAATTACCGCAAGAGCCACGTGGTAACCGGGCGGTAGCTCCAATTTGGCATACGTTGGGCGGGCATAGGTGCCTACACGGCTTAGCAAAGGGGCCCCTAAATGTTTTAAAAAGAACAGAAGACGGCTAGATTTTCACCAAAGTTGTTACTGATGGAACAAATATTTACTTACTTTGCCATCTTTCCTGAATGAAAAAGATCATTTCCACAGGAGGAAATAGGAGCTGTGTTGCTGTGGAAGTTTCCCAGCCTGGATTTGCATCAGTGTCAAGGTAAGGAAAAAAAAAAAGATATGTCCACTGTGAGCACTCTGGAGGGCTGGTACGAGGGAAAGGGGATAGTGGTTCTTTCAGCCGGCATCATCCCCGGTCATTCAGCCCAGCTAGGAGAGCAGGGCGCCCTCTAGGGATCAAACTGCCAGGGAAAGCTGTAATGCAGGAGAAAAACTACACTCCCCAGAAGCCAGTGCAGGGTCAGCTGAACTCTCAGGAGGGGGAGGGTGGAGTGACTGATTGGGAGATGAGGTCTGATCCTGGAGATGGGGAACAGCTGGTGGAGCTTGGGGAGGAGGAGATGGAGTGGAATAAAGAGGAGGTAGGAGGAGAAGGTAAGGAGGAATGTATGGAGGTGGGTGGTTTGGCTCTAACCCGTACAGACAGGGTGAGAGCTTTTGTGGCCTCAGCATTGCCCCGGTTGTGGAGTTGGGGGAAGCTGGGAGCAAAGCAGTGGGGGAGCAACTGGAAAGCACAACTTGCTACCATATTGGCTGTTCCCAAGAGGTAGGGTTACCATATGGCTCCAGAAAAAGGAGGACGGATTGAGCCAGCCGGGTTTTACTTCCATTGCTTTCAATGGAAAGCAATTGCGCCAGCCGGATTTTACTTCCATTGCTTTCAATGGAAAGCAATGGAAGTAAAACCCGGCTGGCTCAATCCGTCCTCCTTTTTCTGGAGCCATATGGTAACCCTACCAAGAGGTAGTGCTGTGGAAGGGGGGGGAGGGTTTTTAAGACAAAAAGGCATGTGCATTTTGGAACTTAAAACTGTAGGAGGTGAGAGAGGAGCTGGTTCCAGCTAAATCTCCAAAACTATCTGCTGTGAAGATAGTGTGGCTGGAGGTTTGGGAGGGAGAATTTAAAACAAAAGCCTGTAATTGAAAATGGATTAAAGTTTGCTGATAGTTGGAGGTGTTTAAACAAGGCTGACATCTGTAACAATAAAGAACTTGGATTGCGCTTACTACTGGAGTGGGACTGAGTTTCTCAGCAGCTGGCAAGGTGGAGAGAGAGCGCAAGCGAAAGTGCGGTGGCTGGCTAGGAAAGCAGATGGAAGCCAGTGAAGCTAAGCAGGGTCAACCCCGGCTCTCACCTGGAAGGGAGACCTGGTTACACCACGTAACACTGTGGTATCAGGGAGATTGTATTCAGTGATTTGAGGTTCATTAATCAAGTCGTCAAATTGGTAATGAAACAAATACTTAGTGGAACTATGCTCACTAAAAGGGATGGCCAGCCCTTTCTGTGGCTGTCTATAAATTCTTTGCTAAACAGTTCTGGTCACCTCATCTCAAAAAAGATATAAAAGAACTGGAGAAGGTGCAGAGAAGGGCGACGAATGACTATCTTATGAGGAGAGGTGAAGAAGGCTAGGACTCTTTAGCCTGGAGAAAAGGCGGCTGAGGGATGATATGATAGAGGTCTACAAAATAATGAGTGGGGTAGAGCGGACAGATGTGAAGTGTTTGTTTACGCTTTCTAACAATAATAGAACCAGGGGACATAAGATGAAATTAGAAAGTGGTAGGTTTAAAACAAATCGGAGAAAGTTTTTCTTTACTCAGCACGTGGTTAGACTCTGGAACTCATTACCGGAGAAGGTAGTGACGGCAGCTGGCCTTGCTGAGTTTAAAGGGGGTCTGGACAGATTCCTGAAGGAAAAGTCCATTGATCGTTATTAAATTTGGGTTTTTTGCCAGGCAGTGGCGTACCAAGGGGGGGCGGTGGGGGCGGTCCACCCCGGGTGCACGCCGCTGGGGGGGGTGCTGCGCGCCTGTCAGCTCTTCATTTTCATGCTCCCTTTGCCCCGGAACAGGTTACTTCCTGTTCCGGGGCAGAGGGAGCATGACAACAAAGAGCCAGCCCCCAGCGGCATGCACCCGGGGGGGTTCTTTTGCCGGGGGGATCAAGGGTTCTTTCGCCGGGGGGGGGGCATCGCGCTGTTCCGGGGAGGGGGCGGGGCGCATTTGCGATCCGCCCCGGGTGTCAGCCCCCCCTAGGAACGCCACTGTTGCCAGGTTCTTGGGGCCTGGATTGGCCACTGTCGGAGACAGAGTGTTGGGCTTCATGTACCTTTGGTCTTTTCCCAGCGTGGCAGTGCTTATGTACTTATGTACTAAAAAGAGCTGCAGATGAAGGCTGGCATCTGGTACCATAAGCCTCATTCACAAATATCTGGCCACCCGGTGTCATCCTTTAGCAATGACCTTGACTCACTGTGCCCTCTCCCCCTTTCTTCAAACAGCTGTGAACGTTGCTTCTGCAGCATTCTAGTCAACCCAGGAAACAGACAACCCAACTTAGGGATCAAGCTGGCGACATGGCAGATCACGGCACGTGCCACGGAGCTGGCCTATTCATTTCTAGTTACTGCTGAATTAGATCTCAGTTTTTAAAGTAAAATTGTAAAGAATATAGGAAAATTCAAAATGGCAAGTGGCTACTGGTAGGATGTCATGAGAGCTCTGGATTATTCGCTGCATTTTTGTTTGTAGTTACAGCTGTTTGTATGTTTTTGATACTAATACAAAAAAAATCCTTCAGTCTGTGGTATAAAAATATAACAAATATCCAAACCAGGACAAAAAGTTATCAAAATTGTAAAATAATAATCACAGCAAAGGCTACCCCAAGAGTATTAATGTATGTTCAAATTTTTTTTTTAATTTTTTTAAGAATACCCTCAGAATTTCCACTCAGTACTGCAAGTGATAATATCACTGCCTGGTGGTTCAGCACTTCGTTCATCGGGTGATTCTTTTTTATATATATTTTATGCTGGTTCAGGTGTTGCTAATCCTTAATTCACCTTCTATTAAATGTGGTATAAGTATAACCAGTAGCCAATATTGCTAATAATATAATCAATAAATACACTTGCACTTATCTTGTGATTCGTGAGTGCTCCATCTTGTTGAGTCGTGACAAGAGAATATCCAATAGCCTCCCCCTAAAAGACGCCCAACGCCGTGGGTTTCAAAATCATTTCTTCAGCGACTCGGGTTTAAAGGCGTTAACTGGCAGCGTAATCCTCCTGCTGCTGACTTCCTTCCATCCTTATCTCGAGTTCATATAAGTATTGTATTTACATGAAGTCGTGGGTTTCAAAATCATTTCTTCAGGGACTTGGGTTTGAAGGCGTTAACTGGCAGCGTAATCCTCCTGCTGCTGACTTCCTTCCGTCCTTATCTTGACTTCATATAAGTATTGTACTTGGAATGCCCTCCCGCGGGAGGTGGTGGAGATGAAAACGGTAGCGGAATTCAAGCGTGCGTGGGATAAACATAAAGGAATCCTGTTCAGAAGGAATGGATCCTCAGAAGCTTAGCCGAGATTGGGAGGCGGGGCTAGTGCTGGGCAAGACTTCTACGGTCTGTGTCCTGAAAATGGCAGATACAAATCAAGGTAAGGTATACACAAGAAGTAGCACATACGAGTTTATCTTGTTGGGCAGACTAGATGGACCGTGCAGGTCTTTTTATGCCGTCATCTACTATGTTACTATATAATAGAAGGACCTGCTACTATGGTTTAAGTGTTTTAAATGTTATCCAGAATCTTGCTATTAATTTGTTCATTGATGTTATGCCAAGTCATTTATCCTATATTAGCTTTTAACCATATTTACTCTAGCTAGCAGATTTTTATTATACAAGTTAAATAGACCTATTCGAATTCTGGTGCCTTCAAGTTTCGCTCCATTCCAGAGGGGTTGATGTAGGATATTTAGGTTCCTTGGGTTGGTTATTGTAAAGGGATTTCCCAACTCCCCTTAATGTTTGCATATATCCATGTACCCGCATGTTGATTCTCGTCATGGCCTTTTCACTCGCCGTGCCAAACCACCTACGCCACCCTTTGTATCACACCCCCTCATTGGACTCTAGGAGCCCTCTGGAATGGATGGCCACATACTAGAAGTCCTACATATGAAGGCCCTACCTATAGGCCCTTCAAGAGGGGAGATGTAGAAAATTGATTCCACTTGCCTTCAGTGAAATACAGGTCAAGAGGCTTACAGCTGCCAACTAGGCCTCTAAAAGCAAAAATTATGTCTGACCCAGAATTTCACAGAATTGCTGCAACACGGAATTGTGACAGCTTGTAGGGCAAGTGAAACTTGGCAAGGGTGCAAAGGATAGCAGAACTGATGTAGAAATGACAGCTGGACAAAGCCATGACGAGAACCTGTGGTCAGAGATATTTTGCAAAAGATAGATTTACAGTTAGCCAGGTGCAGGAAAACAGAACTATGAAAGGGGCTGACCGAAACTTGAGGGACAAGAATTGTCATGGTGGTCGAAACTAATAATTGCTAAATAGATTTACTAATTGTAAACTGAAACTGCCAGTAATGTAGAAGATAGAACAAAAGGGTATAAAACACTGACAGCTAGATTAATCTTGCGGAGATCTCAGTAACTGTGACACCTGTTTGAATCACTGACTGACCTCCCTATGAGAAATGAATTGATTGCACTTACAAAGGATCTTGTAATAACTGCCTTGGTGAGTATTAATAAAACTTGAGAGCTGATTTCTCATACACGCAGTCCCCTTCTGATTATTGACTTTAATATTACCCAGAGTGAGTGCACCACTCTGGGTAGAGGAAGAAAATTATACAAACTACAGCTGTTGGATGACAGTTTAAATCTTTTGGGCTATCTTCAGAACTTCTTGAATGTTGACAGGACTTATTCTACTTTGATCACTGTTTTTGCTTTCGAGTATGAACAGAAGTGGGTTTTGAAACTCATCCATCATAGGGAGAGTTTCTTTCTGAGAAGGAAAATATGAGTTTTTCCAGACTTATCTAAGATGACACAGAAACATTATGAAGGTTTTCTGGCAGAGGTCTTTGAGGCAGAGGGTTACCTCCCTTGGATCTTCTTATCTGCTTTGATTTCCTTTCAAGTGTGTCATTAAATTCCAATACGACAGCTAAACATTTTCTTTGATGCTAAGGACTGAGTAGGTAACTTGCCTCATAGGGCAGGGTAATTAGAGCACCAATTATGCTATGTTTTAGAGTTCTCTTTGTTTAAGAGGTCAGTCCTTATTACGGTTTTCTTTTCATTTATTGTATTAATCTCATTCACATCTCCAATTATAATTATTATTTTGCTCGGATTCTCCTACTTTCCAGATCTCATATGAATGGATGGAATTGGTGTAGTATATAATTTTTCCTTTGGGCATCAAGGGTTATGCTTCTTTTTCCTGCTTTCTCATTATTTTTTTTTTCTTCCTGTTCAGCTTTGTTTTTCATAAATTCTTGAATTCTGTGATTTTAAATTGTATAAAGAGAAAAGAAAGGTATAAAGACTTTTCATACTAAGCTTGCTGACTGCAAGATATGAAATATTTTCTTTGCTATTCTCCTCCTAGAGTTACTTTGATATTCTCAGTGGTTTCCAAACTCTCCTGTTTGTAACGTCTCCCTCCCCCAATTCATATCCAGCAAAACTATAAGGTGTGCCACAAAACCAAGCCTCAAAATCCAAAACCACACTGTGGTGTTGGTCTCAGTTTTAATGCCCTCCATGCATTTATATAACATAGTAACATAGTAGATGAGGGCAGAAAAAGACCTGCACGATCCATCCAGTCTGCCTAACAAGACAAACTCATATGTGCTACTTTTTGTGTATACCTTACTACTACTACTACTACTACTTAACATTTCTAGAGCGCTACTAGGGTTACGCAGCGCTGTACAATTTAACATGGAAGGACAGTCCCTGCTCAAAGAGCTTACAATCTAATACCTTACCTTGATTTGTAACTGTCCTTTTCAGGGCACAGACCGTATAAGTCTGCCCAGCACTATCCCCGCCTCCCACCACCGGTTCTGGCACAGACCGTATAAGTCTGCCCAGCACTATCCCTGCCTCCCAACCACCAGTCCCGCCTCCCACCACCGGCTCTGGCACAGACCGTATAAGTCTGCCCAGCACCATCCCCGCCTCCCACCACCGGCTCTGCCACCCAATCTCGGCTAAGCTCCTTAGGATCCATTCATATTTATTCACACTCTTCCAGAGTATGCAACGTCAAAGGCTCAAGGCAATTGCTAAACTACCAGACTTGATCTACTCAGGCCTTTTCGTTTTCTATGTGCAAGAGTGAGGCTTCACCTTGGCCCCACCTTGGATGATTCGTAGAGCTCCAACGCCGAAAAGGAAAAACTATGGCAGCTCTGGCAATGCCCCATTGTCCTATTCTTTCCCTTCTTCTGCTTTCTGTTATTACAAACCATCTTGATGTACCTCAGTATGAACAGCAGTATAGCAAGCCCTTGTGATAAATAATTACATTTTGTTCTGATTTTCCTAAGAAAAACAGGGTTATCAGCTAGAGTTACTAATATGTGTTACTGCCATGAACATACATTATTCTATGACATATCCCATTTTATGAAATAGGACCTACTTAGAAACAGAGAAAAAATATAGGCAGATAAAGACCAAATGGCCTATCCAGTCTGCCCATCCATGCCATCTACTCTCCCTTGCACTCTCTTGGAAATCCTATGTACTTTTCCCAAGCTCTCTTCTTGAATGCTGCTTTCATCAATCCATGATCACCTAAACTTCAGGAAATCACTAAAAACCAATCTCTTCAAAAAGGCTTACCCCATGATCCACCATAATCCCCCACACCCAGCAACACCGCATAACCAATGATCGTACAGGACAATATACAATCTTCATTCCCTTCAACCCTCATGGTGCCTGATACACACCTATCTCATTCGACCACAATATAACCTTGTATTTGTTATTAACCAACTTGGCAAATGCCTTTACAGTACTATGTAAGCCACATTGAGCCTGCACATAGGTGGGAAAATGTGGGGTACAAATGTAACAAATAAGTAAAAAAATAAATAAATCTCCACCACCTCCACCGGGAGGCCGTTCTATGAATTCACCACCCTTTCCATGAAGAAGTATTTCCTCAGGTTACTTCTGAGTCTATCCCCTTTCATCATCATTCTGTGCTCCCTTATGCTAATCACACTCATTCATGATGTTAGTGTATGCTAACAGGGTAGCAAATGTAAGTAACTCTAGTATCTCCAAGCATTCAAGGCTTCACACATTCCTTCCCATTTGATGAGCAGTTGAATCACCTGGTACCGACAGATTAACACAATACAAAGAAAGGAGTCCAATAGAGTCTATCCACAAATTTATTAGGAGTGTACTACTACTGCTATTAAACAGTTCTATAGCGCTACTAGACTTACGCAGCGCTGTACAAATTAACATGAAAAGACAGTCCCTGCTCAACAGAGCTTACAATCTAAATTGGACAGACGAACAGACAGCTAGGGGTGTGGAAATTGCAGTGGTAGGGGTGATAAGTGAGGCTGTTGAGTGTACACCTGACATGGCCATGTTTTGCTAACTGTGGCCTCAGGGTGAATAAGTACTTGCAAAACAAAGTATGGTTAAAATCTTCTACCATGAAAACCAATGCAGCATTGTGTTTTCACCGTTCATTTTTTCCTTTTTTAGAATCTTTTTTTTTTTTTTGTGTAAAATCTTCTACCACCATAACAAAAGAATGAGAAGATCCAAAACCAACTCCCTCTTCCAAAAATTCCTGTGCTAATACTATTCTGTCTTCATCCACCTGAACTGACGGCAAATTGAATTATGTTGTAAATCCCGAGGGACTGTCTCGGTATTTCTTTTATTCCTTGTAAAACGCTTAGAACGTTTTTGGTATAAGCAGTGTAGAAATCCGAAATAAAGTAAGTTATAGATCAATATTCTGCATGTAAAGGACTTCTATCGCATGGAGCAGAATCTTGGCAGGTTTTTAGGCCACATCAGGGGTACACTTTTGTTAAATTTGTGGATATACTCTACTGGGCGCTTTTCTTTGTACAGTGCTAATCATTTGATACCTGTTTTGGATTTTTAGCACCTGCCTCTTGTATCTTTTTAGTGCTAAACATCTTCTACACTCACCTGCAAATCTTCTGTGACCCGCTAGTGTGATCTGCAATGTGAGAATCCCCATAGTATATCACTGACACTGCTAAGTCCCCATGACAAGGGATAGAACGATTTAAAATGAAGCACACGGTGACTAGAATCATCTGTTGGGTACACCAGCACCAGATAATTCACTGCTCATTCATCTTCCACTTAGGAACGAGCTGCCCTCATTATAATGCACGTCCCTGTCCCAGCAGCCTGACATCCTGCTGATCCGCCCTGATTCCTGGATACACTGGTCTCATTAAATCCGTGTTCAGCAATGACTGATTTAATAACAACGGTTCATTTCCATAACGTTAAACCTATCAGTTGTAAATGACAATTTGCACAGATCATATCTCTACAATCGCTCTGATTTTCAACCTTTCAGCTCACTAATTTGGTGACAAATGCAGAGAGTTTGTTTCGTTCATTGTGGCTAGTATTTTGCTGGCTTTCATAGACTTCCAGTCCTTTTTCTAGATGCCTATCGATCAGTAACATAAGCAGGGTTATGCAAACTGAAGTATAATGGATGTATCATATACAATCCACATGCAGATCACAACTCTCAGAGCTATAAATACTTTAAGCTGAACGGGAATCCTCCAATAGCTTTGCTGCCAGTAGGGGGCGGTGCTTCGATATTGTGTTTTCATTTGCTAGTGACAGGCAGGTTCACTGGAGTCCAGCAGAGCTTGCCTGTCCCTCACTATTGAAAATGTGATTTTGAACCCCCCCCCCCCCCCCCCCCCCCCCCCCCCCACTGACAGCAATGCTGTTGAGGATTCCCACTCAGATTAGAGGGAACAATGGCTATAAAGTACTAGAAATAACACTGTACCCTATTGTGGGTCTCAGTCTTCAATTCAGTACCAGTGGCGTAGCCACAGGTGGGCCTGGGTGGGCCGGGGCCCACCCAATTAGGGCTCAGGCCCACCCAACAGCAGCACACATATTAGCGGTAGCAGGTGGGGATCCCAAGCTCCGCCAGCAGAAGACTTCCCCCTGATTAGGGTTACCATATGGCTCCAGAAAAAGGAGGACGGATTGAGCCAGCCGGGTTTTACTTCCATTGCTTTCAATGGAAGTAATTGAGTCAGCCGGGTTTTACTTCCATTGCTTTCAAAGCAATGGAAGTAAAACCCGGCTGGCTCAATCCGTCCTCCTTTTTCTGGAGCCATATGGTAACCCTACGGCCCTGATGGTAATGAAAACGCCATTCTCCAGGATACCAGCATCTACGCATGCTCAGTTTTCAGCGCGTGCCTGCTGCAGACTGCTAAGGTGGAAAGAAGTGTTTTCCCGCCAGCTGAGATTTTTTTTTGGTGGTGGGTAAAGGGGAGAACACTTGGTGCCCATCCACTTCTTGCCTAGGCCCGCCCAAAATCTGTTGTCTGGCTACGCCCCTGTTCAGTACCATGTTTTCCACTTTTATTTGCAGGGTCTAGTCTCTCATACATTACAAACTGCAACTCCCGTTCCACTCTCCAGTCATACTCAGGAGCATGGCTTAGTTTTCAGGCCATTAACATGCTCCCTGTTCCCAGTTTCTTTCCTAACAAGGGGAAAAACAGTCTTTCAAGGCCCTTAAGCTTGTGAAGCTCTTCTGGCACTTCTCAGTACAAAGAACTACCCCCCCCCCCCCCCCTTAACAAAGGATAGAATTCTTCAAAATGTATGGAGGTACTTAATGGATGTGAGCAACTTGAAGCTTTCTTATTTTGCAATCCATAAATAAATTACTTTTTAAATTAGGGCTGTGCATTCGCTAGTAGGCAATTGGTTTGTTAGTGCACCTTAACATTTGCTTTTAAATATCAGCCACTGTGGGCAAAAAAAAAAAAAAAAAAACGGTTATTGAACAGCAGTATCTGGTAGTTGCTGCCGTTGAATATACAGATAGAGCTCTGTGCTGCTGGCAGTGATATTCTGCTGCCAGTCAGACAACAGGAGGAGTGGCCTAGTGGTTAGAGCACCAGTCTTGCTATCCAGAGGTGGCTGGTTCAAATCCCACTGCTGCTCCTTGTGATCTTGAGCAAGTCACTTAACCCTCCATTGCCTCAGGTACAGACTTAGATTGAGAGCCCTCCTGGGACACAGAAATATTCAGTGTATCTGAATGTAACTCACCTTGAGCTACTACTGAAAAAGGTGTGAGCAATAAATAAATAAATATTGAAGATTCTACATGGAATGTTGCTGAGTGGAGGAGTGGCCTAGTCTTGCAATCCAGAGGTGGCCGGTTCAAATCCCACTGCTGCTCCTTGTGATCTTGGGCAAGTCACTTAACCCTCCATTGCCTCAGGTACAGACTTAGATTGTGAGCCCTCCTGGGACAGAGAAATATTCAGAGTACGTGTCCTAGTGCTGCTAATTATCTCTCTTAGCAGCATTAATCCAGGTAGCAGTGCTGCTACTTGGATAAATGCTTTTAAATATGAGCCCCTTACCCCTAGATTCTATATAGTGCGCTTAAAGATCAGGGCTGAAATCGGTGCAGATTCTATAACAATGCACACAATTTAACTTAAGCTTAACAAGCTAATGAGCACTAATTGGCACTGATTAGAATGTAGGAACACAACTCGCTAAGCATATTCTGAAACAAAGTGAGCTGAACTTCTAAGGTGCACAGGTAAAAAGGGGCGTGGTTATAGGCGGGGAAATGGGCATTTCTTGGGCATTCCAAAATTTACGTGCCTAGTTATAGAATATGGCTTAGCGCACCTAAATCGACACGCAGGGATTTACACCAAGTTTTCAGTGGTGTAAATGGATCTGCATAGGTTCAGGCACTGCAAGATGAACTAAGCGTATTCTATAATCGGCGCCTAAATCTAGGTGCCAATTATAGAATATGCTTAATCGGCACTGATTTCAGCGCCAATTTTTTTTAGGTGCCCTATATAGAATTTCTTTCTTAGTGTCTATGTAGTAACCTATGGATTACCATGTGTTAAATAGTTCTATTGCATGTTAAGAAGAGAGGTGTGGTAGCCGTGTTAGTCCACTCGTAAAGGTTATCAATAGAAATCAAACAAAATAAAACATGGAAAAGAAAATAAGATGATACCTTTTTTATTGGACATAACTTAAATCAAGAAATCAAATAACATAAATCAAGAAATGTATTAAGTTATGTCCAATAAAAAAGGTATCATCTTATTTTCTTTTCCATGTTTTATTTTGTTTGATTTCTATTGATAACATGTTAAGAAGGAAATCCTACAAAAGGAGCATCTAGAAGACACAGAAGGCACCCATAAGTGGCAAATTCATGCCAATGTTTTATCTGTGAGCATTTACACCAGTCATAGCGTTGGTTTAAATGTTTGTACCTATCCTGCTTATTGTCGAACGAGAAGGCCGGCTATGACGAGCACTTGGGCGGCTTCACTTGGTTCATTTATTTTTAGGACCAAGCCTCCAAAAAGTGCCCCAACTGACCAGAGGACCACCGAAGGGAATCGGGGATGACCTCCCCTTACTCCCCCAGTGGTCACCAACTCCCTCCCACCCAAAAAAAGTATTTAAAAATCATTGTTTTGCCAGCCTCTATGCCAGCCTCAAATGTCATACCCAGCTCCCTGACAGCAGTCTGCAGGTCCCTGGAGCAGTTTTTAGTGGGTGCAGTGCACTTCAGGCAGGTGGACCCAGGCCCATCCCCCCCTACCTGTTACACTTGTGGTGGTAAATGGGAGCCCTCCAATTCCCCCCAAAACCCACTGTCCCCACATGTAGGTGCCCCCCTTCATCCCTAAGGGCTATGGTAGTGGTGCACAGTTGTGGGGAGTGGGTTTTGGGGGGATTTGGGGGGGCTCAGCACACAAGGTAAGGGAGGTATGCACCTGGGAGCTATTTTTGAAGTCCACTGCATTGCCCCCTAGGATGCCCGGTTGGTGTCCTGGCATGTGAGGGGGACCAGTGCACTACGAATGCTGGCTCCTCCCACGACCAATGCCTTGCATTTGGCCGGGTTTGAGATGGCCGCGATTAGTTTCCATTATCGCTGAAAACCAATGCTGGCCATCTCTAAAGCAGGCCCAAATGTTGAGATTTGGCCGGCTCCGACCATATTATCGAAACAAAAGATAGCTGGCTATCTTGTTTGATAATACGGTCGGAACACTGCTTTACGGGGCCGGCCATCTAGATGGCCGGCGCCATTCGATTATGTCCCTCTATGTTGTTAAACACACACATGTAAATGATAGTATTATATAATTTATGTGCATAACTATGTGCCTCCCACCCAAGCTGTGCCCAGACTCCACTCAAGTGTACATCCTCTTTAAAAGTATGCGCCATCACATTTAGGCATCTTTTTATAGAATAGCACATAGCAGGGATATTGGCATTTACATGCATCTGTTTGCCTATAAACTGGTATTCTGGTTATTTATGTGTGTTCTTGGCACCCTCTTGATAAAGTTATCCCATTAAAGGTCTTATTATAAATGAATGTGTAGAGGAGTCTAAGATGGCTGCTCCGGACTGCACTGTTTTATTTCTTTACTAATTCTTTTATGTGGAAACACAAGGCTGAGGCCTGTATTTAACAGATCGACTCTTCCCTGTAGCATAGCTCAGGGGATGAGCTGCACCAGTCTCCAGACCTTGATGTTACCCTGAGTCTGAAGGAGTACATACCTCCTCCCCTCCTAGCTCCAGTGAAGGTTGTGAATGAGCCACTGAAGATGCCCAGGTCACATAGCAACAATGGCTTAGTGGCAGGAAGAGAGAATCCACGTGGCTGGTGGAAGTCATGTCTTTGACCCCTGTACTGCTGGTTGGAATATCTGTTACCGGTGGAAGATGTGAGCATTGAACTCAGATTTGGTTTGTGGAGGAATTGCCAGAGAGCCTGATTGGTTCATGTCTCTTCTGGAGTTAATGAGGAAGACTCTTTTGCAGCTGGGCTTCACTCCATTTAGACTATTGGGCTCATTTTTGAAAGAGAAGGACATCCATCTTTCAACATAAATCAGAAGGTGGACGTCCTTTTCCCAGAGACGTCCAAATCGGTATAATCAAAACCTGATTTTGGACGTCTCCAACTGCTTTCCGTCACAAGGATGTCCAAATTTCAAGGGAACGTGTCAGAGGCGTAGTGAAGGCAGGACTTGGGTGTGCCTAACACTTGGACGTCTTTGACCCATAATCGAAAAAAGCAAGGACGTCCCTGACAAACACTTGGACGTTTTCACCCCGGACGTGTTTTTTTTTACAAATAAGGCACAAAAAAGGTGCCCAAAATGACCAGATGACCACTGGAGAGAATCGGGGATGACTCCCATTACTCCCCCAGTGGTCACTAACCCCCTCCCACCCTCAAACAAATCTTTAAAAATATGTCGTGCCAGCCTCAGATGTCATACTCAGGTCCATGACAGCGCATGAAGGTCCCAGGCGCAGTTTTAGTGTGTATTGCAGTGCACTTCAGACAGGCAGACCCAGGCCCATACCCCACCTACCTGTTACATTTGTGGAGGAAACAGCGAGCTCTCCAAAACCCACCACAAACCCACTGTACCCATATATAGGTGACCCCCTTCACCCGTAAGGGCTATGGTAGTGGTGTACAGTTGTGGGTAGTGGGTTTTGGGGGGCTCAGCACACAAGGTAAGGGAGCTATGTTCCTGGGAGCATTTTATGAAGTCCACTGCAGTGCCCCCTAGGGTGCCCGGTTGGTGTCCTGGCATGTCAGGGAGGCCAGTGCACTACAAATGCTGGCTCCTCCCATGTCCAAATGGCTTGCATTAGGACGTTTTTGACATGGACATCTTTGGTTTCGAAAATCGCCGAAAGTCAGAAACATCCATGTCTAGAGACATCCAAATCTAGGGACGTCCAAATTTGAAGATTTGGACGTCTCTGACGGTATTTTCAAAACAAAAGATGGACATCCATCTTTTTTCTAAAATACGGTTTTCCCCGCCCCTGGATTTGGACGTTTTGCAAAGACGTCCAAATCGCAACTTGGACGTTTCTTTCGAAAATGCCCCTCCATAGGTGCCAAACCTAAGCTTATTAACTTAGGGGCCCTTTTACAAAGTGGCACTGAAAAATGGCCTGCGGTAGTGTAGACACGTGCTTTGGGCGCACGCAGAATCATTTTTCAGCGCACCTGTAAAAAATGCCTTTTTAAAATTTCTGCCGAAAATGGACGTGCGGCAAAATGAAAATTGCTGTGCATCCATTTTGGGTCTGAGGCCTTACCGCCTGCCATTGATCACTGTCAGTCCACCCCTAGTACTACCCCTCTTCTCATCTTCTTTAAATTGTGCCAAATGTATGAAGTACAGGACATTTATAGTAACATAGTAACATAGTAGATGACGGCAGAAAAGGACCTGCATGGTCCATCCAGTCTGCCCAACAACACAACTCATATGTGCTACTTTTTGTGTATACCCTACTTTGATTTGTACCTGTGCTCTTCAGGGCACAGACCGTATAAGTCTGCCCAGCACTATCCCCGCCTCCCAACCACCAGTCCCGTCTCCCACCACCGTATAAGTCTGCCCAGCGCTATCCCCGCCTCCCAACCACCAGCCCCGCCTCCCACCACCGGCTCTGGCACAGACTGTATAAGTCTGCCCAGCACTATCCCCACCTCCCAACCACCAGTCCCACCTCCCACCACCGGCTCTGGCACAGACCGTATAAGTCTGCCCAGCACTATCCCCGCCTCCAAACCACCAGTTGTTTTAGATCCTAAAATTTTAAAAAGTATAACAATAGCAAACAAATTATTAGTAGTAGTTTTGACATTTAAAGTTCACCTATTTTGAAGTTCATTATTTGAAGAAAGAGCCATTTATTAATCTTATTATGTTATTAGTTTATTATGGCTCATTGCTTTAAAATACTTAGCTTAATCTTCTGCAGGTCCTTAAACACAAATATGGCAGCTATTAGCAACTTTTTCAGTCAGGCATAAAATTGTACCCACAGGCCTCATAAACAATAGATTGCTTTGGAAGGATTAAATCAGTGTACAAAGCTGTGAAAGAAGCCATTAGGAAATACATTTCTATCCCGCTTAAGTGTTATTTTCTTTGCTACTCTGCTCTTGTCAAATCTGTCATGCTACCTATGTTTTTCTCTTGTAAGTACAACATGCCACCTCATCTTGTCCAGTAAAATTCTTGCCTCCCAAACTGGCACACGAGCACATCATGAATTTATATTTAAATACAGGCCTAACAATGAAACGCTAATGACCGAGTTCAAGGTCGCTTCTGTAGATGAAATATATAATTTTAGTAGTTCATTCTAAATCCTTACAGGCATCAGGTGGCCCCATTTCCAATGTAAGAATCATCTTATAATTCACAAAAAGGCCCTTTTACAAAGCTGCATGCAGAGTGCACCTAAACAAGACTACCGCCAGGCTACTGCGCCCCCTGGTGGTAATTTTAGATTTGGCACATGCCAATAATGCCTGGATGATTTATTTCTTTATTTCCTCCCACGTGCGTCGTTTCTGGCAGTAATCGGCAGTTGGCACACGCCAACTGGTCACCACACGTGTACGGCGCGAGCCCTTACCTCTAGTTCAACGGGTGGCGTTAAGGGCTCAGGCCGGTTTCGGACGCACGCCGGTTTCAGTTTTACTGCATGCACTTTACCCGTCCCATTTAAAAAGAAGCCCTATTTGCAGGTGTGGTAAAAACCGGCCCGGCATGCACCCAATATACGCGCCTACACTACCGCAGGCCGCTTTTTACTGCGGCTTAGTAAAAGGACCCCAAACTTTGCAAAGGAGCAGGTATACGGTTGAAATATTGCACTCTGGGGAGCAGACGTTATAGGGTCCTTTCACAAAGCTGCAGTAGAAAGTGGCCTTAGCGCACCCTTAAACAGATTTTTCCCAAGCACTAAGACCATTTCTACTACAGCTGGAAAATGACTGA
Organism: Microcaecilia unicolor; assembly: GCF_901765095.1. NCBI lineage: Eukaryota > Metazoa > Chordata > Amphibia > Gymnophiona > Siphonopidae > Microcaecilia > Microcaecilia unicolor. The sequence continues at coordinate 34,282,997 of NC_044036.1, forward strand.
TTTTCCATTTTCCGAATTAATGACCATTCACTGATGTTGTCATTAGTACGTGGTCATTAACAAACATTAGTGCAAGAGCACTTACTACCACCTATTCTAGAAATGGTAAGGGCTGACACAAAAATCAGTTAGCCTGCAGCAATGGCATTCCTAGGCTGGCTGACACCCAGGGCAGATCGCCGATGCACCCCCCCAGGTGCAGCGCGACCCCCCCCCCCCCGGCGAAATTCCCCCCCCCCCCCGGGTGCAGCGCGACCCCCCCCCCCGGTGAAATTACACCTCCCCGGGTGCATTTTTATCTGCTGGGGGGGGAGGGTGCCGCGCGCCTGTTGGCTCCGAGTCCGCTCGTTCCCTCGCTGCTGCTCCCTCTGCCCCGGAACCGGAAGTAACCTGTTCCGCGCAGAGGGAGCAGCAGGGAGGGAACGAGCGGACTCGGAGCCAACAGGCACGCGGCACCCCCCCAAGCGGTGTGCACCTGGGGGCGGACCGCCCCCTCCCCCCCCCCCCCTTGGTACGCCACTAGCCTGCAGCAATGTTGGTGCAATAATTGATTAGCACAGAAACGCCCACTCTCCGCCCCCAGGCATACCCTTTGACCAAAAATTATAAAGCATATTTTTTTAGGGTGTGGGTAGAATATGCACATTTGAAACTTAGCATGGAACGCCTCAGTGCAACCCGCAGTAAATCCTTTAAAGCTGCGCTAAGCATTCGTTAGCGTTTACAGCAGCTTAGTAAAAAAAGACCCGTATGAATTTATAACCTAACATCCCACAAAAAGCTCCCAGCTGTAAAATCAATTTCAGCTTCTGCCGGGCAAAGAACTGGCGACTGGCTTTGCATCCCAATGCTGAGCTCATTGCTGCTTTCTTTTCACTAAGTTAATAAAGAAGCCAAATTCTGCAGACGCTTAACCACAGCGAAGGACAAAGATGTAGAGAAAATTAAATGATGACACACTGCTGCACATCAAATATTTGTTCTGCAGAAATGATTTGCTATGTACTCATTCTACCAATCCAGTCTACCAGATTATTGTACCTAAAACTAATCCCCTTGAAACCCATCAGGCAAGCATAAGCCACTTTTCCGTTTTTCTGTTCCTTGTTCAAGACTGTTGCCAGCTCCCTCCTGACTTAAAATCTGAGTAACACAAGTTGTTCAATGCACTGGTCTGCATGAAAGCTGGAAATAACTTCAGATATGAATAAATGTAGTGGGTTTAAATTTCGCACAACAAACAGAGACAAAAACACTGAGAGAGGATTTGAGGACTCCTGCCAGAGAACAGTATCCCTTGTCATAATTCTCTCACTTGACCTGTATTGTTACCTTAGTTGTTGCTGGTCTTGAGTGGAGATGTGGCCTTGTGGTCAGGGAGGTGGACTTTAGTCCTGGGGAACTGAGGAACTGAGTTCAATTCCCTGCACAGGCAGCTCCTTGTGACTCTGGGCAAGTCACTTAACCCTCCATTGTCTGACGTCCTGCACGTATGGAACATTCCATGTAGAATCTCAAATAGTAGCAACAGTGGAGGAGTGGCCTAGTGGTTAGGGTGGTGGACTTTGATCCTGGGGAACTGAGTTCGATTCCCACTTCAGGCACAGGCAGCTCCTTGTGACTCTGGGCAAGTCACTTAACCCTCCATTGCCCCATGTAAGCCGCATTGAGCCTGCCATGAGTGGGAAAGTGCTGGGTACAAATGTAACAAAAATAAAATAGATACTATTGGAGATTCTACATGGAATGTTGCTATTCCACTAGCAATATTCCATGTAGAAGGTTGTGCAGGCTTCTGTTTCTGTGAGTCTGACGTCCTGCACGTATGGAACATTCCATGTAGAATCTCAAATAGTAGCAACAGTGGAGGAGTGGCCTAGTGGTTAGGGTGGTGGACTTTGGTCCTGAGGAACTGAGTTCAATTCCCACTTCAGGCACAGGCAGCTCCTTGTGACTCTGGGCAAGTCACTTAACCCTCCATTGCCCCATGTAAGCCACATTGAGCCTGCCATGAGTGGGAAAGCACGGGGTACAAATGTAACAAAAAAATACAACTAGTCAGCAGGGAAAACAAGTAGCTAGAGATGTACATAGAAAAAAAATATTGGTAAGGTTCATGTTCAGTTCAGTTCTGGATTCTGACATTTGGATCATTCCAGACTCCGTTCCTTTTATCTTGCTGCACCTCAAGCCTGGAATAAACTTCCTGAGCCTGTACGTCTAGCCCCCTCTTTGGCTGTTTTCAAGTCCAAACTTAAAACCACCTCTTTACCGCTGCTTTTGACTCCTAACCGCTGTTCACTTGCCCTGTCCTTTTTAATCCTCACCTCTTTATTCCCTTACCCTTAATTGTTCTGTCTGTCTACCTGTCTTATCTAGATTGTAAGCTCATTGAGCAGGGACTGTCTTTTTTGTGTATGGTGTACAGCGCTGCGTATGCCTTGTAGCGCTATAGAAGTGCTAAGTAGTAGTAATGTAGAAGCCTGCCCTTGCAGATGAGCAACGCGGCCGCGCAGGGTTCTGTTTCTGTGAGTCTGACGTCCTGCACATACATGCAGGACGTCAGACTCACAGAAACAGAAGCCTGTGCGGCCGCATTGCTGATCTGCAAGGGCAGGCTTCTACATGGAATGTTGCTAGTGGAGGAGTAGCCTAGTGGTTACTGCAGTGGAACATGGGATGTTGTTACTATTTGAGATTCTGGAATGTTGCTATTACTTGAGATTCTACATGGAATGTTGATATTCCACTAGCAACATTCCATTTTTAGATTGTGAGCTCTTTGAGCAGGGACTGCCTTTTTTGTGTATGCTGTACAGCACTGCGTATGCCTTGTAGCGCTATAGAAATGATAAGTAGTAGTAGTAGTGGCGAGAAAACTCCAAGCCGCTGTGAGGGGCAAAGTAGCACAAACGGTGGAATGAAAAATTTGAAGGTATGGGGAGAGCCACAAAGCAGAACCAACATTTGTATAAAGATTTCAAATCCTCTGGGCATGGAGCAAAAAAAAAAAAAAAAAAGCACTAAAAGGATTAGGAATGGATTAAAGTTTGTGGAAAAAGAGTCCATTTGAGGGGTGCATGAAGAGCTATCTGGGCATCTCCTTAGACAAATTTGCCTAAGAGAATTTGAAAGAATAGCCATACTGGGTCAGACCAATGGTCCATCTAGCCAGGTATCCTGTTTCTAACGGTGGCCAATACAGGTCACAAGTATCTGGCAGAAACCCAATTAGTAGCAACATTCCATGCTACCCGTCCCCGAGGCAAGCAAGAACTATACTTTGCTGCAATGCTAGAAAAAAAAAAAATCACATAAAAGGATGCGGGTCCTCTCCTTTGAAGGAAGATTGGAATGCAGCCTTAAAGTTCATTTGTACTGTTTCCCAGGCTGTTACTATTCACCAGTGCCAAACATAGCTTCTGGGCTAATAGGATTATAACATCTGAAAATATATAAACAAACTGGGCTTGAAGACTCTAAGGCAGAAGATGAGTAAAGTAGCATACACATTACCATGCAGACTCCAAGTCATATGGAGACACAACAGTAGCAATGGCAGGAAGACCCCAAAGTGGTGGAAGGGGAGAAAATTAGCTCCAATCTTGACATTTTGACCAAAAGACAACAGGAGAGGGATAAAGCAGAACCAACATTGGCAGGAAGATGCAAAGGCAATAAAGATAACAGAATGTGGACACTGACCAGGTCTCTGGGTTTCTCTCCAAAGATTTCATAATCGGGGTTCCGTGGGCAGCTCATCAGTACTCAAGATCTCCTGAGGTAATGTTATCCTGCAGGATACTTGGTAACTGGGGGCCGGGAGGTGCAGCAAATATTTCCTCTTTGTGCCACGGAGGGAAGAAGGACCCAAGCTGTAGCTGAAAGGGTAAAGCAGTACCAGTACCAGTGGAATGAAGAACCAAGGCACCAAGAAAGGTGCAATGCAGCCTATGCAGGCATAGATGGAAGATGTGTGTCTACACAGAAAAACACTGACCACAGAAGATGTAAACTGGTGACGTAATCGGCAGAATCCAAATGGAGGATCACTTAGGTCATGTCTATGCAATCTTTGGAAAAGCCAGTGATGCCAGGGAATGGAGACAGGTGCAGCAGAAGTTTTATCCCTGGAAGCACCCCAGTAATCTCAGCATGAGTATAAGCCAAAGCATTGTTACAACCATTGTTTTTAAAAGTCTGTCCTCGATGTCCCGTTCAATCCACTTTTTAAATTCTTCTGCAACGTAAATAGGAGTATCAATCAAAGCACATTTAATAGCTTACACAGACAAATGAAGAATTGTGTCTGCCACTTTTCAAGTATCAGAAGCAGGTCCTCAAAAGCTGTGCACCACTTCCCATCTTAAGAACACTTATCTAAAACAAATCATTCTGTTGTAATTACATAAGCACAAAGCAAAACAAAAAGCACAAGTGGACCTTCAGGAACAGGACAAAGACAAATCTTTATTGAGTGGACTCGACATGGTCCATGTTTCGGCGACCAAGTGCCTGCATCAAGGGTCACAAAATTGTTGAATATTGAGGTGTATGAAAAACGTAGCGTCATCAACGTTTAAATGGAGCCAGTGGCGTACCAAGGGGGGGCAGTGGGGGCGGTCCACCCCGAGTGCACGCCGCTGGGGGGGGGTGCCGTGCGTCTGTCAACTTCACTCATTCCCTGCTCCCTCTGCCCCGGACAGGCGCGTAGCACCCCCCCAGCAGGTAAAGATGCACCCGGGGGGGGGGGGGGGGGTCATTTCGCCAGGAAAAGGTTCCGTTGTTTCACCGCTGGGGGTGGGGGTGCCGCGCATCTGTCGGCAACGCTCGTTCCCTGCTCCCTCTGCTCCGGAACAGGAACCCGTTCCAGGGCAGAGGGAGCAGGGAACGAGTGTTGCCGACAGACGCGTGGCACCCCTCTAGCTGGTAAAGATGCACCCGGGGGGTGTCCGTTGTTTCGCCGGGGGGTCTTGCTGCACCCGGGGGGGGGGGGGGGCGCATCGGCAATCTGCCATGGGTGTCAGTGACCCTAGGAACGCCACTGAATGGAGCTAAAATCGCAACTCTAAAAAATATCCCGTTCACCGTCGGGAGATAAAACCGCTCTTATGTGTAAAAAACCCAAAAGTCCTGCAGCAAGGAATCTATTACATCAAAAATACCACCCAGGACAGTGATGCTGAACACCACCCCACCTCCTCCATGGTAACTTGTTAAATGGGTACTGGGGTTTCTCACCAGCCATCTTACTAGGGAAAGAAACTGAAGACTGAGCTTGAGAAATGGGTTTCCTCTTTTCTATGGCTTTTCTGTTGCTGCTTCTTGCAGTGCAGGAGGGAGTCCCCCATGCCCTCCCTTGAACCTAAATCAAAAAACTGTTGTTTCTTCGTATGATGTAGCAAGCCACTGTTCAAAAGATGGCCTGTTACCGTTCATGCATTCTGCAGTTCACATTTTCAAGCACTTCAAAATGCCTCCACAACTCTGCTTTTTTATGGAACTTCATCGCTACTTCCTTGTGGGTTACTGCTGCTGTTTGGGGAGGGGGGGGGGGGGTGATGCGCCAGGGGGGTGCACAGTGGCGATCCACCCTGGGGGGCAGCCGACCTAGGAATGCCATTAGGTATATAAATAAATAAAGTTGGCCAGTTCAGCTCAGGCACTAACTGCGTATATTCAGTGGCACCAACCAGTCAAATGTTGCTGAATGTTCACGGTTAGCCACCGACAAGCAGTTTAAACATCCAGGAGCCTCTCTGGGCCATTTATATTGTTTTAAATATCAGGTGGATAGTGTATAACATTTTGATGCTTACAGTTATACCATAGGGCAGGTATAAGAGCAAGCACCTAATTGCTACGGGTACCGCCCCGCTTATGTTCCTCCCTGTGTATACCCCCTCACAAATGTAGGTTAAGTGGGTACAAGCAGAACAGATCTCAGGCAGCATGCTTGCATATACATACATTAAGTGTGCACATATTACTACTCCTAATAATCAATTCTATAGTGCTACTAGATGTGTGCAGTGCTGTACACATTTTCCCCCAGATTCTATATAAGGTGAGGCGAATTGGGCATGCACACAATTTATGTGTGTGGCTTTAATTGAGTAATGAGCCAATTAGGCATGATAATTGGCTGATAATTATCATCACTAATTGGCAAAAAATGGAATTTATATATGCTTCTGTTTAGGCATATTCTAAAAAGAGGTGTGTGTAAATTCCCACGCGACTAGCTGAAATTGGGGCGCAGCCATGGGAGGAGTGTGGGCGTGTTGGGGCATTACTGAAATTTATGTGCATGGCTTTAGAATTCGGGGGAACGCGCTTACATTTAGTTTTGGGTATGTACAACAGGTTTTCAGTGATATAAATGGCCTTGCCTAAATGTAGGGACGACTTCCCTATGAGGAAAGGCTAAAGAGGCTGGGGCTCTTCAGCTTGGAGAAAAGGCAGTCGAGGGGAGATATGATAGAGGTCTATAAGATGAGTGGAATGGAAAGGGTCGATGTGGAGCGTCTGTTTACGCTTTCCAAAAATACTAGGACAAGGGAGCATGCGATGAAGCTGCAGTGTGGTAAATATTTCTTCACTCAACACGTACTTAAGCTCTGGAATTCGCTGCCGGAAAAAGTGGTTAAGGCAGTTGGCTTAGCGGACTTTAAAAAAGGTTTGGGCGGCTTCCTGGAGGACAAGGCCATAGAATGCTATTGAATGGACGTGAGAATAATCCACTATTTCTGGGATGGGCGGGACAAATTGTTCTTTTGGCCACTGTTGGAGACAGGGTGCTAGGCTCGTTGGCCATACTTATGTAGGTGCATTCCCTGGCTCTATGTGCTATTCTATAAACTGAGCCTAACTTTAGGCTTGGTTTATAGAATTGAGCTAAATGCATTTTCCAGACGCATCTAGGTTTTAGGCACTATTTACAGAATCTGGCCCTATATGCAGGTACTTTTTCTGTCCCTACAGGGTTCACAATGTAAGGTGATTTTTGTACCTAGGGCAATGCCCAAGGCCACACATATATGCCAGTATTCTAAATATTTATACATGCAAACCATGTGTAGATGTTAGAGGCTAATTTATATAATTACCCCTTTAGCACACAGGCTCACTAGCAGCTACATATTCCAGACCTCCCTCAAATGTTTTAAAGAATGGCAGATTTTCATGGAAATCTCCATGTGGTCTTCACCAAGGCTCTCCCATCTCTCCACTCCTGTACAATATGTACATGAGCTCCATCGGTCAATATTTGTTGAAACCTGGTGAGCTCATGTTGTCCTATGCAGATGATATTTTCTTCTTGTTTCCTGTTGGTCAGACTGTAGATTTCTGTTTCTTATAAAATCAACAGCTGTATAAATAGTATTAAAGAGTGGTCTGTTAAAACTCAAACTTTCAAACTTAATGCTGATAAGATCAAGATACTATGGTTTTCATTGGATTTAGCCAGAATTCCCCAGGCAATCTTAAGCGATAATGGTTCCCAGTTCAAGGTAGAGAGAACCTCCAAAGTTTTGGGAGTGATACTAGATTCATCTTGAACAATGGAGCCACAGATTAATGGTTTAATTAGAAAAGCCTGCTTCGAGTTAAAACAGCTACACTCACTAAGATCTTACTTTCTAGAAGATCACTTTAAGATCATTGAGCAATTAACTATTCTATCTCTCTTAGACAGGGCTTTTTTTGTGGGGGTACTTGGGGGTACTGAGTACCGGCACCTTTTCCATTGTCTGCTAAAATTGACCCAAGGACCCCAAGTTTTAATGAAATAGCTCAGGCCCTACACACCAATTCTGCCTTGTCATAGGTTCTGTGACTGGTTGCAGGGGGCCTGGCTATTGTGGGGTGAATCCCTCAGTGATCACCCCACCCTTGAAGGGGTAGCCTAGCATTTGAGTACCGGCACCTTTTTTGCTAGAAAAGATGCACTGCTCTTAGATTATAGAAACTTGTTATATTTGGGTCTGTGCAAGCAACTTTCTAGAATTCAAATGATTCAGAATTCAACTGCTAGGCTTATCTTTTAGAAAACTCGATTGCATCGTGTAAGACTTTGTTGTAAACATTGCATTGGTTACCTATAAGCACTGGGGTCCTTTTACAAAGTCGTGGGAGGGCTAACGCATGGGTAGCGCACGCCAAATCGGCACTACCACCAGGACAACGCATGCACCCTGCGGTAATTCCGGGTTTGGTGCGTGCCAAATCCCGTGGTATAAAATATTTTTCTATTTTCTACCACAGGGGGCATTCCCAGTGGTAACTGGCAGTGTGGCACACGCTGTATAGCTACTTAACTGGCAGTGTGGCACACGCTGTATAGCTACTACACGGGTACCACGTGAGCCCCTACCTCTAGGGGCTGTAAGGGATCAGGCCTTAAAAAAAAGGCACGCACTAGTTTTAATTTTTGCACATGCCCATTTCCCGGCCCATTAAAAAAAATGGCCTTTTTTTCCAGCCGCTGTAAAAAGCGGCCCAGCGCACGCCCAAAAGACGCGCCCACACTAACCGCAGGCCCCTTTTTGCCGCAGCTTTGTGAAAGGGCCCCTCTGTTTAGTATTTAAGTTTCTGGAGGGTATTTGCCCTGAAGGTGGATCTCAGTTGGTGACTGTGTTAAAATCTAGGACAATCTCGAGAAGATGTAATTATTTACTGTTAGCTTTTCCTTCAATAAAAAAATGTGTGGTTTAAAGCTGCTTTTTCTCAATCATTTTTGTTTTCTTAGCTGTTCACTATTGAAATAATCTTCCTTTTGAATTACGCTCACTGGGAAGTTATCTTTTATTTCGCAAAGGCTTCAAAACATATGTGTTTGTTAGGCCTAGGGGTTTTTAATATCTGCTTTTTATTATGTAATTTTCTTTGAAATTGTGTAATTCCAGGCGTTTGTGGTTAGTTTCTTTATTTTAAATTGAATGGAACTCACCTTGAATCTTATATTAGAGAACTGGCGAGAGATAAGTCTCTCATAACATAATATAACAAATGTAAAACTTTCAAAGACCAATTTTCAAAGGCAATCTGTGGCTGATGCAGGGGCGTAGCCCCACCCAGTTTTGTCTCAGGCCCATCCTCACCTTCTCCCACCCCCGCCATAGTGCTGCCTCCTCTCCTGCACTTCACGGTCTCTGTCTCCCACCCTCGCGGCAGCGCTTTCAATTTGCTATCAGCGCTGCCTGACAGCTGCGGCGCGACGTCCTCCTGCTCCGGGGCCTTCCCTCTGCCACGTTGATTCAACTTCCTGTTTATGCAGGGCGGATTGCACGCGGCAGAGGGAAGGTCCCGGAGCAGGACGTCATCGCGCCGTGTCTGTCAGGTGTCAGGCAGGCAGCGCCGATAGAGCGCTGCCGCGGGGGTGGGAGACGAAGACCATGAAGTGCAGGAGAGGAGGCAGCGCCACGGTGGGAGAAGGTGAGTGGAGGCAGCGCCGATAACTTGAAATGTGCTGGACCGTGTGTGTGTGTGGGGGGGGGGGGGGGGTTGTAGTGCCCACCCATCCAACCTGCTGGCCCACCCAAAAATTGTCTTCTGCCTACGCCACTGGGCTGATGGTGCCCATCTTTAAGTGCGGCTAATTATTCGTATTCTACAACTGCTGTTTGTGATCATTTTCACAAGGTAACACCATGTGCTACTGAAAAGCTTCTTTTAATTTCTAAGTGAGGTAGTAGCAATTGATACTCAGGATATTCCATGATGGATAAAGATAATTATAGCGCAAAGGGGCCCTTTTACTAAGCCACGTGGAGGGGGATAATCGAACGGGGATGACCATTTCTAAGGGCGCCCATCTCTAAGGACGGCGCCGCGAAGGGGCGGGGCAACCCATATTATTGAAACAAGATGGGCGTCCATCTTTCGTTTCGATAATACGGTTGGGGATGCCCAAATCTCAACATGTAGGTCAACCTAAGAGATAGTCGACCTAAATGTTGAGATCGTCGACCTTAGAGATGGGCGACCTCGGTTTTCGCCGATAATGGAAACCGAGGACGCCCACCTCAAAAACGACCAAATGCAAGCCCTTTGGTCATGGGAGGAGCCAGCATTCGTAGTGCACTGGTCCCCCTCACATGCCAGGACACCAGTTGGGCACCCTAGGGGGCACTGCAGTGGACTTCACAAATTGCTCCCAGGTGCATAGCTCCCTTACCTTGTGTGCTAAGCCCCCCAAAACCCACTCCCCACAACTGTACACCACTACCATAGCCCTAAGGGATGAAGGGGGGCACCTAGATGTGGGTACAGTGGTTTTGTGGTGGGTTTTGGAGGGCTCACATTTACCAGCACAAGTGTAACAGGTAGGGGGGATGGGCCAGGGTCTGCCTGCCTGAAGTGCACTGCACCCACTAAAAACTGCTCCAGGGACCTGCATACTGCTGTGATGGAGCTGGGTATGACATTTGAGGCTCGCATAGAGGCTGGAAAAAATGTTTTTTAATTTTTGTTTTGGGTGGGAGGGAGTTGGTGACCACTGGCGGAGTAAGGGGAGGTCATCCCTGATTCCCTCCGGTGGTCATCTGGTCAGTTTGGGCACCTTTTTGAGGCTTGGTCATGAAACAAAATGGACCTTGTAAAGTCGTCCAAATGCTCATCAAGGACGCCCTTCTTTTTTCCATTATCGGCCGAGGACGCCCATCTCTTAAGCATGCCCCCGTCCCGCCTTTGGTACGCTGCCGACACACCCCCAGGAATGTTTGTCATCCCCGCGATGGAAAGCAGTTGAGGATGCCCAAAATCGGCTTCTCCTTGGGAGAAGGACGCCCATCTCCCGATTTGTGTCAAAAGATGGGCACCCTTCTCTTTCGATTATGCCCATAAAAGGCACCTACATGCACCCAATGTGCACCAATTTGGAACTACTGCCCGGCTACCACGTGGCCCGGGCAGTAATTTCATTTTTTACGTGCGTCCACTATCGTGTGCCGGAAAACTTTCCAGCTTGCAGTACTAACTGGGCAGTAATCAGCATTGTACGTGCACAGATGGTTACCACTCAGTTAACTCATGAGACCTTACCACTAAGTCAATGGGTGGCGGTAAGGTCTCAGGCCCGCACAGCCATTTTTGGCCAAAGAAAAGGCCTTTTTTGCAGGTGCACTGAAAAACGAACCTGCAGACGTCCAATACACTCGTCTACAACAGTGTAGGCTATTTTTCGGTGCACCTTAGTAAAAGGACCCCATAATTGGCTTTACTAGCATTGGTATCTGATGCTACTCTTCTCGGCAAAGGGTGTCGCTTCTGTTTTATTACAATTTGATATCACTGCTGATTTTAAAACAATATACCATGAGATTCCTTTTAAAATTAAATTCATTAGGAATCTCAGATAGAGTCCTGTTGTGGCTTTCAGAATTTGTATTTAATAGACATTATACTGTAAAGATGAAAAACGTCTTTTTAGAGGGTTGGACCCTGCCTTGTAGGGTCCCACAGGGCTTGCTTTTATCTCCTATTTTATTTAACATCTATATGACTTGCTTTGATTTAGGTTTCTCATCTCGAAAGCTAAGTTTCATTCATTTGTAGATGACATGCTGGTGTTGATCCCTTTGGTTGATACTCATTCTACTAGATTGTCTAATATTGTGTCCTGTATTTCTACTATTGACAACTTTAGTTCCATTCATGGATTTAAACTATATAAGGAGAAAACTAAACTTTTCTGGATAGATACTTCTATTCCAGATGTACTTATGATTTCCAATGATCTCTTGTTAAAAGTTGAGTGAACATCTAAGGTGTTGGCCTTTATCCTGGATTCAACTCTCTCTCTCTCTCTCTCTCTCTCTCTCTCTCTCTCTCTCTCTCTCTCTTGAACCTCAAGATAATTATATTGTCAAGACAGTGTTCTTTAAACTGTGACAGCTGCATAATGTACATCCTTACTTTGATAAGAAAAACTTCTCTGTCTTAGTACATAAGTAATGCCATACTGGGAAAAGACCAAAGGTCTATCGAGCATTGGCTTTAACTCATTTAGAATTGGAAAGGGGAGATATTTGGTAAGGGTAGGCGCTTTGGGGCAAACTTACACTTTAGTCCTGTGGCAGGGCATGGGAGGCTCATTGGACCACCAGGGACTTGATGCTCCCCAAGGGAGGGGATTTTGGAAGATCTCAAATTCCCTGCACAGGTTTAAGCACCAAAACAATAACTACCTTTTCTTGTGTTTAAAGTTGTAAATGTGCCACTGGCAATGGAAGGAGCAGAACACAGCGTTGAGCGCAGAAGAGCACGCTGTCAACACTGTGAAAGGTAAATCAGTGAGGCAGGCTTTCAGGGCCCTGATCCAGAGTCTCAGCTGGCTCATGCCTTAAACATCCCTTTCACTCATTTATTTTCCATTATTTTCTTGACTCCTATGTTTGTAAGGAAGCCTAGATAAGGACAATTGATGGGAACCAGTATCTTCTCAGTTTTCATATACCTTACACATATCAGTCTTAGCCATAAACAAGGGGTCAGTACCTTTTCTGGAATTATTTTGGGCTTCTCTTTTTATTAGAGCCCAGGAAAGAGCGCTCAGTTTCATCGACTGGCATATGTAAACCATAATTGCACTTTATTAGAAGATTTGTAACAAGACCTGATGTAGAAATACACCAGATAATTAAACTTAGATATTATTTTTGATTAAAGTTGTTATGATACAAAGAGCAACCAGTGTGCAATAACAATAGCTTGATAGGTATAGCACGTCCATGCTTGGAAGCTATTATGCTACCATTAATCCAGTGCTGAAACAAGATATAATTCAACTGAAGTCAAATTATGCCTTGTCTTCTCCAGGGATGCATTGCTTCAAGAATTGCCCCAGCTCCCTTAAATCATTTTTTTTCCCATTAGACATGAGCAGTTCATAAGGTGTTCTATCCCGAGCCTATTCCATCTGCCCTGATTCATTTCTGGAAAGTAATCAACAGGCTTTTAATGCACAAGAGGAACTCGGAACAGGAGGTCCCAACATGCTTTGGAGCCCTTCATCTTTGCAAGGGAAATAAAAAACCCCAATTCCCATAGGAACTGTACTGCAAAACTCTTCAGATGGAAGTGCTAAAGTATAAATATATATGTGCATGCATTTTATTTATTTTTATTGCTAATAGTTTTCATGTCAAAAGACAAAGCTGAGGTAGAAGAAATCTCTCTATATAAAAAGCAACACCAACGTTCTATGAAGCCTCCAGCCGGAAGTGTGAAGGGGGGCGAGATATCCGGTTTCCCTATGAGTGTCTGCCCCGCCCTCTCACAGTCAGTGAAGGAAAACAGCAGAGCAGGAAATCAAATCGCTGGCTCTGTAACAGTGAAGGACTCAGAGGGGGGAGGGGAGAGAGGCCAGAGGGCAGGGACACACACACTCCCACATGCACACAAAAGAAAACATTGCTAGCCCCCGTTTCATTTGCATCAGAAACGGGGGCTTTTTTACTAGAATGTAATAAACAAAGGGGTCCAGGAATTTATTTATGTATTATTTTTTTTAATTTGCTTTTATGAAATTTACATTCCCATTCCCCCCCCCCCCCCAAAAAAAAAAAAAAAAACCACAAAAGCTAACAAGTATCTAAATCAATCCAGTGATTGGGGGGGTGTCTCTGAATTAAATCCAACTAAACCCATAGGAGTTTATATTTAAAGCTATTTATCCTGGTTGAAGCACCAGCTACCTGCGCAATTACTGCTGATCAGGTCCAGGTAGTGATATTCAATGGCCTTATCTGGGTAATACCAGTCAATAATCTTAACAAGAAGAAATCCATCAAATTATTATAACAATGATGTATTGTTCTTTTAAGGGAGGAAAAGCCTCAAATAATGATAGGATACTCCTTTGTTGATTATTCATTCAACTTTAGGGCGTTCCAGCCATTCATCATAGGCTAAAAGAACCTCCTAAATTTGAAATTCAAGATCCCCAAACCATACTTTACGCTAGTGTTGTAAGGTTCACTTATCTCTCCAGCTCTTCAGTTGCTGTTCACTGTCCACGGCCCGACTTCGACGACTGAAGAACTGGAGAGATAAGTGAACCTTACAACACTAGCATAAAGTATGGTTTGGGGATCTTGAATTTCAAATTTAGGAGGTTTTTTATCCTATGATGAATGGCTGGAACGCCCTAAAGTTGAATGAATAATCAACAAAGGAGTATCCTATCATTATTTAAGGCTTTTCCTCCCTTAAAAGAACAATACATCATTGTTATAATAATTTGATGGATATCTTCTTGTTAAGATTATAGTGTGATTGATATACTGTGATATTCCATTAATACCAGTCAATATCATAAGTGAGTGCAGGAGTAGCCTAATGATTAGTACAGTGGGCTGAGAAGCTGGGGATGCGGGTTCAATTTCCACTGCAGCTCCCTGTGACTCTGAACAAGTCACTTTGGGGTCCTTTCACTAAGTTGCGGGACAAAAAAAGCCCTGCAGTAGTGGTGAGGGTTATTTTTCCCATGTGCAAGGGCCCTTTTTACCACAGCCAGTAAAATGTCCCCCCCCCCCCCCCCCTAAAAAAAAAGTGGCTGCACGGTGAGATAATTCTTACCTCGTGGCTATGCAGTAGGGGGTCCCACGGTAACCCAGCAGTAACCAGGCAACACACGGCGATGCCTGATTACCACTGGGTTGGCGCCACACTAGGGAAATCAAATTTCCTGGAGTGATGAAAATGTTGCGCACTCCAGCTGGAACTACTGCCGGAGACCGGAATCGGTCGGCAGTAATTCCGTTTTAGCATCCGGTAAGTTCACATTGAGCTTCCTACCGCTTTGTAAAAGACCTCCTTAACCGTTCATTGCTCCACATACAAAACTTAGATTATGAGCTCACTAGGGACAGAGAAAGTACCTGCTTATAATAAAGGCAAACTGTTTTGACTGTACCACAGAAAGGCAGTATAGCATACCAACTACCCTTTACCCCAACCACCTCAGCACTATCCAGTAGTGCTGGGGTCAGAATTAAGGCAGAGCTGGAAGTAATCTGGGCACCACCAATATTCACCACTGGTTCTTGAATGACCATCAGGGCCAAGGCCGCCCCCACCCCCGTCGCTGCCGCCCCCCATTGCTCCCCTCCCGCTGCTGCAGTCCATGGTCTCACCTGCCTGCCTCCATGGCTCCAGGCCCCCTGCATTCAAGGCGGCAGTTGCAGATCGCCTCTTCTCTGGCCTTCCCTCCCTGTGTCCCGCCCTCGTCTGATGTAACTTCTGGTTTCCGTGAGGGCGGGACATAGGGAGGGAAGGCCGGAAGGGAGGCGATCTGTGACTGCCGCTTCGAATGCAGGGGGCCCGGAGCCGAGGAGGCAGGCAGGTGAGACCGGGAACTGCAGCGCCGGTGCCTGACCCCGGCGCCGGGCCCCCCTTGGAGGCCCGGGCCCGGGGAATTTTGTCCCCCCTGCCCCCCCTCTTGGCGGCCCTGATCAGGGCAGGTCAGGTCCGAGAAATAGCTGTCCTTCCATATTGCCACCAAGTATCAGTGTACTCAGATAGTTCCTGCAGCTGCTGACTATTCACATATTCAATGTTACTATCCTGGTATGGCCCAACACTGATTATTCTTCAATGGTCATCATTTTTAAAAAATGAGGATCATCATAAGTTTAATATTACCCTCATAATATATTTTGTATGTGCACAGGTGCCTACTCTGTGGGTGCTGTGAGTGTTTGAGCACTTGAGCATACCCCCTCCAAACATGCCTCCCTTCAACAGCTTCACCCACTCCCAAAGGACCCTCATCCCCTGTAGGCTCCCAACCCTACCTCAAGGTTCCTTGGTAGTCTTGTGTAGGGAGGGCAGGTGCAGTCCCCACTCAATACTGGCCATACCAGCTCCAGTCTGAAAATGACTGCTTTAACCTCTTGTTAGCCCTGGACAGTCAATTTAACGGCCAGGAGCCTCTCCTGGCTGTTTAAATCGTTTTGAATATTGGGCACAATAAGCTCTATTACCCCAGCTAAGACCAGAGAACTCACGTCTGCGTCATATACAATAAATTTGACATCAGCTCTGTTCTCTACAGTCACAACTAGTTATGTCACCAACTATTCCCAGTAAGAAAAAAAAACCAAAACAAAGCCCTGATGTCTGAATGTTTGCCTTGTCCAGAATGTATTAGCTTTTATTTCACGCTATGTTGGTCTGGCCAGGAGCCAGCACTATGAACCAGTAAGACGCAGATGCCGCCGGATCATCTGTTCCCTAATTACTTAACATCACGTAACATAAGTGTCTTTCTACTAGGGGACACTTTCACCATACAGAAGCAGCAGAGACACATTTGCTGTTTCATTTTGTGCTATTTTCCAAATGAAACAGAATGAAAGCAACAAAAAATTAATTTTGTTTTCTTTTTTTTTTGGTTGTTGCCCTATCTGTTTCCGTATTCAGTCTGAAATTGTTCCCACAGTCCCGGAATGGCAGAAAACCCTTCATACATCACTCCATTCTCAAATCATTCTATGGCTCCCTAACTATTTTCATAGACAGTACTGTATTCTTCAAATTAAAACTTGTTAGAAGACTGAAGGATTATTTATCTTGTGAGACTTTTCATTTAGTGGTTCAAAGTAGAGTAATGTCTCACTTTGATTACTGTAATGCACTATTATTCGGGTTACCAAAATATGCTTTACAGTCCAGTAGCGTAGCCAGCGATTAATTTTTGGGTGGGCCTGGAGGTGGACTGGGTGGGCACAGACCTCTTTCCTCTCCACCGTCCACCCCCCGCCCGCCGCCGCCGCCACCACCACATTTTGTGTCCACCCGTGACCGCCCCGCCCGAGACAGCCCCCTGCACTGACCTGAAGCGCGTTCTCCCTCCAAACCAGCACCGGCGATCATAGCCAGCCTTCTACCACGTCCAGCACGCGTCGTCGGAGCTTCTTCTCAGGCGCGTCCCGCCTACTCTGCAACTTCCTGCTGGACGTGGTAGAAGGCTGGCTATGATCGCCGGTGCTGGATTGGAGGGAGAACGCGCTTCAGGTCAGTGCAGGGGGCTGTCGCGGGCGGGGCGGGCCTGTAGCAAAAGTGGGTGGGCCTGGGCCCATCCAGGCCCACCCGTGGCTACGCCCCTGTTACAGTCATTACAAATTGCAGAAAATGCTGTTGCTCGTGTACTTCTGGGAATGAGTCGTTTTGAACACAGAATTCCTGCTCTTGTTTCTTTGCATTGGTTGCCCATTGTGCAGGTCCGCCGAGAGCCGGAGCCGGGACCGGGACAAGGCCGCCCCCGGGCCCCCCCCCCCCACCCAAGGTCGTCGCCCACCCGAGATCGCCGGGCCCCGCCCACCCGAGATCGCCGGGTCCCCCTCCACCCGCTATCGGGCCGGGCCCTCGGAACTAACCTTAAGCCTCCTTTCACTTCGCAGTAAGCAGCGGCAGGGCAGACCTCGCCTCCTTCCTTCCGTGCCCCGCCCTCGCGGACATTACGTCAGGCGAGGGCGGGAAATGGAAGGAAGGAGTGGCCTGACCTGCCTTAGTTCTGGGAGTGACGGAGGGCAGGCCAGGCGGCGACAGAGGGCGGGCCAGGCGGCGCAGGGCCCCCCTGGAGGCCCGGGCCCCGGGACTTTTGTCCCCCCTGTCCCCCCCTCTCGGCGGCTCTGCCATTGTGTATAGAGTGCAATATAAGATCTTACTCATGGTATTCAAAGTGATAACTGATAAAATCTCTACAGTGATTTCAGCAAGTCTACATTGACATTAGCCTTCTTGTTGAGGCCAGTATCATCTAATATGCTTGATATTCCTTCCTTTAAGACTTTCTTTTTGGATAAGTATAGGAACTCAATCTTTTATATGGCAGGACCAAAACTGTGGACCTGCTCAGCTTCGAGCCTTACGAAATATAGATGAATTTTAAAAGGCTTTAAAAACTGTCTTGTTTCAGCGAGCATTTTGGGGGGGGGGGGGAGCCCTTGGCTGGTGGTAAGGGCTCCCGCTCTAAACCTCCGGTAACCGGGGAGTGCATGGCACTGCCTGATTACCGCCAGGTACAAACTGGTGCTACAAAAATATATTTTTGTAGCACCGGATATGACGGCACGCCGGGGGTGGGAAGTACTGCCAGACTGCTGCGTTAGCCTGGCGGTACTTCCTTTTTAGCGAGCGGTAAGCCCTCATTGGGCTGACCATTGGTCTGACTCGGTATGGCTCTTCTTAGGTTCTTATTTATTTAAGATAGACTAACAGGACAAATAAAAAAGTATATAGGTTCATTGAATGTGGGAATGATTAATAATCACATGCATAAGAGGAGAGGAGTGGAGGAATAGCCTAATGGCTAATTCAGTGGTCTGAGAACTAGGGAAACTGAGTTCAAGTCTCACTGCAACTTCTTGTGACTCTGGGCAAGTCAGTCATTTATTTATTTACCGCCTTTTTGAAGGAATTCACTCAAACCCTCCTTTGCCTCAGGTACAAGTGCCTGTGTATTTGACCCATTGAGCGAAAAGGTAGCAAACGTGGGGTTACAAAGAAGAGGCGAAGGCTATAAAGTTTTAGAAGTTGAAATTTTGACAATTTTCATTTTTGAAAGTTTTTTTTTGTGTACTATAGAGTCAGTAGAATGGGACTATGCAAAAATTTTTCACAACTCTGATGTTTTTCATGTTCTACAGTCTATAAATTACAAGTGCCGAAAAGGTACCTAAAGTGGGTTATGTGATTTCTGGGATTAATTACTTTTTTTTATTGATAAACTTTTCTCATTTCCCAACTCTTGCTAAACTTCACTGGCTCCCGATTAAGGAGCGCACTGAATTCAAGGTTTGCACCATGGTCCATGAAATCATCCACGAGGAAGTCCCAAGTTATATGCTGAATATGATTGACTTGCCGGCCAGGAATGCTGACCTGGCTTCCAGATTATATCTCACCTTGCACTACCCCTGCTGGAAAGGCTGTAAACACAGATCTATTCAGGCATCCAGCTTTCCCTTCATCAGTGCGCATCTATGGAATGCTTTTCCTAAAGACATCACTAGTCTGAGGGGACTATCTGACCTTTCGCAAGGCTCTAAAAACACTTCTGTTTACCAAAGCATTTTCTCCGGGAACAACGTAGGCCACTGCCTCTACCAGCTGACTACTGTGGAACCTGTTTAGTCCTATTCTTTTGTACTGTTATGTAACGTTTCCTTTCTTTCTGTTTTCCTCGGAGTTCTCTGTCTCTCTGGGTTCTGTAAGCCACATTGAGCCTGCATGTCTGTGGGGATAATGTGGGGTATAAATACTTAATAAACAAATAAATAAATAATTAAAAAAAAACTTAGGGGCCCTTTTACTAAGACGCATAGGCACCTATGTGCGTCAAACAAACGCCCTCATTGGGCTTACTGCCGCTTTGTAAAAGGCGCCAAAAGTCAATCAGTGCCCCCTCCCCCCCCCCACATACACACATACATGGCTATGTGGTAAGTGCAAGCTTTCCACATGGCCATGTGTTTTTTTGGGCCTTTTACCCGCTGTAGTGAAAAGGGCCCTGGTGCGCGTCAAAAACGTCCGCCGTCGCCACTAACCGATGAGCCCTTTTTTACCGCAGTTTGACAAGAGGGCCCCTAGATGCATCTGTGCTAACCGGAAGTGACAGTGTATGTTAATTATCTTGCATGAATTGCAGTCTATAGTCCATATACAATCTCTGCCCATACCCCACCCAAGCCCTACCCCAAACCATGTTATGCAGTTAGTGTGGGATTTTTAGAATGGTGGCTTAGAGATGGGCTGTTGTTGAAGCAGAAGAAAGCACGACATTTTGTATTTTGTGATTAGCCAATAACAGTGTGCACTCACGTGGAAATAGTGAGAAATCTATCCCTAGAGTGTGTGACCTATGGGCTCATTTTTGAAAGAGAAAGACGCCCATCTTTCGACATAAATCGGAAGATGGGCGTCCAAATTAGTATAATTGAAAGCCGATTTTGGACGTCCCAACTGCTTCCGTCACAGGGACGGCCAAAGTTCAAGGGGGCGTATCAGAGGCGTAGCGAAGGCGGGACGTGGGTGTGCCTAACACATGGACGTCCTTGACCCATAATGGAAAAAGAAGGGGCATCCCTGACAAGTACTTGGACGACTTTACCTGGTTGTGTTTTTTGTATGACCAAGGCACAAAAAGGTGCCCGAAATGACCAGATGACCACCGGAGAGAATCGGGGATGATCTCCCCTTACTCCCCCAGTGGTCACTAACCCCCTCCCACCCTCAAAAAACATCTTTAAAAATATTGATTGCCAGCCTCTATGCCAGCCTCAGATGTCATACTCAGCTCCACCACAGCAGTATTCAGGTCCCTGGAGCAGTTTTAGTGGGTGCAGTGCACTTCAGGCAGGTGGACCCAGGTCCATCCCCCCCTACCTGTTACGTTTGTGGAGGAAACAGCTAGCCCTCCAAAACCCACCACAAACCCACTGTACCCACATCTAGGTGCCCCTTCACCCATAAGGGCTATGGTAATGGTGTAGAGTTGGGGCTAGTGGGTTTTGGGGGGCTCAGCACACAAGGTAAGGGAGCTATGTACCTGGAAGCAATTTATGAAGTCCACTGTAGTGCCCCTTAGGGTGCTCGGTTGGTGTCCTGGCATGTCAGGGGGACCAGTGCACTACAAATGCTGGCTCCTCCCATGATCAAAGAGCTTACATGTGGTCGTTTCTGAGATGGGCGTCCTTGGTTTCCATTATTGCCGAAAATCAGAAATGACCAAGTCTAGGGATGACCATCTCTAGGGACGACCTAAATTTCAAGATTTGGACGTCCCTGACCGTATTATCGAAAATAAAGATGAACGACCATCTTGTTTTGATAATACGGGTTTCCATGCCCCTCCATCGGGACGTTTTGCGAGGACGTCCCTTTCGATTATGCCCCTCCTATTGTGCATTCTCAAACTTGGGAAAAAAGTGTGCCCTCTTTCCGAGGGTGCACTATTATCAGAAACTAACAAAATGGCATGAATATCTTGAATAAAATGAAAATTCTCAAAAACAGTATAAACATGAAATGGATATTTTCCGGCTGCCCATCTCTCTACACTGGCTGCTTTTGTGAACGGTAGATGTTAGTAACTGCTTAGCACACTTTAGTAAACGTTCTTATATTAGCAGAATAAAAAGAGAATAAAGACTTCTATTCCTTTTCAACCATACAAAGGGATATTAAGGGCCCTTTTACTAAGCCGTGTAAGCGTCTACGCACGCCCATTGAGCGCCAAAAAGAGTTACCGCCTGGCTACCGTTTGGCTCTTGCAGTAATTTCATTTTTGGCATGCGTCCGATACGCGCATCCCAAAAATAATTTTTTATTTTCAGACACGCGTATTGGGCGCATGCCAAGTGGCATTTGATGTGCGTAGGTCGTTACCGCCTGGTTACCACGTGAGACTTTACCGCTAGGTCAATGGCTGGCGCTAAGGTCTCAGACCCAAAATGTATGCGTGGAAATTTTCATTTTGACGCGCGTCCATTCTTGGAAAAAAGTTTTAAAAAGGCATTTTTTTTACAGGTGCGCTGAAAAATGATTCTGCACCCGCCCAAAATACGCGTCTACACTACCGCAAGCCATTTTTCAGCGCGCTTTGTAAAAGGGCCCCTAATATGTTCTATGCTAATCTATTCAGACCCATGGTGATACTGGGGTACTAGATAGCAACAAAAAAAAAAAATCAGTGTAGTCTACGACTAGGGAAAAGGTAGTTCTGTCCACCAACAGTCCCTTCATGCAGCTTGTGCCACGGCTGTGACAGCTTCTAGTTCTTTTCCTGGTCTTGTGCTTTCTTCTTTCATGTTCTCCCTGCACTGCTTTCCTCCCTGTGGCTGCGGCCGACTTCTTCCCGCTCCCCTGATGCTTTCCTTAGCCGCGACGGATTCAGCTTTCCTGCTGTGGCTTCTATGACCACCTGAACAATCACAGATGTGTGCTGCCACCATCTGCAATCTCCCAGAGAGTGGAGATGAGTCAATCAATATATATTTAGTCCCAGGCTATAAAACAAACTCTGTAGTTCACAGTTTTATTTAGATTACTTCATTTGTCATTACCCACATTACTATCACCATAAGAAATCCAATAAAATATAAAAAAAAAACAACAGTGCAAGATAGAGATACAACTGGAAAATTCTACAGATATAAATCCTGCACCACGCGAGTTAAGATAATTATAAGCCAAAGCCCAAAAGACATTAAGGAACATGCAGGGACTGGTACTTTTAGTGAAATTTCTGTTTACTATGACTATTTTTCATGTTAAAATATAAATTTTATAATCTATTAACAGTGATTTTATCAAAAAGGCCATAAAAATAACGCAAGACCTAACTATCTTCCGAAGGCTACTGAAAACTGATCTGTTCAAGAAGGCATAAACACCCATCTTAAACACTAAATAATAAGACTTCACACGACCTAGTCACAATTGAAATCTGATCACTTGACTGATTAACCTCCTAGCTATTAATGAACAAGCACTACCACTTTAATCCTTAGTTCGAATATGGTCTTCCCACAGTCGATGACCTAATGTATGTTACAATCCAACCTATTACTCAGGAACCTTCAGGTATTACCATAATGAATTCTTCCTTACCATAATATATGCACATGTTATATCTTTCTACCATGATATGTTCCATGTATGTATTTTTTCTGTTACATTTGTACCCCACACTTTCCCACTCATGGCAGGCTCAATGCAGCTTACATGGGGCAATGGAGGGTTAAGTGACTTGCTCAGAGTCACAAGGAGCTGCCTGTGCCTGAAGTTGGAATTGAACTCAGTTTCTCAGGACCAAAGTCCACCACCCTAACCACCAGGCCACTCCTCCATATATGTATGCATCTTAATGCAATATCATTTGTAATTCTGTCACCCGGAAATGGCAACCGCCATTACGGCAAATGTAAGCCACATTGAGCCTGCAAATTGGTGGGAATATTTGGGATACAAATGCTACAAGTAAATAAATAAAAGATATCTGAAGTTATGTTCAGACTTTCTTTAGGTTCAAGGGTATTATGGTAAACTAGAAAGAATCGTGTTATGATGGCATGGGCTTGAGGGCTAAAAAGAAATGTGTACGTCAATGAAACTGAAGTTTGTGGGCCAAGATTAGCAGAATCCTGAGAGACAGAGAGTTGTCACACTCCCTCTCAGGCACAAAGCATCCTAAGGATGACCACATGACCACAATGAAACTCAGTCTTCATGTTACAATTTCTGTTTCAAAAAATTTGCAGAGTTCCTCAATAGTAAATATTTTGTAAACGCTGAAAATGTTGGATTATATGTTCCTTATATCTAGAACCAGGTGGCAACCCTGGGAACCAAAGTAGAGATTATTAATTGGTAGAGAAAATGGACACAAGCAAGAAAGAAGGGGTCTTTTACTAAAGATTAGCTTGAGTTATCTGCAGCAGGGCCCATAGGAATAAAATGGGACCTGCTGCAGATAACTCGAGCTAACCTTTAGTAAAGGACCTCCTGAGTTCCACCACAATCAAGGAACAAGGAAAGAGAGTCTGCCCAGTATTGTGATCCAGAGAATTAAGACAGATAAGAACAGAACTCCCCACTCGAAAGGTAAGAGTGGCTCTTTGAATTTAATATTAAATGTAGAGGTTTACCCACACTCTCATCTTTCCAGAGTAATTCGTATCTGCAAATGAAGATTTAGCGCATGTGGAGAGGGAGACCTTAATTCCCATTCCACAACAATGATTCGATTCATTTAGTGTGATTTAAATGGACTTGGCAACGGCAATGTTTGTACATAGGCAGTCTTATTGCTCCTTAGTGAGTAACAAAAAGGATTTGTTTGCTGAGAAATATGTTCTTCTTGAGTAATATGACTTTGAGAGAAACAAGGAATTTGTCTCATGATCTGACATGTCATCTTGGCTTCCCAGAAATGGCAGATGTAGAATTTAAAACAGGAATATAAGAGCGTAATGTGCCCCATTACAAAAAAAAAGGGGGAGGAAAGATGTTCTTAAAAGTAAGACTTCTACAACATAGATAATGAAGGATCAGTCTTCAGCAGGGTACCTGCTACTTAAACATAGAAACAGAGAAAAATGTAGGCAGATAAAAACCATATGGCCCATCCAGTCTGCCCATCCATGCCATCTACTCCCTATCACTCCCTTATTGATCCTATGTACTTGTTCCAAGCTCTCTTGAATTCAGACAATATTTTTGTTTCCATGTCTAGTAAACATTCAAATACGGGCCTGAGCCTAATTAGAGGCAGCTGAAACATTCAGACCTCAAATCCAGGAAGAGTTAATGTAGACCCATCTGATCTCAGGCTTGTCTCTCCTTCCATCATGCTCCTCTGTGTCCTGATGTGGCTATGCTTGGTTCGTCTTACCTCTGACCGGCACTTACCCTGGAATGGTGAGCCAGCCCTCCACTACAATCCTGCTAACGGAGAGAAAGAGTAAATCAAGCCTAAAGAAACAAGAGGGGACCAAATGAGGGTCCCCTCAGAAACCATAGGACAGAGAACCCCATTAGCTGTGTGTCCACCAGCGAAGGGACCACCTACAAGGACATAGAGACCCCTACTGCTGGATAGAGACATATTGAGCAGCTCTCCTCTGAAGAAGGGGGTCAAGAGAGACTACAGTTATAAAAGAATTTTACCAAGAACCTCTACCAAGGCAGAGAGTTCCTCAGGAAGCTTGCTAGAGACTGTGTTCGAAACTACTTTATTCTACTATTGCTTATATATAGTTACTAGTATAAAAGGCCCGTTTTGGTAGGCAATGAAACGGGCACTAGCAAGGTAATCCCCCCCCCCCCGCAGCGTCCTTCCTGTCTCCCCTGCCCCCCCTGCAGCCACCCATCTGGTCTCAGGACCACCTCCCCACCAACCCTCCTCTGTCCCTGCAGCCACGCATGTGCAGCGGCCCTCCTCTCTCCCCTGCTCCCCCTGCAGCCACCCATGTCCAGCAACCCTCCTCTCCCCCTGCAGCTACCATGTCCAGCGACCCTCCTCTCCCCTGCCCCCCTGCAGACAACCATGTCCAATGACCCTCCTCTCCTTTCCCCTTGCCCCCCCTGTAGCCACCCATGTCCAGCGACCCACCTCTCTCCCCTGCCCCCCCTGCAGCCACCCATGTCCAGTGACCCTCCTCTCCCCCTGCCCCACCTGCAGCGTCCCTTCTGTCTCCCCTGCCCTCCCCTGCAGCCACCCATCTGGTCTCAGGACCCCCTCCCCACCTCCCTCTTCCCTGCCCCCCCACAGCCATCCATGTCCAGCGACCCTCCTCTCCCCCTGCAGCCACCCATGTCCAGCGACCCTCCCCTCCCCCCTCGGCGCATCACCCAAACCCCTACCCCCCAGCGCATCACCCAAGCCCCTCCCCCCCCCTCGGGCACATCAACCCCCTCGCCACCCGCAGCCGCCAATACTAATGCTGTCCGGCCGCTGCTGCGTCTCCTGTTGAGCAGCAGCGGCTGGTACAAAAAGAAAAAAGCCAAAAAAAGATTTAAAACCTGAAACACGGCTCCGTAGACAGCCATCTGGCATTGGCTGTCATCTCTGCAGCCGCTCCTCCTCTCCCCTCTGACGTCGCTGTGCTCCTCCGGGGTCTTCCTGCAGGGGCAGTGACGTGGAAGGGAGAGGAGGAGCGGCTGCAGTGACGACAGCCAATGCCAGATGGCTGTCTACGGAGCCACGTTTCAGGTTAAAAATCTTTTTTTGTTTTTTTTCTTTTTGTACCGGCCGCTGCTGCTCCACAGGAGAAGCAGCAGCGGCCAGACAGCGTTAGTATTGGCGGCTGCAGGTGGCGAGGGAGTTGATGTGCCTGAGAGGGGGGGTAGGGGCTTTGGTGATGCGCTGGGGGGAGGGTCTTGGGTGATGCGTCGAGGGGGGGGTAGGGGCTTGGGTGCTGCGCCGAGGGGGGGGGGCACTGAGAGCTGATTGGTAGGCAGGGGGAGGAGTAGGGAAATACTCCTCCCCTTGCCTTGGAATCAGCTGTCAGTGACATCACTGACGTCAGTGCATTCTAAACTGCCTAGCAGACCACCTCCGAGGGAGCCATGGTACCAGGCACATTAGAACGTTGGAGGTGAGAATTATTATTATGTAGGATTACTGAGCTTTGCCCTATGCTTTTGCCTACATTAACCAAGATTTTGGCTCAGAACTACACCTTATTGCCTGGACTGACTTACTAGATGAAAGCCAAAAGGAAGTGAAGATTGAGTGGATTGCTACGCCAATTTAGAC
The DNA here is from genome assembly GCF_901765095.1 of Microcaecilia unicolor. NCBI lineage: Eukaryota > Metazoa > Chordata > Amphibia > Gymnophiona > Siphonopidae > Microcaecilia > Microcaecilia unicolor. The sequence goes on from NC_044036.1 coordinate 34,309,266, forward strand.
TCCCAGCTCTTGCTGGTCCCGGCCATAACCTCCCTATAAACTCTTAACTTACCTGCTCTGATACTTCCCATATAAGCAAGGATTACATTTAATCTGAGCTACAAACTGAAAACACTAGAACCACTCCCTACGGATGTAAGATCATGTATGTGCAAATTCCGTGTTCTAATCAGCAAACTGAGTGGAGGAAATATGTTTTTAAAGACATTGGTGAGTTGTCTTGTCTGTAATAAATATGGAAAGGAAAAATGTAAATCAAAAATGTAGGATTGAACGGGTTTTTATTTTATAATTACTATTTGGGTGTCAGGGGCCTTACAAAACAAGACCACCACCATAAACAACAATTGGGGTACAATTTTTTTTACTGTGTATTAAAAATCGATTAGTAACAAAACTGAATTGTACAGGTGCCCAGAGACTAGGCAGAGTATCATTTATCTCAAGTGCCTGTTCATTCTGAAAGCTCAAAACAGTTATTTAAATAATGATAATTAAAAAAAAAACAGAGCAGCAAACTAACCTAAGAGATACTAATTTCGGCTTTCAGTTTCTTAAACCATGATTCGAAAGTTAAGATAAATCAGTGCCTTCCAGCTTTAGACCGCATCCCCTCTCCACACAGCCCTTAAACGCGTGTAGAATTTTTAATGCTTCCTTGTTGCAAACAACTTTGAGCAATCATCATGGCTGGCCAGCGCATTTACGGGAAAGTAAATGCCTTTTGCTGCTCGAGGAGTTTGCTTAGTGCTCTTAACCCGTCGAGACCATTACTTAAACTTAATGTCCTGGAGAGAGGGGATTATTGCAATTACAGCCCATCTACAGTGGGTGCTTTTACCAAAAAAAAAAAAAAAGAATGTAGCAGGTTTTCATCATCCCGGCTGTACCGTCAATTTTTCCAAGTGCCCTGTGTCTCAGCACAGTCCGGTGGCCACTTCCTTGTCACTAATGCAATTCCCAATATAGAAACTCAATCAGAATGGGGTGAGAGCTAATGATTCCACGATCTGCAGGGGGCTTCAATTGCTATTGAATGTGACAAATTAAAAATAGTACAATTGTTATATTTCAGTTGCAATGAGATCAGTGACCAAACCAGAAACTGATTTTTTTTTCATATTGCAAAATAGCCACCAGCACTTAAATCCCTGAAAGAAGATCAGACTCATGTAGTTTTATTAACTAACTAGTAAGAAATGCCCGTTTCTGGCAAAAATGAAACGGGCGCTAGCAGGGTAATCCCCCCCCCCCCCCCCCGTCCTCCCTCCCGAGTTGCAGACACCCCCTCCGTGCCTCCGTTCCGAGTTGCACACCTCTCCTCTTCGTCCCTTCGTCCCTCAGTGACGTGGTTGCGAGGGCCGCCCCGCCCTCAACGTCATTGCGTTTTGATGCGAGGGCCGCCCCGCCCTCAACATCATCGTGTTTTGACGCGAGGGCGGAGCTACAGTGACTGGAGCCTGCAGGCCAAACCGGATATCTCGGGCGCCTCAAGTTTCCAGCTTGAGGCTTCAAAGTGCCTTTTATATATATAGATTCCCTAACCTGACATGTTAATAGATTCATGCTTTTGTTATAAAGAATTTTGTTCATGAAGTCTTATTATAATTTTGAGAAGAAGGATAGCTAGGATTTTTTTACGCTTTCTCATACTCAGAGACCACCATAATGTCACGTCCCTCACCTTGCCGGTAATGGCACTCCCCCCGTCGGTGTAGGGCCGGGTTTCCCTTCAACAGCATCTCTGCCCTGCCTCCTTGCTCCATGGGGATTGGATCCCCATGACTGGTGTCCTGGTTGTCCATCTCTCAGCCCTTAACCTATGGCCTCTCCCTTGCCTCCTCTGCTCTTTCCCTATTGGATGCCTGGTTGCTTCCCTTACTCTCCTTCTCAGCTGTTTCCAGTGAATGCCTGATGCCAGCACTATTTCTGTGGAACCCTTCCCTGCCTCAGTGCTTCTGCTTCTACTTTGGTAGGTGTTACTTGCTCTGTAGTTTGCTTCTTCTCTACTTTGTCCCTCGTTGCTGACTTTGCCTGTACTTGGATTACTCTCTTGCTTGCTGCCTGCCTATCGACATTACCTGTACCTGGATTACTCTCTTGCCTGCTGCCTGCCTTTTGACATTGCCTGTGCTTGCTGTGTGCTGATCTGGAACTACTGAAGGAGCCCTGTGGTAGTTCTCACCCCCCAGTGCGTGCCATTTCTGGCACTAATCTTTTCTATTTTAATAGCACCGGTGCTTACTCGGCGGTAACTGGGCAGTGCCGCACACTACCCAGGTACCGCTGGGTTCATGCGGGAGCTCTTACTGGTGGTGGTAAGGAGTGGCCTAGTGGTTAGGGTGGTGGACTTTGGTCCTGGGGAACTGAGGAACTGAGTTCAATTCCCACTTCAGGCACAGGCAGCTCCTTGTGACTCTGGGCAAGTCACTTAACCCTCCATTGCCCCATGTAAGCCGCATTGAGCCTGCCATGAGTGGGAAAGTGCAGGGTACAAATGTAACAAAAATAAAATAGATACTATTGGAGATTCTACATGGAATGTTGCCATTCCACTAGCAACATTCCATGTAGAAGGCTGCGCAGGCTTCTGTTTCTGTGAGGACGTCAGACTCACAGAAGCAGAAGCCTGCGCGGCCACATTGGTGATCTGCAAGGGCCGACTTCTACATGGAATGTTGCTAGTGGAATAGCAACATTCCATGTAGAATCTCAAATAGTAGCAACAGTGGAGGAGTGGCCTAGTGGTTAGGGTGGTGGACTTTGGTCCTGAGTTCAATTCCCACTTCAGGCACAGGCAGCTCCTTGTGACTTTGGGCAAGTCACTTAACCCTTCATTGCCCCATGTAAGCCGCATTGAGCCTGCCATGAGTGGGAAAGCGCGAGGTACATATGTAACAAAAAAAAAATGGCTGTGCACTAAGTGGCTCACTTAGACATTGCATTTAGACATATGCCTTCCCCATCAATCACTAACAAAATGAACTTGATTCAAGTAATTGCCCCTGCTGCGAGAAACCTCTCCACCAACAGCCTTGCCTCACCCTATGCCTGGAACAATCTTCCTGAATCCCTACGCCAAGCCCCCTCCCTACCCATCTTCAAATCCTTGCTTAAAGCTCACCTCTGCTTTCGGAACCTAACCTTTCGAACATATAGACTGCCCCAATCTGTCTGACCTATCAGATTGACTCTACATTTGTCTTTTAGATTGTAAGCTCCTTGAGCAGGGACTGTCCTTCCATGTTAAATTGTACAGCGCTGCGTAACCCTAGTAGCGCTTTAGAAATGTTAAGTAGTAGTAGTAGTACTATAACAAAATGCCTGACAGTGTGTTCCCTCCAGGCTTCTTAGACCCCTGCCCATTACCTCTCCTCCCAGATGCTATGTCCTAAATCAACCACTGATCATAGAGGGTGAAGCACTCACTGCTATTGTTCAAACTTTCCCTGTGGTTCCTTTGTTGAACACCCACTGACCCCTTGTCCAACTATCCTCCAGGTCAGTGAGGAAACAGAGCCCCCAGCATCCAGTTACAACTGGCAGCCAAGGACTTTGCTACCTTGTCATCCTGCATTCTATAGACATATAAGGGACTTGGGATAAAAAGACGGTTATATACTTAGAGAAAATTCACAATAGTTCTCCTTTAATAACTCAGACGCAGAACAGTAAAATTGGTTGTCTTGCTTTCCACTCTTGGACTCCCTTAATTCATCATTACAGTTGGGTCAAGGGTTATTGGTTGCAGTAGCATGTAATTACAACCAATTTAATGCAACATCTCATAGCTGGGATGATGCTAAAGTCAGAAATCACACTCGTTCCTGCAATTAATAATCATTGGCCCTATTCAGTGATGTGTTTCCAATTTCATATTAAGGTGCTCTCAACAGCTTGCTACAACACTGGTCCCACTACAAACAAAAAAAAACAAACAAAAAAAAGCTATGAGCACAAAATTCAACACTGTTTTCTTTTCAGCTTAGCAAATGCCCATGTTTCAATTCCTTCAAAAATTATTCTACCGATTGATGGCTACCACTTTTCATTTAGAATTTAATTTGAAGAACAGGCCATTTGACCTTTTCAAGCCTTTGTGTATGTGTGTGTGTGTCTGTTTGCCAATGGAAAGTAGATGTGCCTTAGCCATTTTTAAGATTTTAAAATGGTAGCATAGAAGACTCCCCTGGTTCCTATCAAATCCGGACCAATCAATACGATCTGCTCTCTTACTTAACTTTCAAGTCAATAATACCTATATCTTTTATGTCATTTGGTCTGACAATGTCAATAACTCTCAATAATGTCAATAATCTCGCATAACTCTGTACAACGTAATCCATAACCAAATTGTAACAAATGTATTTCCATTATTCATATCTTATTGTAAGCCACACTGAGCCCGCAAAAAGGTGGGAAAATGTGGGATACAAATGCAATAAATAAATAAATAAATAACTGATCACATGTGTGTCAGAGTTATTTTGTAGTCATTTACCCTAAAACTTGAAGAACCATTAACAGATTTTTGCAATTTTTAAGCGATTATCAAGAGTGACACTGTATAAAGGAATTGCTAGAGAAACTTGGGACACCGAGAAGAATATACTATAGACGGTCAATTTAGAAGACCTATTCACATTTTGGACATGCATAAACTGGCATTTAGATGTGCATGTTGTATATAAATCTAAATCTCAAATTTAGAAAGCTGGGATATACATATCCAACATGTGAATGCATACATAAGACAAGTATGGGTGTGTTTTAGGCAAGACTAGGGTGAGGGAAAATATACAAGTGCATATTCCACTTCAGAAAGAGAATGCACTGACATCTACATATGTTGACATTAAAATTTTCACCTGATCCTGGGGATGTCTAGGTTAGAGAAAGCTGCTCACTCTGTTTAGGGGTGGTTACCCTACTACTACTACTACTACTATTTAGCATTTCTATAGCGCTACAAGGCATATGCAGCGCTGCACAAACATAGAAGAAAGACAGTCCCTGCTCAAAGAGCTTACAATCTAATAGACAAAAAATAAAATAAAGTAAGCAAATCAAGTCAATTAATGTGAACGGGAAGGAAGAGAGGGGGGTAGGTGGAGGCGAGTGGTTACAAGTGGTTACGAGTCAAAAGCAATGTTACCCTCTTAATCCTCCAATCTTTTTGTGCTCCACCTTTCCAAAGGAGACATAGAGAAATGTTATTAGGCGCTGTGACAGCTTGACGGATGTATATGTTCAGAAATTCTAACATATGAGTGTGTATGCCAGCACATTTGAGTTTAAAATGTTGTGTTGACCCTGTTGATATTTTAGATGTCGATGAATGTAAAATGGATGTGTCAATGGTCTGGGTGGTGAGTCCTTGGACCCCCACTGGGTTCCCAACCTGGAGGTCAGGAGGCTGGGCTGAATTGTTGATTGGAGCATGAAGGCTGGAACTGGAGATACTGAGGCAAGGCTGGGATGGGAGACACAGGGACAAGGCTAGAACTGGAAACACTGAGGCAAGGTAGGAACTGGAGACACTGAGTCAAGGCTGAAACTGAAGACTAAGAGGCAAGGCATGAACTGGAGACACTGAAGCAAGGCTGGAACTAGAGACTCAGAGGTACAGCAGGAACTGGAGACACAGAGGCAAGGCTGGAACTGAAGACTCAGAGGCAAGGCAGGAACTGGAGACAACTGGAGACACTGAGGCAAGGCAGGAACTGAAGAGACGAGGCCAAGCAGAAACAGGAATCTGTTCGTTGTGAAGGCAATGAGGAAAAGAAGCAGCTGTCCTAAAAAAGGGCTGGAATCTGACATCACTAAGGCATGCATGTTTCAACTCTGTACTACAGGTCCATTAAAAGAGAGTCCATGGAAGATGCTGGGGCAAAATCTTTGTAGAAGGTATAAAGATTGTTTGAGACGGTTGGTAGGCCTGTGAAGCTGTTGAAGAGGTTTCATTTAAGTGGTTTCATTTCATCACACTACTTATTATGCATTTGTTACAGTTTCATATTGGGGTATTCTTAAACTCTTAAAGGGGTCACATTGTAAATTATATCACTGAGAAAGATTATTTGTAAGAAAACATGATTGGCTACTATGGACTTATCCTGGAGAACGTCAGGCATGAAATGTAGAGTTACTCTATAAGGGAGTTAAGTGAAGAGGATGTTAAACACAATTGCATGAACTTTTGGTAAGCAGTTCAGAGGAATTATCTATGTCTAAGGCCAATCTGTTTGTCCTGAGACTGGATATGGACTTTTATAGTGACTGTTGCAATAAGAAAGGGAAAGTTTTGGACCTCATTCCAGAACATAATATTTCGACCACACATTTAACACACAGGCATATCAAGAAATAGCAGAGCAAAGGCATTCAAGGTTTACCAAAACAAAGATAACTCCATAACAGCCACTGATGGGATAGAGGATTGCTGAGAAAAGGGTAATTGGTTTCACAAGTATATAGAGAAGAAACATACTTTGTGATTTACCAAACTGAGTGCTCATTTTTGAAACAGAAAAAACATTCAAAAAAAGGGCACAAAGTGGCAGATGGATGTTTATCTTGCAAAAATGTTCAAACTGCTATTTTCAAAATATATGTTTTAGACATTTTTCTATGCAATTCATCTGCAGTGCATTCAAATCACAAGGGGGCATGTCAGGGGTGTGTTGGAGGTGGAATTTCTCTGTTCCTAACACTGGGATGTTTTTCTGCCATAATGGAACAAAGCAAACATGTCCAAGACTAAAACCTAGATGTTTTGGGCTAGGCACCGCGAATGACCAAATGACCACCGGAGAGATTAAGACACGACCTCCCCCCCTTACTCCTCCAGTGGTCACTGACCCCCTCCCACCCCATAAAGATGTAAAAGAACAGTAAATACCAAACTCTATGAGAGCTTCAGATGTTATGGCCAGTCCTATTAGAGCATTTCCAAATAAGCTTCACTCTTCTACAGAATAATGAATTATCCAATCAAACATGGACTGTAGACACACTTTACTAATATATTCCAAAGCTAAGAGGAACTGAAAGGGATTAAGAGGAGGAAAAGACCTCAAAACATCCGGCTGCTAGGGCTTACTCCACGCCCAATGGCTTCAAAGCACTCTCCGGACCTTAATTCATCACTGGCCCAAAAACCTCCTCTGTCCCTATGCTGTTTTATTAAAAGCAAAAACATGTTTTTAATTTGTCCACGTGCCTCATTCAAAACATCGTCAAACCATCAACTTGTATGATATAGATAATGGTTAAGGTCACGTGGCTTCTGAACTTGTCAGGCTGTTGAGCACCCGATACTCCCGGCGGGGACTCATTTCGCCCACCGGCTTTCTCAAGGGAGATACCATCGACAGTTTTTATGTTCATTCAATCTTTCTGGCAGCCTCCCTTAGGGGGTGTTTTACTTAAGCTTAAATCGAGTTATCTGCAGCAGGGCCCATAGGAATAAAATGGGACCTACTGCAGATAATTCGAGCTAAGCTTTAGTAAAAAAAAAAACCTTAATGAATAGAGACGGAATTACTCCATGTCATTTATTTATGTATTTATTACACTTGTATCCCACATTTTCCCACCTATTTGCAGGCTCAATGTGGCTTACAAAGATCTGTTATGGCATCGCCATTACAGGGTAGAAGATACAACTGGTATTACAAAGAGAACGAGGATGACAGAGAAAAACTAGGCCAACCTTTAAAGAAAGACGTCGTTTAGAGTCAGGGTGGGGTGGTAAAGTGTTAAGTTATGGATTCTCGTGGTAGGCCTTGTTGAAGAGATAGGTTTTTAGAGATTTGCGAAAGTTAGTTATTTTCATTAACTGTTAGTGTGTGATCATTTCTGAGTTAAATTATTATTGTTATTAACATTTGTATAGCGCTACCAGACGCAGGCAGCGCTGAACACCTGACCTAGAGAGACAGTCCCTGCTCAATAGAGCTTACAATCTAAAAATATAATACAGACAGACAAGACAAATTAAGGGCAAGGGAAGTACTGGGTGCAGTGGCGTTCCTAGGGGGGGCGGACACCCGGGGTGGCACCCCCCCTGGGTGCAGCACCCCCCCGATGCAGCGCGGAACCCCCCCTCCCGGGTGCACGCCGCTGGGGGGGGTGCCGCAGCGCGCACCTGCTCAGAGTTCCCTGACTTCGCGCGTTCGCTGGAGTCCCTCTGACCCGGAACAGGAAGTAACCTGTTCCAGGGCAGAGGGAGCTGCAGCGAACGCGCGAAGTCAGCGAACTCAGAGCAGGCGCGCGCCGCGGCACCTCCCAGCGGCATGCACCTGGGGCGGACCGCCCCCACCCCCCCCTTGGTACGCCACTGACTGGGTGAGAAGGAACAAGGGGAGGGCAATTGAGCAGAGGCTAGGAGCCAAAAGCAGTGGTGAAAAGGTGGGTTTTCAGCATAGATTTGAAAACAGGTAGAGATGGAGCTAGGCGTACATGCTCAGGAAGTTAAATAGCTAAGGCAACTTGAGGGCAATCTCTCTTTCCTCAACAGAAATCATGTGTACTGAAGGTTGGGGAAAATACCTTTACAGTATACAAAGAAAAGAAAAAGTCAGAGTCAAAGCAAACTTGCTGCATTCAAATCAGTTTTGTTCCACTATTTGCTTTTTTATACAATGGTCTAATCCAGTCAAACATGACATGAGTCAATTAACCAGACAAGATGCATCGTAACACTTCTCCCAGTTTGACATCTTCAAAAACATTGTTTTTTTTTTCTGGAAGACAACTCAACATCAGCTCCCTCTAAGTGGTAAGCATGCTATTTAAATATGTCTTTCCTCTGCTTCCCTGACCCCCTACCTCGCCCTAGAAATGGAAAGTTTGACAAAGGTGATCCTGGATGGCTCAGTGAATGGCCCAGGGTTACGGAGTCACCTATTCAAAGTCAACCCAGGGGTCTTGTAGCAACCTGGTCATTATGTCAATTTATGCAAAACAAGTTCATGGCTTGAATCTTAATTCACAGGAGACAGACGTTTGTGCCACAAAGAAAGATAATCATAGTCAGTATAAATCGTCCTAGATTATGTAGAGAAGCCAAGAACACAAAAGCCCCAGAGATTGAACTTCCTTTAGTCCCTTGGAGGTAGGGTTGCCAATTGACTCCAGATTCATAGGACAGGGTTGATTTAGTCCAGATTTTATCCCACTGCATGAAGGGACTTGTAGGCTTGCTTTACTTAGGGAATGCAGTTTGCAAAACCCTGCATGCAATGGGGTAAAATCTAGACTGGATCAACCCCGTCGGGAAAATCTCTAGAACCAGTTGGCAACCTTATTTGGAGATAAGATAGTTATACAAAGCCTGATAGTCCTTCTACCACACAACGGAATACAGAAAATTCATTTTAATAGTGAGTCATAGGACTGTAATTTATTGCTATACAAAAAAAAACTTTTTTTTTTTGTCTCATCCAATGTTTGTCATTCTAAACCACATTAAGACAGAGTCTGCAAATGGAAGTTGAGCGAGCTCTGTCTAACCCCCATCTTATTACCGATGGGGAGTTAATGAAGCTGTTTCTTGCACCTTAGATTCCTACTGCAGAAATTAAACCTCTGCACATCAGTTACAATGCATGTTTGCACAGTTTGAGGCTAATGATTGTTATTAACGTCATCACCGCTTGCTAATGTGCTCACTTGGTTCAGTCAAGCTATTTAACACTTGTTTTTCAGTAAATGCACGTTGAGCAAATGTGATAAGATGCTGGTGAATTTTTCTCAGGATATACTAGGACTCAGATTATAATGGCAGTGTGTGAGTTGACAGCTGAACAGGGTATGCTACACGAGACTACGCGTTACTTTGAGTTGAGTTTATTAGTGCTTGCTCGACTGCTAATCTGTCGCAGGCATTAGAACGGTTTACATCAGGAAATAACAAAGCAAGTAATGAAACACAGATACAGTTAATACCAAATCAGGACAGTAATAACAAAGTAAAATGCAACAGTACAACAAGAACCTTGACGAAATCCTTAATCGTATGGAACAGTAAAAAGAAAAAAACAACAAACAGCAATATCTAACCACAATTGGCAGCCAAAGGTCATTGCTACCTTGCAAAAGAGAATGACTTCCAGCTGGATTAACTGCAGTGTTTACATGTCAGAGGCATTGTATATTCTGGAGTATTTTTCAGGCCTGAAATCATACTTTGGTTCAGGCTCTGAGATGACAGTAAAACTGACAGGCCCATTTCTAAGTGACTTTCAGTTGAACCAAGATCTGAGTCAACATCTCATGATCTGTTAAGACCAGGGCTTTTTTTGAGGGGGTACTTGGGGGTACTGAGTACCGGCACCTTTTCCATTGTTTGCTAAAATTGACCCATGGAACCCAAGTTTTAATGATAGACCTCAGGGTCTACACACCAAATTCTGGCTCGTCATAGATTCTGTGACTGGTTGCAGGGGGCCTGGCTATTATGGGGTGGGTCTCTCAGTGATAACCCCACTCTTGAAGGGTGGCCTAGCATTTGAGTACCGGCCCCTTTTCTGCTAGAAAATACACACTGGTTAAGAGACAGTGTCACAAGCTATATGAGGGAGAGTGCAGGTGCAAAATAGCTGACCACAGGGCTTTAGAAATGTAACAGCAACTTTTTAACAGATGTTCAGGAGAAAGAGGGAACAGAGTAGTTCCATGGGAAAATGACAAGGCTGCTCAGAGGTGAAGGCCTTTTCATTATAATATAACCAATTATCTGCAACTAGGTAATTACCATCAACCTATCATATGTAACCAATTAATTAACATGTAGCCAATTACCTGTAACCACAATATTATGCAATTGAAATTATCTGTATAAAAGTGATTGTATCAGGAAGTTAGAGGCAGAGTAGCAGATTCAGCCAGTACTTCTGTATAAGCTTGTCTGTACTCTCGTGTGAGAAATCACAATTTGTAATCGGAAAGTGGTGAGTAATAAAGATCACATTTCTCACTCCAAACGTAGCCTTGGTTTATTTATTCCACCTATTAGGAGGTGGCTGGTCCATACACTTTAGTAAGGGATAAATAAACCTAAAAATGCAGTATCCCAGGATAACCCAAGATTGTTGTAGCTATGTAATTCATATCAATAATATAGGGAGTTGTTGATAAGTTAGGAAGTACCATGTTAGAAATTTCCCCTTTTCAGCTGGAAGTTTTAGCCAAAGCCAAGCTACACACATGGGGCAAGTCATATACCTGCTGTAAATGGTTTATGTTCAGAGTGAATGATGATGACACATAAAGAACTACATGGGCCACCCAGTCTGCCCAATATATATAGGTATTTAGTCTTGAGCTATCCTTGCCATAGACATCTGCCCGGCAGTGGCTTAATTTTCAACTACTGGAGTCGGTGTTGAAGTCCGCTCCAGCCCAACTAGATCTATCTATCTATAATCAGGACACAGACTGTATAAATCTGCCCGACTCTGGCCTTAAGCACAGCTAAGTTGTGTTGAATTCATTCTCTTTCACAAACTAGTGAAAAGCAAGTTCTGGATAGAAACACAAAAAGAAGAGAATAGCACACATCTTTGCATTATACCTAGCTGCAAACTGTGCCAACATATTTCACAGGATCCCACAGTTATTCATATGGGAAAAATATTCAGCATAAGAGAATCCTTCACTTCCTCATCTTCTAATGTGGTACATATTATTCAATATAAAAAGTGTGAAGAAAGGTGCTATATTGGAGAAACAAGCCAGATACTAAAGATGAGATTTATCTACATAGACGTCATATGAAGAATGCCAATGCCAACCAGGATGTCACCTTTGTGGGACAGCACTTTACAAAACCAGAACACTGCATCAATGAGTTTATGGCGAGAATCTTAAAAGGAAACTTGAATGTAAGACCTTTGAAGTCAAAATGATGAAATATTTTGACACCCACCAGACAAGACTTGACAAAACATCTGGGTTTTCTATCCCACTATAAGCCATAAAATTCTACTGTTTTGTCACTCTCTTATCCACCATCTCTCTCCCTGTCTCTCACCCACCCAGCTCTCCCTGTTTCTCACCTAACCCACCCCACCCTCTTCCTGTGAGACTGTCATTGGAATGCTTTTATGTTTCACTTATATCCTATATAATAAAAGGACCTCCAACGTTCTGAAGCTGACTCCGTGGCACTGTGGCAGTGTAGGGTTCGTAAGTCTTTCAGCGTTTCATTGGCTCTCACTGTCCGCAACGTCACAAGAGCGAGGACCCAATGAACGCCCAACCCTCCTGCCCGGACTGTCATTGCCACACAACACAAACCCATGGTGGCGATTCACTCCTGCCCCCCTCCAGGCACCCACCGATTCTCCATTGCTCCTTTGAAAGCCCTGCCCGTCTGTAGCCTTCCCTTCTAGTTCGTTCCCTCAGAGTCCTGCCCTCGCGGAAAGAGGAACTGACGTCAGAAGGTGGGACTCACAGGGAATGAACTCGAAGGGAAGGCTACAGATGGGAAGGGCTTTCAAAGGAGCAACGGAGACTGGGTGCCTGGAGGGGGGCAGGGGAGAGAGGAGACTCGCTGGGTGGCTGGAGAGGGGGGGCAGGGGAGAGAGGAGAATCGCTGGGTGCCTGGAAGGGGAGCAGGGGAGAGAGAAGCATCGCTGAGTGGCTGAGGGGGGGGGGGCAGGGGACAGAGGAGACAGTCTCACTCTCTGTCACACACACACACTCGCACATTCTCTCTCTCTCTCTCTCTCTCTCTCACAGTCACTGTCAAACACACTCTGTCAAACATACACACTCCAAGGAAAACTTTGCTAGCGCCCGTTTCATTTCTTTTAGAAACGGGCCTTTTTTACTAGTATTCTGATATTTGTCAACATTTGCTTATTTCTGTTCTGAAGAAGAAGGGTTGCCTTTGAAAGCTAATCAAAAATGTATTTGGTCCAATAAAAAAAGGTATCATCTTATTTTCTTTTCTATGTTTTGCTTTATTTCTATTTATTATCTTTCCATTTAGGAATCCTTTGTGTTTATCCCACATATTCTTGAATTCCATCCATCTCCCAAAGGAGGGCATTCTAGGCATCCACCCTCTCTCTGTGAAAAAGTAATTCTTAAAATTACTTCTAAGTCAATCCCCCCAGTATCCTCAATTCATGTCATCTAGTTCTACTACCTACCCTTGTCTGGAAAGGGTTTGTTAAGTATTTAAATATCTGTCTCATATCATCCCTATCTCGCTTTTCTTCTAGGGTATACATATTCAGGTCCTCAAGTCTCTTCTTGTAGGTCTTTTGGCACAAACCCCATATCATTTTTGTTGCTTTTCTCTAAACTGCTTCAAGTCTTTTTATGTCTTTAACCAGTTTTGATATAAGAAGATTCAAAAACATCAAAGTGAGGGTTAAGGGGAGGTGGCGTTCTGTTGGTTTTATGGGTGTACAAGGTAGAGGTGTGGTGGGTGTGCCGAGGGCTATAAGAGTCAAGGTCCTTGGTGCTCCAATTTGTACAACATGCCTCTGTGTCTCATGTTCTTGCCTTTGGTTCTGTTTATTATTTGGGAAATTTCAATAAAAAGATTCAAACATAAGGGAGTAAAGGGAGTTACAGATTAAACAAAAATAAGTGATGGAAACAGGCAAGCCTAGTTGTTGCTCAGTTGGTATTCCTTTTCTCTTTTACTTATTGATCTAGACCAAGAGGCTAATACATGGAAAGTTTGTATTGTTTTATACTTGATTCCATCAATTAAAATTGCGACAAATAAAAATGTTCACACATAAAAAGTTGTAAGGAGGGGAGGGGGCGGGGGGGGGGGGGGGAGAAAACGAAAAAAGTGATTGACGATGTTGGGTATGTTGTTGGAATGTCGATTTTGTATACTGAGCCATGTATGAATAATTCAAGTTGATTTGTATTATACATATCATCAATAAAACAGTTTAAACATAAATAAGGAATGAAAGGAAAGAAAGAGGCGTAGAATATAGAATACGCTTAGTTGACACCCTAGTGCCTAAATCTATGCACCTCCATTTATACCAACAAAAACATGGCATAAATCCCAGCATGTAGATGCCATATTCTATAACAGTGCATGTAAATTTTGGAGTGCTCATGAAACACCCATTTCCCCACCCATAACCATGCCCCTTTTTGCCTACACACATTAAAATTTAGGCGCACTGCTTTACAGAATACACTTAAGGAGTTGTGCACGTAAATTCTAAGTATTGCCAATTAGTGTTCCTATATTGCTTGTTAAGTGCTGTTAACAATGCTGCTAGACTTGTTAAGCTCATGTGCAACTTTCTTCAAATCAGTCACCTTACTTTCAAGTTCTTCCCACTTTCTTACTCATTTATATGTTACAACTTTGCCTTACCCTTCACTACCAATTATAATGTTCTATTACGTATTGTGTTGTCATTGCAAGTAGTACACCATGCCATGCCTTGTATTGTTGTTCGAATATTTTTACTGCTCTAATTGCCTATTGCTCATGTTTGATCTATTCTTACTGTACACCGCCTTGAGTGAATTCCTTCAAAAAGGCGGTAAATAAATCCTTATAAATAAATAAATAAGCCAATTAAGTTACACATGTTATTACAGAATATGCTTTGATTTTGGTGCGGAATGCTAGGCGCGCTCTATAGAATCCAGGGGAATGCACACTTTTTAAGAAAAGTGCCCCCTCTTTCACAAAGAATACACTCTTTAGGAGGAGACTGCTCTATTATCACTCAATGATATTTCATCGCGAACGACAGCCTGTCACTAAAAACATGTGTGTTCCTCAACAGACGCACAATTTTAGCAATAGACAACGGAGGTATTCCTGGGGGTGGGGTTCAGGCAGAGTGAGGAACAGCATATGCAAATATCTGTGTTTAATTTTTCCTTAGGAAATAATGAAGCAAAACACTTTGTGTAATTTTGTTTTGGTTATCGCTGCAGACCCTGTGGATTAAAATTAACTGCAAGATTTGCAGAATCACAGTCAAACTGATTATTACTGACCATTATGTGCCATTATTAAATACAGTCTAAAGTGTATTACAGCATACAACTGCCAGTGTAATTTCAGACTCTGCCTGAAAATCCACATGGTAGATGGTACAGTTTCTTCCAGAAACACAAATATTTCCTGAATGATGAATCCCGCACATTAGGTCTTTGCATCCTTGAAAGGAAATATACAATTCTTGACTGAAAGAATTGAGGAGGTGGTGTTGGATCTCCCTGAAAAGCCATGGAAAATATCCAAAAGAGATCAAATGTAACAAGGAATATGAAAAATGCATATAATACTCTCCAGTTGACAGAGGCAAAGAAGAAGAAGCAAGATGGTTTGGCAATGAATTGCTCAATGCACATTTGAGAAAAATACAATGAACAGGTGGAGCCGGTAGGGGGGGGGGGGGTGGGGATGGTAGTTGGGAGGCGGGGCTAGTGCTGGGCAGAGTTCTACGCGGTCTGTGCCCTGAAAATGGCAGATACAAGTCAGGGTAAGGTATACACAAAAAGTAGCACATATGAGTTTGTCTTGTTGGGCAGACTGGATGGACCGTACGGGTCTTTTTCTGCCATCATCTACTATGTTACTATGTAACAGTGAAGGAAGAGTAGTAGTCTATCCTGCTTATAATCGAAATAGAAAAACGCCTATATTGTGACCCAAATCGGGAGATAGACGTTTATCTCACAAAAACGAATAAAGCGGTATAATCGAAAGCCGAATTTGGACGTTTTCAACTGCACTCCATCGCGGATGCGGACAAAGTTGATGGGGGCGTGTCGAAGGCGTGGTGAAGCTGGAACTGGGGCGTGGTTATCGGCCGATCAGAGATGGGCGCCTTTCGCCGATAATGGAACAAAAATATGCGTTTGTAGCGAGAATTTAGGGCACTTTTCCTGGACCCTGTTTTTCCACGAATAAGGCCCCAATAAGTGCCCTAAATGACCAAATGACCACTGGAGGGAATCGGGGATGACATCCCCTGACTCCCCCAGTGGTCACAAACCCCCTCCCACCACAAAATATGCCATTTCACAACTTTCTATTTTCACCCTCAAATGTCATACCCACCTCCCTGGCAGCAGTATGCAGGTCACTGGAGCAGTTAATAGGGGGTGCAGTGGACTTCAGGCAGGTGGACCCAGGCCCATCCCCCCCCCCACCTGTTACACTTGTGCTGGTAAATGGGAGCCCTCCAAACTGCCTCCCCCAAACCCACTGTACCCACATGTAGGTGCCCCCCTTCAGCCCTTAGGGCTATAGTAATGGTGTAGACTTGTGGGCAGTGGGTTTTGAGGGGGATTTGGGGGGGCTCAACACACAAGGGAAGGGTGCTATGCACCTGGGAGCTCTTTTACCTTTTTTTTTGTTTTTGTAGAAGTGCCCCCTAGGGTGCCCGGTTGGTGTTCTGGCATGTGAGGGGGACCAGTGCACTACGAATCCTGGCCCCTCCCATGAATAAATGTCTTGGAGTTATTCATTTTTGAGCTGGGCGCTTTCATTTTCCGTTATCGCTGAAAAACAAAAATGCCCACCTCACAAATTGTCGAATAAAACATGGACGTCTATTTTTTGCGAAAATACAGTTTGGTCCGCCCCTTCACGGACCCGTTCTCGGAGATAAACGCCCATGGAGATAGACGTTTCCGTTCGATTATGCCCCTTTATGTATTTTTTAAAATTTCTTTACAAATATTCAGTTTGCATTGGGGTCCTTTTACTAACCTGCACTATGGGGTCCTTTTAAAAAGGCATGCTAGCGTGTTTAGTGTGTGCTAAAAAGAAGTATGCGCTAAACACTAGAGATTCCCGTATATTTCTATGGGTGTCTCTAGTGTTTAGAGCACACTATTCATTAGCTCACACTAAAATCACTACCATGCCTTTATAAAAGACCCCCTAAGTGCTAGCACCCGCTTACCACAGCTCAAAATGACTTACCGCTGCAGGTGGTGAGTCTAGGAGGCAGAGAGTAGGGCATTCCTGCGCTAATCAGTTAGCTCAACTACATTATCACATACTAACTGGTTAGTGCAAGATTATACATGCTGCAGCAGGACATGTTTATCCACTCCTACCCTAGCTGAGATAACATTTAACCATCTCTCTAACCTCATGTGCACCTTTCTTTAAATCAGTCACCTTACTTTCTAACTCCTCTTACTCTCTTACTTATCTATATGTTCCATCTTTGCTTATACCCTACACTGTCAATTAAAATATTCTATTACATATTGTATTGACATTGTAAGTAGTGTACTTTGAAACAGAAAACCAACAAGGAGGAAAAAACCTCACGAAACCGCGAGAAACAGAATCAAACCAGTGAGGTAGGTCCAAAGAGGAAACTTTATTGAAATTAAAAAATGACCCGACACGACCGTGTTTCGGCCCAAAGGCCTGCCTCAGGGGTCTTGTAAAATCTCTGATATCGTAGAAGGTGGTGGATATCAAAATGTATTGTAGAAGTGATCAAATAATGAGATCCTTCAGCAATCTTCTGTCTTGCAAAAGCACTTCAGGAAAAGACAATGGCCGATATAGATGTAATATTTACGCTAGCCGATCACACGGCCATTGTCTTTTCCTGCAGTGCTTTTGCAAGACAGAAGTTTGCTGAAGGATCTCATTATTTGATTACTTCTACAATACATTTTGATATCCACCACCTTCTACGATATCAGAGATTTTACAAGACCCCTGAGGCAGGCCTTTGGGCCGAAACACGGCCGTGTCGGGTCGTTTTTTAATTTGAAGTAGTATACTTTGCCATACTTTGTATTGTTATTTGAATATTTTTGCTGCTATAATTGTCTATTGCTCATGTTTGATCTATTCTAACTGTACACCACCTTGAGTGAATTCTTTCAAAAAGGCGGTAAATAAATCCAAATAAATAAATAAAAATACCTCGTGAGTGCTCCTGTTGTAATACTTTTTAATGGCAACATTAGAACATGTCAACAAAAAGAAAAAAACAGTGGGGACCACCAGGCAAACGAGTAAATAAAGCCAAAGAAAAGCTCTTTATTAAAGTTCACACATAAGATTGATTTATACATGGGACTCGACATGGGCCAGTTTTTGGCACAGCTGCCTTCTTCAGGAGTCCAAAAAGCAATTTTGATGAAATCTTGATGCCTTGTTAAGCATGTGGAAGAGATTTGCCCTGAACGCTGTAACTGTAGTAGGCTTATCTGCAGCAGCATTGCCGGCGTTCAGAGCAAACCTCATCCACGTGTTTAATTGCTCCGTGGACTCCTTCAGAAGGCAATTGTGCTGAAACACAGCTTATGTCATCCCGTGTATGAATTAATTCTATGTTTGAACTTTTAGTAAAGAGCTTTTCTTTGGATTATTTGCTCATTTGCTTGGTGGTTACCACTGGTTTTTTTTGTTTCTTGTGGGTTTTTTCTTTTTTTTTTTTTTGCTGTTTGCAGTTTGTGGGAGGAAGAGTAGATTCGTGGTTAGTGCAGTGGACTTTGATCCTGGGGAACTGGGTTCAATTACCACTCCAGCTTCTTGTGACTCTGGGCAAGACACCCAACCCTCCATTGCCCCAGGTAGAAATAAGTACCTGTATATACCATGTAAACCACTTTGGATGTGGTTGCAAAAACCACAGAAAAGCAGTACATCAAGTCCCATTTCCCTTTCACCTTTTGTTTTTTTACTCTTTTCTTTTATGGACATGAGCACATGGCCATTATTTAAAAAAAATAGGAAATCAGCCATTTTCTGACTGTGGTTAAAAATGGCCCTATCACATGGAAAAGAAACCCATGCAAGGGCACAGTAAAGCAGTTTAGTAAAAGGACCCCATTGTAAGCTAAATAAAAGAAATTACAATTCCAACATTGGGGACCCTGAACTGAAAATAAATTTGTGCAGGTCGGAGCTTCATCTATCTCTGCAACTGTTAGAACAACCATTAGTTTCTATTGAGATGAACATAATGGCCAAGTAGGCTAATACGCCTTCATATTATTGTCTCATTCAGAATTTAAACATCCACGTAAAATCTTAAAAACCATGCACATGCATTCAAAAAGTAACGTGAAACCGAACAGGAATCCAATGAAGCTTGATTATCATAGAACAATATGATCATAATGCCAGAGTCTACCAAAATCAATGTAATATATGCAATGTTAACGTGGTCAGTATGGGGAAGAATAGAAAAGACCAACAGAAAAGAATTACAATCTATATAAAGAGCATAATTATTGTACCAATTGTAACTTGAAGATACCTTATTTATCTGAAGTACTAAAGAAAAAAAAAAAAAAAAGAAAACTGCAGATCTAAACTTCTGCCCAGATATTGGAGTTTTTGACTTATCAATTTTTATACCACTAAAAACAAACTCTGTTATGGGCATGTAACCCAAAGTCATATCCCCTCCCTCTCCCTTTACTAAACCATGCTAGTGGCTGCCATGCGCTAATGCTGACACAGCCCATTCAATTTGAACGGGCTTAGTAAGCAGGGGGGATAGTTACAATGATTATTTCTATCTTCCTCCTATTAATAACTATCTCATTATTTACTGCAAAACAATTCATGATCTCAGAAAAAATAGTTAATATTCAAACTCTGTAGACCCTCTAAGATTGAACATGAAGCAAATACAGTGTGGCTTGCAAAGGGGCATACATAAAAATGGTATTTTTGCAATTATCCTGACGTTCTCTTAAGGTCATCGCTGAGAAACAATTATAGGGGGATTAACCTTCTTGGACATACAAGGAAAACAGATAATTGTGGTGTTGTAGGATAAAAAGTGTTGATATAACATTTCAGTTGTGTGTAAAAATGAGATTAAATGCCTCCTAATCAGAATTCTCCCATACCTCTACAAGGGGAGGGGGAACAAAAGTTGACTGTAGTTGCGAGCTTAATTAAATAAAGGTAACAGAAGGGGAAAATGGATGAGACTTGGTATACAGCCTTTCTGTGGTTACAATCAAAGCAGCATACGTATTATACAGTGGTGTACCAAGGGGGGGGGGCGGTGGGGGCGGTCCGCCCTGGGTTCACGCCGCTGGGGGGTGCCACGGCGCGCGCCTGCTCTGAGTTCGCTGACTTCGCGCGTTCGCTGCAGCTCTCTCTGCCCTGGAACAGGTTACTTCCTGTTCCGGGTCAGAGGGAGCTCCAGCGAACGCGCGAAGTCAGGGAACTCTGAGCAGGCACGCGCTGCGGCACCCCCTCCCCAGCGGCGTGCACCCGGAGGGGGATTCCGTGCTGCATCGGGGGGGGGGGGGGTGCTGCACCAGGGGGGGCGGGGCGCCGCCCCGGGTGTCCGCCCCCCTAGGAACGCCACTGGTATTATATACAGGTACTTACTACGTACCCAGGAGAATGGAGGGTTAAGTGACCTGGCCAGAGTCACAAAGAACTGCAGTGGAAATTGAACCCAGTTGCACAGGTTCTCAGGCTGCTGCATTAATGCCTAGGCTACTCCTCCAAAATCAGATTCTAATAATCCTTTTCACAAAATCTATATTTTGTAAAAATTCAGAGAAATCATGTGCTGCCCCATTTTATATAGAATGTAGAGATTGGAACTCAGATAATATCTAGGTCTGCATATGCTCAGTTTCAATGGTATTTTGGAAAAAGATCTGCCAATCTAGAGCAAGAGCATGTGACAGCACATGCCATGGAAGCATTGATTTTACGAACGTGGAGGGACATAATCGAAAGGGGCGCCCAAGTTTTCCTGAGGACGTCCTCGCAGGACGTCCCGGCGAAGGGGTGGGGAAACCCGTATTATCGAAACAAGATGGGCGTCCATCTTTCGTTTCGATAATACTGTCAGGGACGCCCAAATCGCGAAATTTAGGTCGACCTTAGAGATGGTCGTCCTTAGAGATGGTCGTCCCCGATATTCGGTGATAATGGAAACCAAGGATGCCCATCTCAGAAATGACCAAATCCAAGCCATTTGGTCATGGGAGGAGCCAGCATTCGTAGTGCACTGGTCCCCCTGACATGCCAAGACACCAACCGGGCACTGCAGTGGACTTCAGAAATTGCTCCGAGGTGCATAGCTCCCTTACCTTGTGTGCTGAGCACCCCAACCTCCCCCCCCCCAAAAAAAACCACTGCCCCCAACTGTACACCACTATCATAGCCCTAAGGGGTGAAGGGGCACCTACATGTGGGTACAGTGGTTTTGTGGTGGGTTTTGAAGGGCTCACATTTACCACCACAAGTGTAACAGGTAGGAGGGGAGGGGGGGGGTCGGCCTGGGTCCGCCTGCCTGAAGTGCACTGCACCCATTAAAACTGCTCCAGGGACCTGCATACTACTTTCAGGGAGCTGGGTATGACATTTGAGGCTGGCATAGAGGCTGGAAAAATATTTAAACAATTTTTTTAGGGTGGGAGGGGGTTAGTGACCACTGGGGAAGTAAGGGGAGGTCATCCCCGATTCCTTCCGGTGGTCATCTGGTCAGTTCGGGCACCTAAGAAAAAATGGACCAAGTAAAGTTGCCCAAGTGCTCGTCAGGGATGCCCTTCTTTTTTTCATTATTGGTCGAGGACACCCATGTGTTAGGCACGCCCCAATCCCGCCTTCATTACGCTTCCGACATGCCCCCATGAACTTTGGTCGTCCCTGCGACGGAAAGCAGTTGAGGATGCCCAAAATTGGCTTTCAATTATGCCAATTTGGGTGACCCTGGGAGAAGGACACCCATCTCCCGATTTGTGTCAAAAGATGGGCACCCTCCACTTTCGAAAATAAGCCTGATAGGGTCCTTTTTATTAAGTCATGTAAGCATCTATGCACACCCAACACACGCCAAAATGGACTTACTGCCTGACTACCGCATGGCTCTTGTGGTAATTTCATTTTTTGTGCACATCCGCTACGCGCATCTAAAAAATATTTTTTATTTTCTGGTGCTCATAGGTCATTACTGCACAAATTCTTTACCGCTAGGTCTATGGCTGGTGGTAAGGTCTGAGACCCAAAATGGACATGTGGCAATTTTGATTTTGCCACACGTCCATTTTTTTGGGGAAAAAAAGAGGCCTTTTTTAAAGGCAGCTGAAAAATAATTCTGTGCGCGCCGATAACTCACGCCTACACTACTGCAGGCCACTTTTTACCGTGGCTTAGTAGAAGGACCCCATACACACTGAAAAAAATCAACAGTGAAAACCCAGCTATTTGCATCTATAAGTTGTGAACTGTCTAGCGTATGTACATGTCAGCATTTACAGATATATGACAGTCTTTCTGCAACCCTACATGTATTACTGCTGCTAATTAATTACTGCTGTAATTTGGAAGGGGAAAAAAACAATGGAGGATTAAGGAGGCTAACTCCCCTAATCTCACCTATAAAGAGCTGACCGAAATAATCATCTTTTACAAACCCATATGCACTTTTGAGCAGGTATAAATCTTGATGTGCAAATTTTCCCACACACATGAATATCATTTTTGTAAAATAGGGAATATACATGTAAGATTCTGGCCCCAACCAAGCCCCAAACCATGCTCCCTGGACATCTGTATATGCTGTAGATTTCAAAAAACAGACAGGCAGACGATCCACCAGATCCAGCATGGACAAAAAACCCAGTAGATCGCAGAGATTAACGATCAAAATCTCCAGTTTATTCAACACATGAAACAATAAATATATACATAATTAAAAGCCTCACACAGCCATATTTTGTGCATTCAAGGGCTGTGTCAAGGGCTTGTTAAAATACCCAGAGGTGTAGCCTTAGAATGTCAACTACTGGTTAAAATACTTTTCCCCTGTGCATATACGTCTGGGAACTTTAACAAGCCCCTGATGCAGCCTTTGAGAGGGCGAAACATGGCTGTGTCGGGCTTTTAATTATTTATATATTTATTGTTTTATGAGGTGAATAAACAGGACATTTTGATCTTTAACCTCTGGAATCTACTATTTTGTTGTCCATGCTGTAGATTTCTACATCTAACTTTCAGGTTTCTGAAACTGGGTTTTATATATATATATGTGGTATACACATCTAAATACCAGTGTTTTACACACGCAAATCACGAATAAGCCTTCTAAAACAACCACCATAACGTAGATAATTAGGCATAATTTCAAAGCACTTAGCCTTCCAAAGTTCCATAGAAACCTATGGAACTTTGGAAGGCTAAGTGCTTTGAATGTGACCCTTATGCAAATGTTTCCAGCACCGTGACTGAGATACAAATCCATGACTTTGCACATCTATTCCTTCCAACTATGCAATATTTAGATTAATATAAGCAACAGTGTCTTTTTATCTTATTCTGCCTAATTGCTGAGTAATCTGATTAATGTCTTCAGTTTTCTTAATGAAGTTCTTACATGGCAAGCTAGAGCCTTCTAACTCGTTTCTTCAAATCATGTAGAATTCATCTGTCTTAATTGCCCTTTGGAATCCTAGCATTAGTTTATTAAATAAAAAGGGAAAATGTTACAAAATAAATGAGAATGAATTATGCTTACTCAAAAAGTAATTCAATAATTGAATGACACTAAGATTCGCTTTACCAGCATTGAATGCTAAAGGTCAAGGATTTAAGTAGCATCAGAACTTCTTTTCCACCAGAAAAAAAGGAAGCCGTGAAATACAAGTTGCAGAAAGCCATAGTAAAAGGATTGTTTCATATCTGCCTCTATTGATTAAAAACCTCTAATGACCCTATAGTAGGCCAAGGGTTAAACAAGGAAAAGCAATATTCAATCAAATATCATTTAAAAGGCATGTCAGATTGCTATCCAGAGAGCGGACCTTGTATCGCCGCTACCAGGTCGGCGTGGCTCCTTGCAACTCTATCTGGCTATTCAGCTACTCTTGCAAGCCAGACAGCAGCACGGAGTATCATGAATATTTTTAAGTTCTGGCACCAACATTACATTTCATCTCAACACCAGTTTGTTTGGATTAAACATGACAGAGTCGACATTTCCTGAATAGTATCGTTTCTCTCCTTTCTTGCTACCATATTGGAATACCTGCTACAACCTAGTCCTAGCAAAACATGGGGAACGTAACTCCAGAAGTTGGCAGACCAGCAGATGTCCCATGGTCTATATTCAATCAAGTATCTAGCTCATTGGAGCAGCTCCTTCCCTATATTTGATCTTTCAATCTGTGAATTTTTGTTCAAAGACAATTCAAGCACCTCCCACATGGTTCACTCCTTTTCTGTGCCTATCGTCGCTAGGCATACTGGGAACCTTTTGCCAGAAGATGGTCTGAGCTACTGGATATTCTGTTTGATTGTCTGACCATATGATTACTGGACTCTGATTTATCTGCGAGTGCCTTTGTTTTATTGTGAATTGGAGTAAATGCACCACATTTTACACTAAATCATTCATATAAACTGCTTTGATTTGATGATTACTTAGAAGAGCGATATGTCAAATTTTATGAATTTAAAAAAAATAGTAGATGGTGGGAAATAGTTAGTTATAAACCAGAGATTTGATAGTCAAGGGTTTGTCCAGCTAACGTTTGGAGTTAGCAGAACAAAACCTGAGACTGGACTATTTCCACTAATCCCCAACTACATTTTGTCTAGAAAACAAAGAGGTAGCAAAGTGGGTGTTCCAGAGGTACGGTTTTACTTTGATAGCAAGTAAAGTGTTGTCAGTTTGCAACATTGTTGTATTGATGGTTTAATCACATATTGACAATAAATATGACTATGCTGGAACCAAAATTATAAAACCACTCTTCCGTGATTGTTGGGCTCATTTTCAAAACAGAAAAACGTCTAAAAAGTGGCATAAAGCAGCGTTTGGACGTTTTTCTCACAAAAACGTCCAAATCAGTATTTTCAAAACCTATTTCTAGACATTTTTCTATGAAGTCCGTCAGAAGTGCATCCAACTCTCAAGAGGGTGTGTCAGGGGCGTGTTCATGCTGGGACTTGGGCAATCCTAAGACTTAGATGTTTTTCAGCCATAATGGAACAAAACAAAAACATCGAGGACTAAAACTAAGACATTTTAAGCTAGACCTGTTTTTATTACGACTAAGGCACAAAAAGATGTCCTAACTAACCAGATGACCACTGGAGGGAATCAAGGATGACCTCCCCTTATTCCCTGGTCACTAACACCCTCCCACCCCCAAAAAATGTGATGAAAAACATTACTTAACAACCTCTATGCCAGCCTCAGATGTTATACTCAGGTCTACTACAACAGCATGCAGGTCCCTGGAGTAGTCTAGTGTTGGGTGCAGTGCACTGCAGACAGGAGTACCCAGACTCCTACCTCCCCCTACCTGTTACACTTGTGGAGGAAACTGTGAGCTCTCCAAAACACACCAGAAATCTACTGTACCCACATACAGATGCCCCTTCACCTGTAAGGGCTATGGTAGTGGTGTACAGTTGAGGGTACAGGGTTTTGGGGGGCTCAGCACACAAGGTAAGGGAGCAACGGTGAGATGTGCACTTGGGAGCATTTTATGAAGTCCACTGCAGTGCCCCCTAGGGTACCCTATTGCTGTCCTGGGATGTCAGGGGGGCCAGTCTACTAAAATTGCTGGCTCCTCCTACATCTCAATGGCTTGATTTTGTGCATTTTGCACATTTTGTTTCGAAAATGGCCCCAAAAAACAAAATGTCCGAATCACAAAATGTTGCTCGAAACAGTATTTTCAAAAACAAAAGATAGACGGCTTTCTTTTTTGAAAATGACCTTCTTTCCTAGTCAGATTTTGGACGTTTTTTGCAAAACGTCCATAGTCAGACTTAGACATTGAAAATGCCCCTCCACGTCAAATCTAACTGGCTGGTATTGTGGCAAATTGCCAACTGCCCTATTTGTGATGCCAGTATTTGATCGTGAAGGAGTATAACCTGCACAGAGTGGAAGGTGCAGCTCTGGCCACCCTGGTAGGCAGACTGAATGGCTTATGCAAGTCTTTATCTGCCATCATATATATGCTACTATGGAAGTTACTTTCGAAGCATATGGACATCTCACAATGCCCAAATGGACGTCCAAGCTTGAAACATCCAACTCCCAATTTTGGAAAGGCAGAAAAGTGATGCCCCAACACTGCAGTGCATCCAAATATCAATGCGATGTGTTTTGAGTGGGACTAGGGAGGGCCCAAAATCAGAATGTCCAACAGCGACTGCAGAACAGGAAGAAGCGTCCAAGTCTAAAAAGAAGGATGTCACATCCAGGGTACAAAAAGGTGCTCTGATTGAGCAGCTGAACACTTAATCCTTAATCCTCCAGTGGTTGCTGTCCCCCTTCCTCTCACCTGAAAGTAAAATGGGATGCCAGGTTCTATGAGAGCTTCAGGTTATTATGGGCATTCTTAAAGCAGCAAACACAAAAAAGGGGGAAGCTCGCTTAAAGTCAACCTCAGTAATCCAACCAAAAGCGAGCGTAAATCTTGATATGAATTAACACCATACAAGTGAAAAGTCAAAAAGTAAAAAAAAAAAAAACGGGGGAAAAGACCTCAGAAAATGGTGACCTGCCACTCCAAGACTGAAGTAACTGAATCGTCCAGGTCACAGTTCGTTTCTATATAATCATCGGTCAAAAAAACCCCAGCTAACCAGAATGGTTGTGCAAAACTAATTATAACTCTTTTTTTTATTTTTCTTATTGCATCATATGAATACCAAACGGTCTGCCAAAAAGAAATTGTAACTGAACAACCAGGGCTCCCCACTACCAAACTGTAGTTAATATTCTTAAAGCAGCCAACAAATTTTAAGAGTAGCCTAGCGATTAGTGCAGTAAACCATGAACTAAATGACCCAGGTTCAAATCCCACTTTAATTCTTGTTATTATGATTATTATTATTATTATTATATTATTGTGAATCCTCCAAGAACAGAAAAATACTATAACTGAATATATAAACCACCTGCAAGCTTGAAGGCTACTGAAGTGGTGCACATTCAGGTACAGTTTGTATTTTTGTTGTTGTTGTTCCTGGAGGGCTCACAAGTACAAAATAAAAAATTTAAAGTGGGATTTGAACCTGAGTCCACTGCACTAACTACTAGACTGTGTGGTCATTGGTGTTGCCATACTGATGTCCATGTTCCTTGTTTCTCACCATTCATAATTTGGATGTTCCAGTTTCTAAAATAGCTGTTCATGTTGGATGTCTCCAGACCACAGGCATCCATCTAATAAATTTTCAAACAGGAAATCTTGATGTATTTCCTGTTTGAAAATGCATGTGAGATGGACGTTCATTTGAGACGTTCTGACGCGCATGTCCCTATTCTGACGTGAACGTCCTTTTGAAATGCCCCCTACATGTTACTATTTTACTCTGTTAACGACAACAAGGATTCTACAAGGACTATAAAGAACACATCCTCTATAAGAACATGACTATTCAGCCTTGGCATACCAAAGCATCATAAATGCTAATAAAGATGATCTCAAGGTATATGAATGGAGGCTGTCCTCTTTTATTTATTTGAATTTTGCTCACACCTTTTTCAGTAGTAGCTCAAGATGAGTTACAGTCAGGTACACGGGGTATTTCTCCGTCCCTGGAGGTCTCACAATCTGAGTTTGTACCTGAAGCAATGAAGGGTTAAGTGAGCTGCCCAAGGTCACAAGGAGCAGCTTCAGAACTTGAACTGGTCACCTCTGAATGTCAAGACCGGTGCTCCAACCACTAGGCCACTCCTTCACTCTTTGGCTACATTTGCTATTTCTATTAATATTGTCAAAATGAAATTTCAAAGTATTCAGAGTTTAACTAGAAAGCAAAAGCTGGGGAATATGATGCAGTAGCTGATTACAATGCAGGCCAAAGACTTGCAAATAATATTAAAAGGAAGAGTTTATTTTTTTATTGTCACATTTGTACCCTGTGCTTTCCCACTCATGGCAGGCTCAATGCGGCAATGGAGGGTTAAGTGACTTGCCCAGAGTCACAAGGAGCCGCCTGTGCCTGAAGTGGGAATTGAACTCAGTTCCCCAGGACCAAAGTCCACCACCCTAACCACTCCTCCACTGTTGCTACTATTTGAGATTCTACATGGAATGTTCCAACATTCCATGTAGAAGTCGGCCCTTGCAGATCACCAATGTGGCCGCACAGGCTTCTGCTTCTGTGAGTCTGACGTCCTGCACGTACGTGCAGGACATCAGACTCACAGAAGCAGAAGCCTGCGCAGCCTTCTACATGGAATGTTGCTAGTGGAATAGCAACATTCCATGTAGAATCTTCAATAGTATCTATTTTATTTTTGTTACATTTGTACCCTGCGCTTTCCCACTCATGGCAGGCACAATGCAGCTTACATGGGGCAATGGAGGGTTAAGTGACTTGCCCAGAGTCACAAGGAGCTGCCTGTGCCTGAAGTGGGAATTGAACTCAGTTCCCCAGGACCAAAGTCCACCACCCTAACCACTAGGCCACTCCTCCACACATTTCTGTTCCCGCCACACATTTCTGTTCTTGACAACATATTTATCAATGGGCAATGCAGATACACAGCAGTGGCATAGCCAAGGGTGGGCCCAGGCCCACCCACTTTGGGCTCAGGCCCACCCAGTAGCAGCACACCTATGATGTGGCTGGCAGGGATCCCCAAGCCCCACCAGCCAAGAACTCCCAACAACTGCCCCTCCTGCATACCTTGTAAATAGCAGATCACCTGCAGCAAGCAGCGACTCATACATACTGTTCGCACCAACCCCACAGCCTTCCCTCTGATGTATTCCCGCCTATGCGGAAACAGGAAGTTGCATCACAAGGAAAGCTGTGGAACCAACATGAGCTGTGTGTGTTAGTTGCTGCTCGCTGCTGGTGAAAATCTGCTACTTAAAAGGTATGTGGGGGAAGGGGGGATGTTTGAGAGACCAAATCACTTGTGGGACAGGGTGGAGTTCTTCTGCCCACCCATCTTAGGCCCAGGCCCACCCAAAATTGGATGTCTGGCTACGCCCCTGATACACAGTATAAGAACATAAGGGTAGCCATACCGGGTCAGACCAATGATCCATCTAGCCCAGTATCCTGTTTTCCAAACAGTGGCCAAGCCAGGTCACAAGTATCTAACAGAAACCCAAATATTTATGCTATTCCTTCTTTTCTGTTCTTCTAGTGCATGAAACCATAATAACCCTCTTTGGAATCACCGCCGAGCAAATCGAGACACGTGAATGGTTCAGACTAGCACACAATGCCTTTCCTTCAGGGATATGCATGCATATCTTGGTACATTAAAATGAGAGAGTTTATGGTGGGTGATGGACTTCGTGGCCAATTTAACATTTGCTGTCAGAAACACACATTTACAAACACGTTGAGACAAATAAATTATTCCTTGTTTTTTTTATTCCCCAGCTTCTAGCCTACAAGGAAAATTGCTTACAGAATTGCTGATGCACAACTCAGTAGTATTTAACCCTTGATTCTCTACATTGTATTTCCCAGGGTGCCTTCCAAAAGGGCAGATCGTTAATGTTGTTTCAGGACAGATATGTAAAGAAAGGCATTTTAATATGGCTTCTATGTTGCTATAGGATTGAAAGAAGAGTTGGTTTATTTTCATTTTGCTCACACCTTTTTCAGTAGCAGCTCAAGGTGAGTTACACTCAAGTACAATGGATATTTCTCCGTCCCAGGAGGGCACACAATCTAAGTTTGTACCTGAGGCAATGGAGGGTTGAGTGACTTGTGCAGAGTCACAAGGAGCTGCAGTGGGAATTGAACCCAGTTCCCCAAAATCAGAGTCTGCTGCACTAACCACTAGGCTACTCCTCCACTAGCAATGGCCTGCCCTTGCAGATCAGCAATGTGGCCGTGCAGGCTTCTGTTTCTGCGAGTCTGACATTCTGCAGACTCACAGAAACAGAAGCCTGTGCAGCCATGTTGCTGATCTGCAAGGGCAGACTTCTACATGGAATGTTGCTAGTGGAATAGCAACAGTAACATTCCATGTAGAATCTCAAATAGTAGCAACAGAATCTCCAATAGTAGCAACATTCCATGTAGAATCTCAAATATTTATTTAGATTTTGCTGACACCTTTTTCAGTAGTAGCTCAAGGTGAGTTACATTCAGGTACACTGGATAGTTCTCTGTCCCAGGAGGGCTCACAATCTAAGTTTGTACCTGAGGCAATGGAGGTTTAAGTGACTTGCCCAAGATCACAAGGAGCAGCAGTGGGATTTGAACCAGCCACGTCTGCATTGTAAGACAAGTGCTCTAGCCACTAGGCCACTCCTCCACTAAAACAACTGCAAAATATCACCTATTTCTTCTTATTGGCACACAAAAACACCCAGTTGCAGCAAAGAAAGAAGTTTCCAAGTTTATTTAAGGACTTAATATCCCGCTCATCAAAAGACATTGAGTGGAGTACAATCTAATACGGAGAGATAAGGAAAAGAAGGGAACAAGAGACAAGAGTAGATAAAGGAAGGAGGGTAGAAGGCAATGGGATCAATATCAACACAATTTAACCAGCCAGGAATGACCCCTGACCGTTAAATTGCTTGTGCAGTGTTATCTGCTGATATCCAGCGGGCAGCGGTGAGTGTTTTACTAACTTCCACCAGCACTATTCCTGGATATTCAACGCAGGAGCATGTCTGGGCTTCAACACTGAATATCCAGTTTATGTGGCGCCGGCTAACACATGGCACCTTAAGTTGATATTCAGCACTTAAGTGGCCATGGGTTGCTGTATAAAAATGGAACTGGGTTTTATGTGTTCCTATTAATGTGGTTACGCTGGCCAGTTAACCCTAGAACGCATATTGGGGGCCTTTTAGGCCCCCATGCTTACATTTTTGCTATTATCTGCAAAATTACTTTAGTTAGAATTTTGAAACTCAAGGTATTCCTCAAGTATGTCATTGTTGATAATATCCAGTTGTTCATATAATTTTTTTTCATAGGCATTATGGTGTAACAATGCTTGTTTGGTGAAAACTACATCTGTACGAATTGGGGGCCTTTTAGGCCCCCGCTGTTTTTATCATGTTCTCAGAAGTGTTTGTGTCTCAAGTTACTTTATTTGTACTCAGTAATGCTGGTGGAGGGGCCAGGGTGTGGATAATAACATGTGAGGATGTCATGTGATTTTTGGAGGGAGTGATAAGGCCATGACATCACCTCAGGTCCTCTGAACACTGAGGACAGTATACACTGTGAGCTAATTGCTGAAGGACCTGTGATAAGATAAGCTGTTGAGAGGAAATCTGTTTCATTTTCTAACATCTAGTCAGCAATGGCACAGTCTTCCTCCAAGTGTCTGACTGACCAAGAGATTGAAGCGATTATGTTTCAAAGCGATGATGAAAGTGAACTATCTTTGTCTGATGAAGAATATCTGCCACCAGCTAATCAAACATCCTCATCCAGTGATTCTTCTGATGATGAAGAAGTGAATCTAGTGGATCCTCAAGAAGTGATAAGTAGAACATCCAAAACGAATGTTTTTTGGGACAGTAATCCTACATTAGTCGGACGTACTCCAATACACAATATTGTGAGACAGGCTCAAGGAGCTGTGGGAAGTCCCAGTTACTTTACCCCTAAAGATGTATTCTGTACTTATTTTTCTGACAATATTGCAGAAGAGGTCCTATTATGTTCAAACCTAGAAGGAAGATGTATCGCTTCAGCAAAAAATAAGTCCTGGAAAAATATCTCAAAAGAGGAACTTTATGCATATATTGGACTTTTCCTGCTGGCAGGGAGTCAAAAATCGTATGATGTCCCAATACGAGAATTATTTCTGGACCCACTTTCTGATCCACACTATAAGGCGACAATGTCAGTGGGCAGATATGAGGAAATTAGAAGGATCATTCGCTTTGATGATAAGCGAACTCGTGCAGCGAGGTTTGAAACAGACAAATTAGCCCCTATCAGTTATATCTGGAACATATTTATCAAAAATTGCACAAAACTTTACAATCCTAGTACTAATGTTACTGTAGATGAGCAACTTGTACCGTTCAGAGGACGCTGCAAATTCATACAATACATACCCAGCAAGCCAGCCAAGTACGGTATAAAAATCTTCTGGATGTGTGATTCTGCAAATTATTATGGCATAAATGGCGTAATCTACTGTGGCAAAGAGGTTGGTGCACCAGTACAGAAGGATCTGGGGTCTGAAATAGTCAAAACTCTTGCTGTTCCAATATTCAATTCAGGTAGAAACATCACCATGGACAATTATTTCACCAATGTTGAACTAGGCAATTTTCTGCTTGCAAAAGCTATTACACTTGTTGGTACTATAAAGCAAAACAGACGAGAAATTCCAGCAGCACTCAAACACAATCGTCAGCGAGCACTTTATGAGAGTGTCTTTGGATTCAATAACAAAGCGACTTTGGTATCTTACAAGGCAAAGAAGGAGAAATCTGTAATTTTACTCAGTACCATGCATCACGATTGCAGTGTTGACAGCAATAACCAAAAATTGAAACCAGAAATCATCCTGCATTACAATGCAACAAAAGGAGGTGTAGATAAAATGGATGAGATGGTGGGAGAATATTCGTGTAAGAGGCAAACAAAACGATGGCCTGTAGTACTATTTTCAAATATGCTTGATGTAGCAGCCCTAAATTCATTCATTATTTATACAGAAACTCATCCTGAATTTCATGCACAGAGGAAGGACAGGAGACGCTTATTCTTGAAGGACCTTTGTCATGAACTTGTAATACCTCACATGACAGAGCGAAGCGACTTGAAATGCTTGCCAAAGAAAACTAAAGAAGCAATGAAACGGTGTGGCGTACAGTTTCAGATTACTCCAGAGCCAGGAGAAAGAAAACGAAAGCGTTGTTTCATGTGTCCAAGAAACATAGAGAGGAAAACTGAGCGATATTGTTCCACTTGTAAGGAAACTGTTTGCAAAGAACACTCTTCTGAAAAAATAACATGTCAGAATTGTTTGGAAGACTAATATAATAGAAAAGAAAGTTAGAATAAAAATGTAGCTGCAGCTAATTTGCTATAGATTTCTATGCATTTTTGTGTGTTTTCATGTCTTTGCGTGAAATTTGGGAAAAAAAAGATTTTTTGGTGTTTTCTGTGAAAAATTATAATTAAAATGTTGTCCACTATTCATATTTTATTGAGCAATTTTGAAATAAACTTGTGAAAGTTATTTAAGTGTGTTTTTCTACATTATGTGCATGGGGGCCTAAAAGGCCCCCATGACGTTAATATGTATATTTTTAACGTCATGCGTTCTAGGGTTAAGTGCTGAATATCGACACTTAACTAGTCAAGGGGCCCTTTTACTAAGCCACATAGGCGCCTAACAGGCTTTTTTTCGAAACAGAAGGGCGTCCATCTTTCGACACAAATCGGGAGATGAGCATCCTTCTCCTAGGGTCGCCCAAATCGGCATAATCGAAAACCGATTTGGGGCATCCTCAACTGCTTTCTGTCGCGGGGACGACCAAAGTTCACGGGGGCATGTCGGAAGCATAGCGAAGGCGGGACTGGGGCGTGCTTTACACATGGGCATCCTCAGCTGATAATGGAAAAAAGAAGGGCGGCCCTGATGAACACTTGGCCGACTTTACTTGGTCCTTTTTTTTTTTACAACCAAGCCACAAAAAAGTGCCCTAAATGACCAGATGACCACTGGATGGAATTGGGGATGACCTCCCCTTACTCCCCCAGTGGTCACTAACCCCTTCCCACCCTAAGAAAAAATATTTAAGTATTTTTTGCAGCCTCTATGCCAGCCTCAAATATCATACCCAGCTCCATGACAACAGTGTGCAGGTCCCTGGAGCAGTAATTAGATTGTAAGTTCTATTGAGCAGGGACTGTCTCTTCATGTTCAAGTGTACAGCACTGTGTACGTCTAGTAGTGCTTTAGAAATGGTAAGTAGTAGTAGTAGTTTTAGTGGGTACTGCAGTGCACTTCAGGCAGGTGGACCCAGGCCCATCCCCCCCTATCTGTTAAACTTGTGGTGGTAAATGTGAGCCCTACAAAACCCACCAGAAACCCACTGTACCCACATCTAGGTGCCCCCCTTCATCCCTTAAGGCTATGGTAGTGGTGTACAGTTGTGGGTAGTGGGTTTTGGGGGGGTTGGGGGGCTCAGCACACAAGGTAAGGGAGCTATGCACCTGGGAGCTTTTTCTGAGGTCCACTGCAGTGCCCCCTAGGGTGCCCGGTTGGTGTCCTGGCATGTCAGGGGGACCAATGCACTATGAATGCTGGCTCCTCCCACGACCAAATGGCTTGGATTTGATCGTTTCTGAGATGGGTGTCCTCGGTTTCCATTATCGCCGAAAATCAGAGATGATCATCTCTAAGGTCGACCTAAATGTTGAGATTTGGGTGTCCCCGACCGTATTATCGAAACAAAAGATGGCCATCCATCTTGTTTCGATAATACGGGTTTCCCCACCCTTAGTGGGGACATCCTGCGAGGACGCCCTCAGAAAAACGTGGGTGCCCTGTTCGATTATGTCCCTCCCTGTGTGCCCAACGCACGCCAATACAGAACTATCACCCGGGCTACATGTTTTACGCGCGTCCACTATGTGCGCCAGAAAATTTCCGATGCACGGCCCTAACCGGGCGGTAATCATCAAAGTACGTGTGCTGATGATTACCATCCGGTTAACACAGACCTTACCACTAAGTGAATGGGTGGTATTCTATAACTCCACATGCAAATTTTTGAAATGCCCTTAACCATGCCCACTTTTGTGATGTGTGCTAGGGCAGAGTTTCCCAAGTCCAGTCTTGGAGTACCCCTTGCCAGTCAGGTTTTCAAGATATCCACAATGAATATGCATGAAAGAGATTTGCATATAATGGAGGCAGTATATGCAAATCAAATCCATGCATATTCATTGTGGATATCCTGAAAACCTAACTGGCAAGGGGCACTCCAGGACTGGACTTGGGAAATACTGCGCTAGGAAATTTAGGCATGCAGGATTGTTACAATAGGATGCAGGAAGATGTGTGAGCAAAATCTAATGCCAATTAACTTCAATATTTGTTAACATCAATTATTGGTAGCTAATTTGCATGTGCATCTTCGATCCACTTGAGTACTAAGAACACATTGACTGCACCTGCGCTAAGTATAAAAGTGAAAGCACATGGTACAGTACCATGTCCTTACTGCAGTACATAGTCCATGCCCATTTTCCACCCATGTCTCCCCCCTTTCCCAGCCCATAACATGATATGCACCCAACGCATAATTAAACTCTGGAATTCGTTGCCGGAGAACATGGTGAAGGCGGTTAGCTTAGCAGAGTTTAAAAAGGGGTTAGACAGTTTCCTAAAGAACAAGTCCATAAACCGCTACTAAATGGACTTGGGAAAAATCCACAATTCCAGGAATAACATGTATAGAATGTTTGTACGTTTGGGAAGCTCGCTAGGTGCCCTTGGCCTGGATTGGCCGCTGTCGTGGACAGGATGCTGGGCTCGATGGACCCTTGGTCTTTTCCCAGTGTGGCATTACTTATGTACTTATGCATTTTAACTGCTTAGCACACTTACTCCCCATTATTCAGTTTGGGGCAATCCGTGCTTCTGACTGCTGCAGGCTGAATGAGGTCTAGATATTCAGTGCCAGCCCTATCTGGAAACCAGCACAGAACATGTGGGTGTTTGCTTCTCACAGATCTCCCACTAAGCCATCGCTCTCCTCTTCAATCTGTTCAAAATTCTGCTGCACGACTTATATTCCGCCAGTGTCACTCTCCTCAAGTCACTTCATTGGCTCTCTATCCATTTTCACATACATTTCAAACTCCTCTTACTGACTTACAAGTGAATTCACTCTGCAGCTCCTCAGTACCTCTCCACTCTTATCTCTCCCTATACTGGTCCCCGGGAACTCTGTTCATTGGGTAAATCTCTCTTATCTGTACCCTTCTCCTCCACTGCCAACTCCAAACTCCGTTCCTTTTATCTCGCTGCACCATATGCCTGGAATAGACTTCCTGAATCAGTACATCGAGCTCCATCTCTGGCTGTCTTCAAATCTAGACTAGTAGCCCACCCGTTTGAAGCTGCTTTTAACTCATAACCCCTATTCATTTGTTTACTACCCATGTCTGTTTTATGCTTCCCACCTTAGTAATTCTCTTATCCCTTATTTGTCCTAGTTGTCTGTCCTGATTTGATTGTAAGCTCTGCTGAACAAGGACTGTCTCTTAAATGTTCAAATGTACAGTGCTGCGTATGTCTAGTAGTGCTATAGATATGATAAGTAGTAGTAGTCTTTGGGATTACGGAATCTTGCTAATCTTTGGGATTCTGGAATCTTGTTACTCTTTGACCTTATCCCTTATTGTCCTGTTTCTGTCCTAATTAGATTGTAAGCTCTGTTGAGCAAGGACTGTCTCTTCATGTTCAGTGTACAGCGCTGTGTACGTCTAGTAGCGCTATAGAAAGGATAAGTAGTAGTAGTAAGAATGAGTGACATTTGGCGCTGATACCCGGATAACTCGCTGGGAAGTTTGGACTGTTATTTGAGTGGTCCTGCTTCGCTGGATAGTTATCTGGACACTGGCACAGAATATGGGTAGTGCCCGGATAACATCTGGCTCCCCCTGACTCCACCTCCAGAGCACCCTGGCACTAACTGGAAAGTGACATGTCAGTCAGAGCCAGTGTGTTTTTTCTAACGAAAAGGTGCCGGTACTCAAATGCCAGGCCAGCCTTCAGGAATGGGGTGATCAGTGAGAAACCCACTCCACAATAGCCAGGCCCCCTGCAACCAGTCACAGAATCTATGATAAGGCAGAATTGGTGTGTAGAACCTGAGCTCTTTCATTAAAACTCGGGGATCATGGGTCAATTTTAGCAGACAATGGAAAAGGTGCCAGTACTCAGTACCCCCAAGTACCCCCTCAAAAAAAGCCCTGGTCAGAGCTAATATTCAGTGGCTCTATCTGGTTAACTGTTGCTAAATAATATTTGGACCAACCAGCACAATTTAACTAAGTCAAAGACTCTTCTGCCCAGTTAGATTGCTTTGAATATTGACTCTTTAGTAAACAGGCCCCTTATTTTTATATGTATATTGTATATTTGTGCTGATCATCTAGATCAGTGGTTTTCATCCCAGTTCTCAGGTTTTCAAGATATCCAGAATATGTATGAGAGAGATTTTGCATGTACTGCCTTCTTGGTATGCAAATCACTCTCATGCATATTCACTGTGGATATCCTGAAAACCTGACTTGCCAGGTGGTCCCTGAGGACTGGCTTGAAAAACCACTGATTTAGCCATTCCCAACCCAGTCCTCGGGGCACACCTAGTCCCATCGGGTTTTCAGGATATCCACAATGAATATGCATGAGATAGATTTGCATGTACTGCCTCACTTGCATGCTAATCTAACTCATGAATATTCATTGTGGATATCCTGAAAACCTGATGGGACTAGGTGTGCCCGAGGACTGAGTTGGGAATAGCTGGATTTCTTTATGTGGGCCATTATGGACCACTGAATGCCTTCTATTTCCTCCATTATCAGTCCCTAATAAACTTACAAGTGAACTCAAAAGTGTGTATCAATTTCCTAAGGAAGATGCATAAAGTGAAAAAAAATGGACTAACCTCCCTAAAATGTCTTTATGTCTTTGGATTTAATTAATCTCTTTCTACATTAGTAAATTGGATGAGTCTATTTGCAAAGCACCCAAAAAGTCCATGTGAATAAACAACATTCTTAAAATTGTTCAATGGATCAATGTGTGATGCATTTATGCAATAGAAAACAGTAGCTTGGGAAAGTCAATCACAGATCAACTGCCACCAAATCAAGGTCAGTAATTATGAAGTATGGATAGGTTTTATAATTTATCATTTCCAGATCAAAACAGTCCAACCTTTTTACTACTACTACTACTATAAATCATTTCTATAGCGCTACCAGTCGTACGCAGCACTTCACAATTGAACATGAAGAAAAGACAGTCCCTGCTCAAAAGAGCTTACAATCTAAATCAGGACAGACAGACAGGACCAATAAGGATAAGGGTAGGACAGACAGAAGGACACATAGGGAAAGGGACTATTGAAGAGAGGAAGACAAGATAAAGGTTACGAGCAAGTGACAAGTTGGGAGTCAAAAGCAGCATCAAACAGGTAGGCCTTTAGCCCAGATTTGAAGGCGGCCAGGGATGGAGCTAGAGGCCTATTCCAGGCATAAGGTGCGGCGAGATAAAAGGATCGGAGTCTGGAGTTAGCGATGGAGGAGAAGGGTGCAATTAGGAGAGATTTAGCTTCAAAATTGCTGGATGTTTCTCAGCAAATGTCAGTTTTCAGCTGTGCAATTGTCATAGTATTTAATACCATAGTGTAGATAAAAACTGTGATTTTATGAGATTTTGAAACTTAAACTCATTTGTACAGTAAATTAACTCGCAGATTCCCATTATTAAATAAGAAAATAATTATATCAAGAGGGGCTGAATTATAAATTGGATGCTAATCAGTTTATTACTCTTGTTTTTGTTGACTTCCTTCTAAATATTTTATTTTTAATAACAGCTATACCAAGAAATCATCTGTAAATAAACCTTCAGAAAGGTAATGAAACATGAAAAAAATGTCTTTAGGGCTGAAATTGTCTACTGGGTATTAAAAAAGAGACAAAATGAAAGCTCTGTATAAAAGAAAATGAAGAGAAAGAAGAAAAAGAATTTCTATTCCATAGGGACTATTTGTAAAGCACGCCTTTCTCAGCGCCATACTGAGGGCGGGGCAGTGGGGTGGTCCGCCCCAGGTGCATGCTGCAGGAGGGGTGCAGCGAGCAGCCGCGTGGCTGTCAGCTCCGCCGGTTCCCTGCTCCCTCTGATGTTACTTCCTGTTCTAGGGCAGAGGGAGCAGGGAACCAGTGGAGCCAATAGCAGCATGGCTGCTCCCAGCATCCCAGGAGGTAACAACAAGGCAACTGGGGGGGGGGAGGGAGGGAGGGCTTGGAGGTGATGTGCCAGGGGGGACAATGCTACACCCGGGGGGGATGATGCTGCACCCGGGGAGGGGGTATGCAGCGGTGATTCTCCCTGGGTGTCAGGCAACCAAGGAACACCACTGGAATTTGTTTACATACCTTGCAATGAATAGATTTGACCCCCCCCCCCCCCTCAATTCTATAATCTTTCATGCACATTTCTCGCACAGGACTAGAAACTGTATATCACACCTAAAAATTCAGCACCAAAATGAATTTAGCTATACTTTATAGAATAAACCTAAATTTCTACACGGTTTATAGAATACGCCGAGTGCCAGTCCATGCAGCTAAATTTAGTTATGGTCAGTTACACCAACTAAAACCTAGTGTAAATTCCAATGCCTAAATTAAACACAGAGTGTGTGTATTCTATAACAACGTGCATAGATTTTAGAAATGCCCATAACCACGCCCACTTCAGTGCTGCTAATAGTGGAGGAGTGGCCTAGTGGTTAGAGCACTGGTCTTGTAATCCAGAGGTGGCAGGTTCAAATCCCACTGCTGCTCCTTGTGATCTTGGGCAAGTCACTTAACCCTCCATTGCCTCAGGTACAAACTTAGATTGTGAGCCCTCCTGGGACAGAGAAATATCCAGAGTACCTGAATGTAACTCACCTTGAGCTACTACTGAAAAAGGTGTGAGCAAAATCTAAATAAATAAACAGTAGATGTTGGCAGATAAAGGCATGTATGGTCCATCCACCCTTCCCAATAAGATAAACTCATTACATATGGTATGTATACCTATTCTTGATTTATCCTTGCCATTTTTAGGGCATAGACAGTAGAAGTCTGCCCGGCACTGGCCTTGTTCTGAAATTTCTGAAGTTGTTGTCAAAGTCCCTGAA
Organism: Microcaecilia unicolor; assembly: GCF_901765095.1. NCBI lineage: Eukaryota > Metazoa > Chordata > Amphibia > Gymnophiona > Siphonopidae > Microcaecilia > Microcaecilia unicolor. The sequence continues at coordinate 34,349,109 of NC_044036.1, forward strand.
AAGCTCCACTCCAGCCCATCCAAATCTAATTCAGCCTCCATCAGGGCACAGACTGTAGAAATCAGCCCAGCTTTGGCTTTCCTATTTATTTATTCATTCATTCATTCTTGTATCCCACTGCTATCCAAAAACAAGTTTCAGTTCAAAGTGGCTTACAATTTACAATTTGGTGTGATTACAGTGGTGTTTTACAGTTAAGACGAGGAGAGGGCATCATTGTCTTTTGTAGTTATTTATAAAAAATTTTGAAAAGGTAGGTTTTTAGTTCTTTTCTGAACTGAAGATAGTTTGTGATGATTCTTGTAGTTTTGGGTAATGAGTTCCACCACTTGGAACCCAGGTAACTGGATCCTGCTGTGTAGATGGTCTTCTGCAGTTGGATAGATGAAGAAGTAAGTAGCCTTTGGTTTCTGGGCTTGCATTTCTTGGAGAAAGATTAACCATGTTTAGCATATATTCAGGTGCCATTCCAAATAGTATCTTGAAAATAAGGGTCCTAGCTTTGAAGAATAGTCTTGCTTTTATAGGTAGCCAGTGTAATGTGTCTAGCAGTGGGGTAGCTCTTTCGTATTTCGACTTCCTGAAGATCAGTCTTGCTGCTGTGTTCTGGATGGTTTGTAGTGATTTTAGTGTGTTTTCTTTGCATCCTACATATGCTGCATTGCAGTAGTCTATTTGTGATAGTATTGTTGATTGTACTATTATCCGGAAAGATTGTCTGGGAAAATAGTCTCTTATCCTTCTCAGTTTCCATAGTGTTTTGAAGCATTTTGATGTTACTGCTGATACTTGACTGTCCAGTGTTAGATGTTTGTCAAGAAAGATTCCCAATATTTTAAGTTGTGTCTCGATTTGGTATGTTTGATTGTTGATTTTGAAATTTTGGTGAGATGTGGAGGTGTGCAGGAATTTGGTTTTATCTCTGTTTAGTTTGAGTTTGAAAGTTGTTGCCCAGTTTTCCAGGAGGTCTAGGCCTTTTTCGATTTTATCCAATATTTCTGAGATACTGTTGCTAAAAGGTATATTTTATGCTGTTTATCCTAGAAATAAACAGTGGATTTTCACCAAGTCCATCTTAATAATGGCTTAAGGACTTTTCTTTTAGGAATCTATCCAAAACCTTTTTAAACCCCGCTAAGCTAACTGCTTTTACCACATTCTCTGGCAAAGAATTCCAGAGTTTAATTACACATTGAGTGAAGAAATATTTTCTCCGATTTGTTTTAAATTTACTACTTTGTAGCTTCATCACGTGCCCCCTAGTCCTAGTACTTTTGGAAAGAGTAAACAAGCGATTCACGTCTACCCGTTCCACTCCACTCAGTATTTTCTATCATATCTCCCCTTAGCCATCTAAATGCATGCGTGCACCCTTTACACACACACACACATCACAAATTTAGCTCCACCCAAACTATATCATCCAGAACACCTTTGCACGAAGTGTATGAATTCAACTGTTCTTGTAGGCACATATGTATGTATGTATATATATATATACCCCTTTACCTGGAACTGGTGTGTTGATTAGGGTAGTGCTTCTCCCACCTGAGAAGCAACAGGCTTCTGTACTAGAGCTCTGAGCAGACACAGCTTCCTCCTCTGGCTGCCTGTTGAACCTGTTTCTCATATCTGATTTCCAGTTACTCCCTTTTCCTGGAACTGCTGTAATGATTAGCTTAGTGCCTTTGCCACCTGGGAAGCAACAGACTTTCGCACTACAACTCCCAGCAGACACAGCTTCCTCTTCAGGCTGCCTGCTGAACCTCTCCCTCGGGTCTGGTTTCCAGCTACCCCTCCCCTCAAGGCTCCTGTGCTTGGTCAAAGGGATTTTTGCTGGAAACAGAGGGCACATGTCTCCAGTAAGGATTTAATTTAATTTAACCTTTGTTTCTGCTTTCCGTCTGTACCTTTGGGGTTTAACCAGTATAGCAACTGGTTACTTCCTAACCTCTGTGACTCCTGGGGTCCTGACATAGCTGCTGTGTCACAACCTTTAGCATAAACAGTAAAACAGCAACAAACTTACCTATCCAAATGTAACACTTCATATATTACAGTGGGCCCTAGAACCCCAGTACACCTACTGAGAAAAAGAAGCAGCTGGACTGTGATGGATATCTGTATAGAAACTACACACTTGCAGAATCCTTCACCTGTCACACATGCAGAGCACATACAGACTCTACAAATACAAGACATGGGACCATGATTTGAAAATAGAAACGTGCAAAAATAGAAATGCCAAGAAGCCAAATTCTGCATACAGAAGGTGGAGAATGGTCTACTGGTTAGAGCAATGGGTAACATACCAGGGTTCAAACCCCAATATCCCACAGGGGCCTGTCGCTTCAATCCCTGGTTCTAAGCTCTTCTTATTTTTTCGATAAACTGAAAAAGATATCATACAATCATATTCCCAAAGCTAATATATTTCTGTTTCATTTCAAATTAAACTACATCCCTAGCTTTAAAATTATAACCAAGTTCATCAGTTGAAAAGCACATGTAACCATCTCCTCAAGGGAAAAACAGTTCTACAATAAAAAAAATTGATTAAACAAAAAAAAAAAAGAAAAAGAAAGCCTGGCTCATACATTTTTCAACCTTGTAAGCCTGTATCAAGGACACGCAGTTAATTATTTCTGAAAAACTGCCATTCAAGATTTAAAAGAACATAATACCTCCCACCCACCCACCCACCCCTTTACAAAACCACGCTAGCGACTGCCAGTGTGGCAATACCCACAGCCCATTCAAAGAATGGGCTGTGTCTGCATTACTGCGTGGCTTTGTAAAAGGAGGGAGGGGGATAGTTATATAAAAAGGTTTAGGCAACCCAGCCCAAATTGTATATTCCAAAGATGATAGCAAAACCTTATCATGCTACAAAGTTGAACTCTACATCTTTCTGCACATGTTAATACACAAGTACTATTAATTTCAATCATATTTACAAATTCAAAATAAGAAACAGTAAATATGGCAGTTGCAAAGTTAGGACCTTCTTTCTGTCAGTAAGTTGCAACAATTTTCACAGAAATAACAGCTTTCAAGCATTTCCTCAAGTTAGATAAAGGCCTTTTTATTCTTGCCTCTGGAATTTGTTTCCGAGTTTTCCTCACAGAACTTTTCCAACTCAAAGTTATTCTTAGGTCTTCTTGCATGCAATTCATATTTGCGATCTCTCCCCCACCCCCCAGTGGTGTATTCCACCTTGGGCTCAGGCCTACCCAGTAGCAGCACACCTGTGATGTGGCTGGCAGGGATCCCCAAGCCCGGTCAGCCGAAAACTCCAAACAACTGTCCTTTCTGTATACCTTGTAAATAGCAGATCTTCACCTGCAGCGAGCAGCGACTGACACATGTTCACACCGGCCCCACAGCGTTCCCTCTGATGTATTCCCGCCTACGCAGAAACAGGATGTTGCATCAGAGGGCAGCCTGTGGGGCCAACATGAGCAGTGCATATTAGTTGCTGCTCGCTGCCGGTGAAAATCTGCTATTTAAAAGGTATGCAGGGGAGGGGGGATGTTTGAGAGACCATCAGGCTTATTTTCGAAAGGGTTCGCCGGCGATCTTCCGACACAAATCGGGAGATCGCCGGCGATCTCTCAATCCCGGCCAAATCGGTATTATCGAAAGCCAATTTTGGCCGGCCCTAATTGCTTTTTCGTTGTGGTGCCGGCCAACCTTCAAGGGGGCGTGTTGGTAGAATAGCGAAGGCAGGAAGGGGGCGGGGCGGGGTTATGAGATGGCCGGCTTCACCTTATTATGAAAAAAAAGGCCGGCTCGAACGAGCATTTCACTGGCCAGACTTGGTCCATGTATTTTTAGGACCAAGTCCCAAAAAAGAGCCTCAAAGACGGACTGCTACAGATTCCTATACAGAACCTATATATCAATTGAATCTCTTATCCCTGTTACACAAGGAAAACACAGGCCATCACATACCAAATATATAATGGTAGAAAAAAAATGAAAATGAAAACAAAAGAAACCAGACAGTGAGCAGTGAAATCCCAGAGAAACATTGATGCATTTTCTTCAATACAGAACAAAATTCAAGACATGCACATTTTGAAAGCTGACATTATCTTTCTCGAAATATAAAAAAATGTATTTGTATCCTTATTTTATGAACATTTTATTTTTTCAGTTGGGTTGGTCTTGGTCTCTCTTTTGTTGCTTTTCTCCAAGTCCCTTTCTAGGATCTAATATTCATTTTCTGAGTCTTCACTGTCCTGTCTTCATCCTAACGCCTGACTGACACTGGTCCTTCTGTTTCATTATTGTCTCCATTTCTCTCATCTGCCCTTTTATGAACCTGTAACTAGATCTCATCCTTCCTTCTCCCCACAATCCTCAGTCTCCTCTTTCACCTACTTATCAACTTTACACTTCCTACATTTTCCTCCCTTCTCCTCCCATCCCTACCCCTCTCTCATTCCTTACCAAGCTTCTATTCCCTGAATTTCATGCACTTTCAAGGTTGCCAGATGGAAAACATTTTCCCCGCCCAAACTCAGCCTTAAACCAGCCCAAAACCAGCCCAACGTCATCGACCCCGCCTCCAACGTCATCGACCCCGCCCCCTGACGTCAGCTCTGACGTCATTTCCCCGCCCCGCCCCCGATGTCAACCCCGCCCCGGAAAAGCTTCTATTGGACCAAATTGGACCAATAGAAGCCCCGGAAAAGCTTCTATTGGACCAAATTAGACCAATAGAAGCCCCGAAAAAAGAGCCCACACCCTGCACAGCTGCAGTGAAAAAGAAGCCCAATTTCCCGCAGCCCGCAACCTTTGATAATTTCCCGCATCCTGGCTTAAAAACCAGCCCAATTGGGTGGGAAACCAGCCCACCTGGCAACTTTGCGCACTTTCCAGTTCCCCATTTCCAGCCCCTGTATTCATTGCTTTCCAGGCCTCATCAATCTCTGCCTCTCATCTTCTCCCTGTTATTCACCTCCTCACCAACTCCAGTCCCTTTCTTATTTCTTACCCCCCTTCTTTAGGTTCCATTCTCCCTTTTATCTCCCCTATTTCCACCCTCTATCACCTATGTCACCTTCTTTTATCCCTCACTCTTTGTAGCCTTTTCCCACTTTCCCCAGCAGCTACTGTCCCTACCTCTTCTCCCATAGTTTCTTCTCTACTTCCCTAGCACCCCCTACCCTATCTTTCTTCCACCTTAACCACAATATCCATCTCTGTGCCCCTCCATCTTCACCTTCCCTAGCATATGCCTATGTTTCTTCCTCCCGAACAATATGTGTCCTCCTCCTCCTCCTCCTCTTCCCACCACCAATGCCCTCCTCCCATCCGCTGTATCAGGTTCATCACCAGGCCCCAAAACAATGTAATTAATAGGGCGACAAGCTCCACCTAATGGCCTCAGGCCAGATAATCATCCAAGCATGCTCCTTCCGTCTCCTGCTCATCAAACCTCCTTGGGTGCACCACAACAATATGAAAAGGGTGGCCCATCCTAAACAGCGACTTTCACCGCCACAATGACAGATTTTCTAGCAGTGCATCTGGAGTGTACATTTGGAAAGATCTGCCCATTTTGCTTTCTAAAGGGTCCTCTTACAAAGCCATGGTAAAAAGTGGCTTGCAGTAGTGTGGGTGCGTCTGTTTGGTGTGCGCTGGGCCACTTTTTACCGTGACTGGGAAAAAGTCAATTTTTTAATGGGCCAGGAAATGGGCATGCGCAAGAAATAAGACTACGGATATTCACAAACAATCCCACAGTCCTTGGTAAATACCGTATTTTTTGGACTATAAGATGCACCGGACCATAAGACGCACCTAGGTTTTAGAGGAGGGAAATAGGAAAAAAAAAATTTCCTCTTTCCCTCCTCTAAAACCTAGGTGCTCCGGTGCGTCTTGTCCGGGTTTTGGACCTCCGTCCCTTACTTACATGATTCCATGTTCCCTGGTGGTCTAGTGACATCGGGGCAGGAAAGAGCCCCCTCTTTCCTGCCCATCGTGCTGCTCTCCGTGCTCCTCAATGCTTTCTGATGGTCTCGGCGAGATTCAAAATGGCCGCCGAGAATCTCGGCGGCCATTTTGAATATCGCCGAGACCATCAGAAAGCATTGAGAAGCACGGAGAGCAGCGCGATGGGCAGGAAAGAGGGGGCTCTTTCCTGCCCCGACGTCACTAGACCACCAGGGAACATGGAATCATGTAAGTACGGAACGGAGGTCCAAAAACGCTACCTTCGGACTATAAGACGCACCCCCCATTTTCCTCCCAAATTTTGGGGGAAAAAAGTGCGTCTTATAGTCCGAAAAATACGGTAATCAACTATGTTAAAAAAGGAACCAAGACTACTGCTACTATCCTAGAATAGCCATGGCTGATTTAACCACACATTGAACGAACCTTTGTGAAAATAATCACTGCTGTTTTTATTTTTTCAATTGTTCAAACTCTTGTTTATTTAAACTTTTTCTCGAGAGTGCCCTCAGCAAAAACCACTATTTTAAGGCATTTCCATTGCCAAGTGGAATAGCACTTCTTTCATCGGGCTACTCTCTTTTTTCTTTCATTTTATAAACATGCTATTCAAATAAAAACAAATCGAAAAAATTCAAAAAAACATGAACTTATCTTGCAACGTTTTATCAGCTTTCTCATTAAGTCCACACTTTGCTTTTTCAAGGTACCATGACCACATTTGAGTCTCCGACTGTCTTCCCCTGGAAATGCCCAACTCTGCAGGTTTGAACAAGCTTTCCTCAGGGACTTTGGTTAAAGCTGTCTCCTCTTGACCCTGAGGAAAGATTGGTGAAACCCTTGGTGTTCAGTTTTAGAGGCCATATCTTGCTAAGGATGTAATAAAACCTGAAGCGGTCCAGAGGAAGGCAACAAAAATGGCATAGGGCTTACACCAAAAAATGAATGAGAATAAATTGGAAGACCTGAATACTATTTATACCTTAGAGGCGAGGAGAGACAGGGGAGATATGATATAGACATTTAAATACTTGAACGGTATTAATAAAGAAACAAATATTTTCCAGAGAAATGTGAATGTCATTCACTGCTTTTCCATACTTACAAAAGACCTACATTCCTCTAAGCTGTGCGGACGTCCTCAGCCTGTGTTCCTATTAGCAGGGGTGGAACATCATTATCACATTTTCAGTTGTGAATGGAAGGCAGGTTCCCTGGGAATCCTTGTAAAACTTGCCAGCGATTCATGATTGAAAATGCAATATTTTCCTGTACACAAGAACATAGGCAGATGACCCCTACAAATTTTAAGGGATCACTTCAACAAAGGTATATCAACTAGAAAAACTGATGAATTCAAAGGTCATACCTTATTATATTTGTACCCCACACATTCCCACTCATGGCAGGCTCAATGTGGTGGGCAATGGAGGGTTAAGTGAATTGCCCAGAGTCACAAGGAGCTGCCTGTGCTGGGAATTGAACTCAGTTCCCCAGGACCAAAGTCCACCATCCTAACCACTAGGCCACTCCTCCACTCACACACAGCCTCGAATTTAAAAAGGAAGCTCATATTTTTAGCCTCCTCACATTCTTCAGTTTTTCATAAACACAAGAGTATAACATTTGGATACGGGAAAATACAAAACAACAATACAACTGCCCCATTTTTCTTGAACTAATACAATAAAAGCATCACATTTTGAAGCCCACCCCAATTTTTCCTTGCTACTTTCTCATAAGCATTCTATCAAGATGATGAATTCCTATCGCCATTATAAGCAATACATTCTTCCTTTTATCGCTTCCCTATCAAAATGAGGTGCTTCCATCCTGCAAATTTTACATAATAACATTTGTATGTATGGGAAAAAAAAAGTGCATTCCGATTTCCTGAGGAAACAAATGCCCCACCATTCACTGGAGCCATTTAGGTTTGTTTTTCTTTATATGTGTGGTGTTCCAAGTTAATTTGTGATGGTCTGGGTAGATTACTGTACAATGTACAGTTCAGAACCCTCTGGTCAGCATACTACTACTTAACATTTCTAAAGCGCTACTAGAGTTACGCAGTGCTGTACAATTTAACATAGATGGACGGTCCCTGCTCAAAGAGCTTACAATCTAAGAGACAAATGAACGGTCAGTCCGATAGAGGCGGTCAAAATGGGGCAGTCTGGATTTACTGAACGGTAAGAGTTAGGTGCCGAATGCAGCATTGAAGAGGTGGGTTTTAAGCAAAGACTTGAAGATGGGCAGGGAGGGGGCTTGGCGTAAGGGCTCAGGAAGGTTGCTCCAAGCATAGGGTGAGGCGAGGCAGAATGAGCGGAGCTCTGGGCAAAGTTGGAAATATGAGTGCTGGATAACCAATCGCAAGGCATCACTTTTTCCCCTGTAAATCTACTCTTGTAATTTTTCAGCACCATGGACAGTTCAGGGGCTTAGATTAGATTCACTGTGGAAATTTTTGTACTCTGTTTTCATCCCTTCGTTTTTTCCCCATTTTTTAGCAAGGCCCTGCAACCAGAGGATAGACCTGTCCTGTACGGTGCACTTGGCTTTACATTTATATGCTAGTGTATTGACTCTCGTCACCCTTGGCTTCATGGTTGCAGGCCATTGCTACAACGATTCTTCATCTTTTTTTCTGGGCTGAAAGTGTAAGATGATATAAAGTGGACTCAAAATTAATGACCTAGAAAGAGCTTCCTAATACATAAGGACATTGACAGAATCTTGGAGCCTAATAAAGATGATTCCCATTGGCAAACACTGGGAAAACAACCTTAGTTATAGGGACATGGAACACATTATTGCTGTTCTTAAAATTTCATGAAAGCAAGCCGATGCAAGTCAGCAATTAAATGAAATTATTTTCACCTTTTATTTAATTTTAATACAAAATAATCCATAGATACAAAGTCAACCAGACTGGACCAAAAAGCCACAACTGAAAACTCATTTTGCAGGAGGTTTCTGAATTCAAGTAACATAAAAATGGAAGAGGGGATGAGAAGGGAGCCAAAGGGAAAGAAGATTGCCATATTCATTGTCCTCTCTACCTATCTCCTCTAGTCCCACCCCCTTCTGTTTTAATTTTGTCCCTAAATAACACACGTACAAGGATTGTCTCTCTCCATTACCTTCCTCCATGTGACTCTTTCTTTCTTCCCCCTCCCCCCCACTCTCCTTCCTTCCTCCAATGCTTCTATGTAGCTCTTCTTTCTTCTCATATGTCAGCATCAGCACATGTTTTTGATGTGCGCTGAGGGCTGGTCATTTTTTGGGGAAAAGAAATGGCCATGCAGTCGGGGCTTCTTTTACAAAGCTCTGCAGCAAATGAGAGTAAGCCCATCCTTCCCTTTCCCTCCTCCCTTCTTCTTCTCTCTCTCTCTCTCTCTCTCTCTACCCCACCCCACTTCATGCCTCTATTCTACTCAGCTTTCCAGCCCCTGTCACACACTTACTGGCATCCCTCTTCCTTTTTTCAGGGTGCTGCAGCTCTCAAACTCCTGCAGTGTTCTTATTTGGCTTCCCTCTTTGAATGGAGAGCCATAGCAGTACCCAACAGCTGCTCTGTAGACTTGTTGGGGTCCCATGCTTGGATGGTTGGTGGTATGCGGATATGCACTGTTGCACATACCCAGCAATCTGCACCAATATCCACTGCTATGTGACCTCCTACTAGCTCTGGATTTGACAAATTTGCCCTACAAATTTTCCAGATAACCTCATTGTCTCTCATGATTAAGCTGTTTATCTCTAACAGATTTCTAAATCAGCGACAGCAGTTTATAAAATAATTAATCTCCTCCTGTTCCTTCCTGTAATTATTACAAACACATGAAGGTTCCCAGGAGATAGGAGAGAAAGGTAACTGGAGGAAAATATTTCTAAATTAATTTTTAATCAATAAAGAAGAATCAGTATAGGTTTGAAAGTTGTGGGGTGGAATTCATAGCACTTCAATTAGGCAGGAGAGATTTCTGCCTTGCTAAATCACGCTGGGTGGTCCAGCAGTCAATATTCAGCAGCAATTAAGCAGATCGTGGCATTGAATATCTGCTCTGAACATTGCAGCACTTGCTAGAAACTCACTTGGCACCTAGGGCCACACGAAAAGTAGTCTTAACTATGCCCAGTTAGGGCCTCTTTTATCACATCACACTAGCAGTCCCAAGTGCGGTAATGCCAAAAAAGCCCATTACAGTTAATTCATTTATAGTCCACTAGTGCCAATCATATACTTGACAACGGATTACGTCAAAGATAAGAACATAACAGTAACCATACTGGGTCAGACCAATGATCCATCAAGTCCAGTATCCTGTTTTCCAAACAGTGGCCAAGCCAGGTCACTAGTGCCTGGCAGAAACCCAGATAGATCCAGGATGCAACAGAATAATCAACATCATCAATTAATATGGGCTTCATCGGCATTGCTGAGCAGGAACTGCTATTGCAGTTTAATAAAAGAGGCCCTTATTTATGTGAGAATAACACTGAATACTGGCTGTACCTGTAAAACTTCTGAGAGACACCGAAGACTGGATGTTCTGTGCCAGTGTCTGCCGATTTTCCATTTTCCAATTTAATGGCCATGAGCTAATGTTAACTTGCAACATAAGATGGGCTTTCCAAGAAGTGAATGGGCTTTGTTGGCATTGCTGCACTGGCGACCGCTAGCGTGGTTTGGTATAAGAGGCCCTAAATTCTTTCCAGTCCCTCTGTATGTAATTGTGCCAATATTCAGGTCATGATGTAAATTTTGTAGGATGGTGATGGGAATTACATCATCTTGATGGGATGCTTATGAGAAGGGGTGGGTTTCAAAATATGATGCTTTTATTGTATTAGGTCAACAAAAATGGGGAATATATGATGTGTTTATTTGTTTATTTGTGACATTTGTACCCCACATTAGCCCGAAATAGACTCAAGTTCAATGTGGCTTACAAACAAACAATAAAGTGAATAAAACGTAATAATGTACAAAATATAACACAAATTACAATAACTTCAAGAAGCAAACATGTGCAGTAAGTAACCAGGGATTTAGACTATCTCAAGGGCAAACAAATAATTAAGGGTGGATAGGGGAGAACATAATTAGGCAGGACTAGGTGGGTAATGAGATTAAGAAAAGGGTGTGGGTAAAATTTAAATAGAGTTCTTTGTAGTCAGAAAGACCAGACTGAAGAAATATGTTTTTAGAAGACTTCTAAAAGTTAGGTATTCATCTGTAAACTTGAATGATTTTGGAAGGGAATTCCAAATTTTGGTACCTTGATAGGAGAAATTGTTTTATATATCACATTTTTACAGATAGGGAAATGTAAGACAAGTTATTCTCTAGATGATGAAACAGCATTACGAGGGGTAATTCAATAAGATTATTCATATATGATGGCACTAGATCAAACAGAATTTGATGACTGAATTTGGTGAATTTGGTGTTGCCATTAGCACATGGTCATTAACAAAAATTAGAGTGTCAGCCCTTACCACCACTGATTTTGTCTGTGGTAAGGGCTCAAGTGATAATCCTGTGCTAATCTGTTTGTATTTGCACTGAACGATTAGCACAGACATGCACCTTGGTGAAAAAAAATACATTTTACATTTGAACACACCGGTATTGGGCCGGTGGTAGTTCTAGGTTGCCAAACAGCTTTTGCTAACTCAAACTCGTGCACTGCTTTTGTGTCCTCTAACTTTGGTTACATCAGTAACTAAGACGCTTGACACTTTGTATTGTTTGTTTTTCCACAGAAATGTTATCATTCTACATTTCACCTGTTCGTTCAATTTTATTAACTCAAGTGAGTTTTCAACGTAATTTAAGAAAAAAATGTTACTTATCTTCCTAGAGACTTTGTTGATGTTTCAGCTGTAACTAAAATACCTGACTAAGCTGAGAATTTCACATACCCTAGAATTTTTCTTGTACTGAGACCTAACTAATAAATAAATAAATAAAGTTAAAAAGTTTCCTATTTAACACCCCACCCCTTTTTTTTCTCATATCTTGTTTGGACTACTCCAATGTAGTGTATGCTGGTCTCCCTTCAATAATAGCGCACAATCTAGAATATATTTTATTTTTGTTACATTTGTACCCTGCGCTTTCCCACTCATGGCAGGCTCAATGCGGCTTACATGGGGCAATGGAGGGTTAAGTGACTTGCCCAGAGTCACAAGGAGATGCCTGTGCCTGAAGTGGGAATCCAACTCAGTTCCTCAGGACCAAAGTCCATCACCCTAACCACTAGGCCACTCCTCCAACTGTCTTTCTTGAGCTGGCAAATATGATCATTTAAGGCTGCTACTCATCCAACATCATTGGCTTTGGATTCCCCATTGATGAACTTTATTTCATAATGCATAACGTTCTACCTACTTTGCCATACTTTTGTCTTGTACTTTTTTGTGTTTTTCGTGTTGTGTTTGTCTCTGGTTGGTTATTCCCCCAATTTCTGCTGAATATCTTCATTCCACCAGAAAAAGTGCTTTCTTTTCTTCTGGGACCATCATTATAAAAACCCACTTCCTACACAATTGCAATTAGAACCTTCCTACCCTAAATTTAAGGTTTCCTTGAAAACACATATTTTATCTCAGACATATGAAGGCTGTGTCTGAGAGGGTAACTGATTGTACACATCTGCCTGCTTTTCTCTGTGTCCCTATTTATTTTATTTTTGTTACATTTGTACCCCGCGCTTTCCCACTCATGGCAGGCTCAATGCGGCTTACATATTGTATACAGGTACTTATTTGTACCTGGGACAATGGAGGGTTAAGTGACTTGCCCAGAGTCACAAGGAGCTGCCTGTGCCTGAAGTGGGAATTAAACTCAGTTCCCCAAGACCAAAGTCCACCACCCTAACCACTAGGCCACTCCTCCACTCACCTATGAGGGAGTCTATAGGAAATTACAGTACCCTCTTTGCAGCATTCCTTCAACGCTACAGAGCCACCTTAAAAGGCAGGCCAGAGATCAGGGATGGGATGATTCAATGTGAGCAGAGCAGGGAGAGCATAGTCTAGGCAGGATAAAAATCCTCACTACAGATCAGTCAGGGAAGCCAAGAGGAAAGAAGAGAAGCCCTCCATTTTATGTCTCCACTGCAGAAGTGCAAGCTGTAGAACTCTACTCAGGTAGGCGAAGCTTATCATGGAACTCTGCTGACACTGTTCATTTGGTACCCAAGCCAAGCCTGGTCCAACTCTGTTGCATACTGAAAGACAGAACTTTAACTCAGCTGTTTGTGCTTGCTAGAGCAGGCCTTCGGGGAAGAACTTTATAAGTACAAGGACTGATTTTTTTTGTGTTTATTTTCTCTTGACTTGTGAAGGGAAATAACCACTCATTCCCCTGCAGATAAATACATTGATTTTATTTATTTATTAGGATTTATTTATTGCCTTTTTGAAAGAATTCACTCAACATAAGCAATAGACAATTAGAGCAGTAAAAAGTATGGCAGAGTATACTATTTACAATGTCAAACACAATATGTAATAGAACATTTTAATAGACAGCGTAGGGTATAAGAAAAGTTGAAACATATAGATAGAGGAGTTAGAAAATAAAGGTGACTAATTTAGACAGTTGCACATCAGGTCATAGATGTTATCTCAGCTAGAGTAGGAGTGGATAAACATGCCCTGTAGCTGTATATGCAGCCTATGTCACTCCTTGTAAGTGTGAGACTAAGAAGTTAGTTACTTCTTTCATTAAAGGCCTGATTGAAGAGCCAGGCTTTCACCTGCTTCCTGAAGTAGAGATAGTCTTGTGTTAAGTGGAGCCTTTCAGGGAGATCATTCCCAGAGTGTGGGGCTGCTCCAGAGAAGGCTTGCTTGTGGGTATCACATCATGTAATGTCTTTTGGAGAGGGTGTGGTTAGAGATACCCCTTGGCAGGACCTTAGTATTCTTAGAGGTGTGTAGAGGGTAATCCTGTTCTTCAAGTACTTGGTACCATTTCCTTTAAGGATCTTGAAGATCAGACATAGAGTTTTAAATTTAGCCCTGTATTGTACTGGTAGCCAATGAAGTTTTTGACTTCTCTGGGAACTTAAATTTTATGCACTTCATGTTTCAGTGTGAATGATTCCTGTGTTTTCAAGGCTTCAGGCCCAACCGTTGCTCAGACTACTACAGTCCATCTATGGTTCACTTTTTCCCCTTTCCTTTTCCATTTTCTGTCTTGCTAGTGAACTATACACGGCATTGGTTTATTGAATGAAAGGCAGTCTATTAAGTCTGAATAAACCTAAGCATAACCAATCTTTTCTTGAAATGACTCCAAAGAGCCCTCAGTTTATACCTGGTCCAAATGATTTTGAAGCAACCTCCAAATCAACCAGCAGTTTATCACTGGTAATAACACCAGGCAGGCTCATTCTCTCTCCTCTCACCAGCATCAAGTTTTTATGAACAGTTCTTCACAGTATCTCATGAAGAAATTAGCAGTAGAATGGCTCAACCTTTTTTGTTTTTACTGTATCTATATGCATATCACCTGAGACAGGTGTCAAGTAAATCCAATTCCATTTCCCCTTTTCCTGTCCCTTAGAAGCTTCAATCCTTCCTTAGACATCGGTGCATGTTTTATACGTACGCTGAGGCCCCCTTAGGTTGTAGTTGGACTCTGGAACTTGTTGCCGGAGAATGTAGTGACAGCAACTGGCCTTACGGACTTTAAGGGGGGTTTGGACAGATTCCTGAATGAAAAGTCCATTGAACATTATTAATTTTTCTTTTTTTTGGGGGGGGGGGAGGGGTGGTTTGCCAGGTTCTTGAAGAATGGATTGGCCACTGTCGGAGACAGGATGCTGGGCTTGATGGACCCTTGGTCTTTTCCCAGTATGGAGGTGCTTACGTACTGGAAATGGCCAGGCGGCAAGTAAAGCACTTGCCACGCAGCCATTTCGGGGGGGGGGGGAGCCCTTATTGCCACCCCTTGAGATGGTGGTAAGGGCTCCTGTATTAACCAGGCAGTGCGCAGCAATGCCCGATTACCGCCGGGTACACACTGGCACTACAAAAATAAATAGGTTTTTGTAACACTGGAAATGATGGCGCACTAAGGGTGGGAAGCTCCGCCGGGCTGCTGTGGTAGCCCGGCGGTACTTCCTGTATAGCGAGCGGTAAGCCTGCATTGCGCTTACCACCACTTAGTAAAAGGAGCCCTAAGGCTGATTTGAACCAGAACTTGAAGTTATGTTAAAATGTCTCCGACAAGGGTCTGAGACATATAGGGCCAGATTCTATAAATATATATAGCATCTAAAAAATCCATGCGGTAAACATTTCCACCTAAGGGTATTCTGTATGCAGCACCTAGATTTAGGCATGGTATACAGAATATGCTTAAGTGGAAATCCTAGTGCGTATTTTGTAGGCAGGAAGGGCTCATGCGATACTTATTTATTATTTGTAGCATTTGTATCCCACACTTTCCCACCTATTTGCAGGCTCAATGTGGCTTACATTATGCCGTAATGAGAAACACAGAATATTATTACATTTAAAGTACAAGTTATAAGGAGTAGATATACAGTTCAATTCAGGCATTAAAGATCAAGGGTAAATGTAGAAGATTCAACAGTAATAATGTGAATAAAGCAAACAAATAAAAAGAGTTTAATATTAACTTGATTTGATGTCTAGTCATTTATGAAGGATCCTTTAGGTAAGTCTCTTTGAACAAATTAGTCTTCAGTGGTTTACGGAAATCTGTCAAAACGTGCTTAGTTTTTATGGCAGTTGGTAGTGCGTTGCACAGTTGCGTGCCGATATAGGAGAAGCTGGATGGATATCTGTGCGCTGCCCAATAAGGGCATCTACATAACCGCGCACTAACTGGTTTGTCCAGGAATGCCCACTCTCCACCCCTGACATGCCCCCCTCAAAATATTAGAAACAATTTTTAGCGCATGGTTAGCACGAGCACATTGCAAAGTTACTGCAGGAAACCTTGAGTGCAGCCACGGTACTCCATGCTTTGCTGCGTTAGCCACGTATTAGCGCCTCATGCAGCTTGGTAAAAGGGCCACTTAAGTAGCTAAAACACTGTTTATCCACATAAATGGCTTTGAAAACTGTCCTTCTCCCCATATCAGATAATTATATTACTATCCACCTTATAATCGAAAGAGAAAAACGCCTAGATTTCGACCCAAATCGGGAGATAGACGTTTATCTCACAAAAACGAATAAATCGGTATAATGGAAAGCCAATTTTGGACGTTTTCAACTGCACTCCATCGCGGAAGCGTACAAAGTTGACAGGGGCGTGTCGGAGGCGTGGCGAAGGTGGAACTGGGGAGTGGTTATCGGCCGAGGAGAGATGGGCGCCTTTCGCCGATAATGGAAAAAAAATATGCGTTTGTAGGTAGAATTTAGGGCACTTTTCCTGGACCCTGTTTTTTCACGAATAAGGCCCCAAAAAGTGCCCTAAATGACCAGATTACCACCAGAGGGAATCGGGGATAACCTCCCCTGACTCCCACAATGGTCACAAACCCCCTCCCACCACAAAATATGCCGTTTCACAACTTTTTATTTTCACCCTCAAATGTCATACCCACCTCCCTGGCGGCAGTATGCAGGTCACTGGAGCAGTTATTAGGGGGTGCAGTGGACTTCAGGCAGGTGGACCCGGGTCCATCCCCCCCCACCTGTTACACTTCTGCTGGTAAATGGGAGCCCTCCAAACCGCCCCCCAAACCCACTGTACCCACATGTAGGTGCCCCCCTTCACCCCTTACGGCTATAGTAATGGTGTAGACTTGTGGGCAGTGGGTTTTGAGGGGGATTTGGGGGGGCTCAACACCCAAGGGAAGGGTGCTATGCACCTGGGAGCTCTTTTACCTTTTGTTTTTTTTTTTGTAAAAGTGCCCCCTAGGGTGCCCAGTTGGTGTCCTGGCATGTGAGGGGGACCAGTGCACTACGACCCCTGGCCCCTCCCACGAACAAATGCTTTGGATTTATTCGTTTTTGAGCTGGGCGCTTTCATTTTCCATTATCAATGAAAAACAAAAACACCCAGCTCACAAATTGTCGAATAAAACATGGACGTCTATTTTTTTCGAAAATACGGTTCGGTCCGCCCCTTCACGGACCCGTTCTCGGAGATGGAGATAGACGTTTTAATTCAATTATGCCCCTCTATGAGTCCCTGTGTTAAAGTGCAAATTTTATTGTAATTCTGCATTTATGAGCTGCTCTGCGTACATTGTCTTGCAGTAGCTTATTAATTCAGACAGAAAAAAATGGCGCATGAAAGTTTACAACGTGCAAGGGATAAAAGGTACAGATCTTTCTGCAAATGAGGCCTGTGAGTAAAGAAATGTGAATTCATTTCACAAATGAGTCTAAAAGCACAGAAAGATCTACATTTTTCTATACAGTCCCTTGGTCAGCTGTGGATTAACCATTAAGCAAAATAAGACAATGCTTAGGGTACCAAGGGGAGGGGGCACCACAGAGCTTTTCCCCCCTAACTATCATGTCCTTAATTCTTTCACTGCCATCTGCCACACCCATTATCCAACATAAATTTCAATGTTTTTCTAATCATTATAAACATATATGATATTTTGTTAGGCACATAATGATATTTCTCAGCACTTATTGAGTCTTAGGGCCCTTTTTACTAAGGCGCATTAGCATTTTTAATGCGCCAATTAGCACGCGTGCTAACCGTGTAGGCGCCTATAGGGATATTGCAGGCGTGTACACAGTTTATTTATTTATTTATTATTGCATTTGTGTCCCGCGCTATCCTGCTCAAGGCAGGTTCAATGCGGCTTACATAATAATATGGATTACAGAGAATTGATAAAGAGAAAATAAGTTAATTAAAGCAGAATAATAAAAGAGATAGGTAGAGATGGGCAAGGGTGAAGGGAGTAGGAGAGGTATGAGCAAGGTGTAGTTGAGCGTTGGAGGAGGGGTAGAGGAGGCGGAAGGGGGATGGGATACGGGAAAAGCATAGGGAAATTTGGTGGGAGATGTAAGTTTGGGTCATTGTCATAGTCTCCTGGATATGTGTTGGGTAGATGGGTTCTTAGGATTAGTTTGGGTCATTTGGGTAGGCTTGTTTGAACAGATGGGTTTTTAGTGATTTCCGGAAGGGTAGTCGCTGATTGATCAGCATCAGTTAATGCGCGTACATGGTTAATGAGCGTTAAAAAATGTTAACGTCCCTATAACGCAGCTTGGTAAACAGGTCCCTTAAAGACCCCTTTACTAAGCCATGGAGGCACCTATGCGCATCCTACACACATCAATTCTGAACTTCCGCCTGGCTACCACATGGCCTGGGCAGTAATTTCATTTTTTACATGCGTTCACTAAGCGCACTGGAAATTTTAAAGTGTGCAGCGCTAACCGGGCGGTAATCGGCACTGTATGCGCGTAGACCATTACCTTCCAGTTAACATGTGAGACCTTACCGCTACGTCAATGGGTGGCAGTAAGGTCTCAGCCCCCCCCCCCCCCCCCCCCCCCCCCCCCCCCCCCCCCCCCCCCCCCCCCCCCCCCCCCCCCCCCCCCAAAAGGCCTTTTTTGGAACCTGTGCACGTCCAATACACTTGTCTACACCAGCACAGGCCATTTTTCGGCACACTTTGGTAAAATGACCCCTTAATGTCTTGTTAGTTAAGCAAAGGAAGAGCTGAGGAGCAACCATTGTTGGGCTGTGCTTAGGTTATCAGTTGGCCTTAATCCAGCCCTGCCTTCTGTGGTACAACTAAAGCAGGTCTATGTATTGTATGCAGGTACTTTGTCTGTCCCCAGTGGGTTCACAATCTGCTTTTTTTTATACCTGGGGCAATAGTAACCTGCCCAAGGTCACAACAAGCTGCAGTGGGAATCAGGTCCAGTTCCTCTGTTCCTCAGGCCACTGCACTAAACATTAGGCTAAGCCTTCACTTGTGCATTAACCTTCAGCTACACCAGCTCTCAAACAAGCATAAGTGACCATGTCTACATTTAAGGTGTATTCTCTCCACATATGCTAGTACAAATTTTATAAAAACAAGCGGGTGCCTGTGTAATTTCCTACCCATGGTGCTATGTTAACATCATATATATTTACCCTCCACTAGGGCAACTCTTTCTACTGCCCACCTTACCGGAAACTCTGCTGGTACTTTTTATTTGCAGGCTTTGCATTCTTGGAAAGTAATTTTATAAGGGGGCTTCTACTGCAAGCCCCAATTCCAGGCTCCTATTTTAAGTCAATTTAATAAGGACAAGTAGGCGCCGACTTGTCCTTATAAAATACTAGCATGCGTGACCACGGACACTGACGTCTCTTCTGCACCAATAATTTTTAAGTAAGTGCTTAGATTAGTATATTTTATAATCCATATGTTAACACAAGGAAAACCACCAAAGATGAGGAACAAAGAACCAGTACAGTGAATCCACAAGGAGGTTTCAGTGTCTTATTTTATTTACTTTAAATGCAGTCATCTCACTGTTTTGATTTACGATCTTATCAATCATTATATTGTATTGAATTTTTACTTTTATGGTTATTTGTTTTGCTATATTTGATGCAGGCCTTGTGCCGAAACATGGTCCCATGTCAGGTCCCAGTATTTTGACCAATAAAGACGGATCAGTATATCAACCACTGTACATTTCTCTCTAGTTGGAAGACCCTTCCACTACCCTATCTTTTTTCACTATATAATCTACATACTTACATGCACACTCTGCACAAACTCTATCCCAGTACACATTTACTGGGAAAGTATGCATTATCATGTTGTAATACATACTCTGATGCTGGTTGGAATTATATAAGAGGTCATTAACACATATGAGCTAAAACAGGGGTGTCCAATCTCATTGGTTACCAGGTCGGGTTTTCAGGATTTACATATGTACATAAGCACCGCCATACTGGGAAAAGACCAAGGGTCCATCAAGCCCAACATCCTGTCTCCGACAGCGGCCAATCCAGGCTTCAAGAACCCGGCAACCCCCCCCCCCCCCCCCAAACAAAAAAAAATGAATAATGTTCAATGGACTTTTCCCTCAGGAATCTGTCCAAACAGTGGAGGAAGTACATGCAAATAGATCTCATACATATTCATTGGGGAAATCCTGAAAACCCGACTGGATTGCGGCCATCAAGGACCAAGGTTGGACAACCCTGCACTAAAATGACTGTACAAAAGTACTCCATTGTGAACGCAGAAGAATGCAAGTTCTTTCAATTTGAAAATTACCTATAGAAAAGTAGCTACACATATTTGAATATTCTTTTTTTTGTGGGTACTTTTCCAGTTAAAAAATACACAGCAGCTGATATTTAGTGCTATAACCGGCTATCCATGAAAACTCAGTGGGAGATAGTCGGTTATCTCCCGCTGAATATTCCCAGTCAGCGCTTAGCTGTGGATTCTAAATATGGTGCCTAGATTTGCGTGCTGAAATCCAGGTGCATTCTAAAACTACCTGTGTAACGTTATTGGCTCAACAAGCCAATCGGTGTTTTTAACAGCACATAACAATAATGAGCACTAATTGACAATAATTGCAAGTTACGCACATAACTCGGTAAGCGCATTCTATAATGAACTGCGCGTAAATGGTGAAGCGTGCAGTTCAAAAGGGGCATGTTTATGGGCATTTCATGGGTGTTCCAAAATTTATGCACATAGTTAAAGAATACAGCCCAATCCACCTAAATCTACGTGCCGAGATTTACACCAAGTTTTCGTTGGTGTAAATGGGCACATACAAATTTAGGTGTGATGGTATCGATTAAGCATATTCCATATACCGCATGCAAATCTTATAGATTACGCTTAGGCGAAACTGAGTTCTGCACAGATTTTTTTTAGGTGCCATATATCGAATCTGGCCCATAGCGGCTAACCGGTTATATCACACGATATAACTGGCTATCTGCGAATATTCAGGGCATCATCGACTACGCTTGCAGGCCAAATCGGGCCACCCAAATAGCAGACCTATCTTTGGCCACTATAAACTTAACCGGCCAGTGCTGAATATTGGCTTGGCCGGTTATGTTTAAAAAAGTCAAAAGTAAACCAGATATTCAATGCTGGTCACCGGAAAGAGCCTGGCATTGAATATCTGGGGCTGAGCGCTGATGACGGGAGGCAACCCAGCTAACCCCCTTGGTCTGAATATTGGTCCCACATACTTTTGTAAATACAAATGTATGTGCAATATTATAATCCCCAGTCTCTACTAAGAGACCCTTTTACTAAAATGTAGTACAGTTTTGCACTTACTGCTCATTAGATGCTAAAATTGCCACCTGGTAAGTGTGGTAACTATTGTTGAGGATACTCCCAGCATGTTTGCGTTCAATGCCCTCACGGAAAAGTTCTTTACTGCATCGTAAATGCATCTATGTTACTATTACACAAGGAGGGGCATAATCGAAAGGCGCCGGCGCAATAGCTGGCCGGCCATCTCCGGCGCCACAAGCAGGCGGAGCCAACCGTATTTTCGAAAAAGATGGCCGGCCATCTTTTTCTTCGCTAATATAGTTGGGCCCGGCCAAATGTCAGAGCTCGCCTGGGTTGAGATGGCCAGCCTCAGTTTTCGGCCATAATGGAAAAAAATGCAGGCGATCTCAAACCCGGCGAAATCCAAGGCATTTGGTCGTGGGAGGAGCCAGCATTTGTAGTGCACTGGCCCCTCTGACATGCCAGGACACCAACCGGGCACCCTAGGGGGCACTTCTAAAAATTAAAAAATAAAAATAGCTCCCAGGTGCATAGCTCCCTTCCCTTGGCTGTTTAGCCCCCACCCCCCCCCCCCCCCAAACCCACTCCCCACAACTCCACACCATTACTATAGCCCTAAGGGGTGAAGGGGGGCACCTACATGCGGGTACAGTGGGTTTTGGAGGGCTCCCATTTACCACCACAAGTGGAACAGGTAGGGGGGATGGGCCTGGGTCCACCTGTCTGAAGTGCACTGCACCCACTAAAAACTGCTCCAGGGACTTGCATATTGCTCTCAGGGAGCTGGGTATGACATTTCAGGCTGGCATAGAGGCTGTCAAAAAAGGTTTTTTTTGTTTTTTCTTTGGGTGGGAGGGGGTTGGTGACCACTGGGGGAGTAAGGGGAGGTCATCCCTGATTCCCTCCAGTGGTCATTTGGTCAGTTGGGGCCCCTTTTTGAAGCTTGGTCATGAAAAAATAGGGACCAAGTAAAGCCGGCGAAATGCTCGTCAAGCCTGGCTTTTTTTTCCCATTATCAGGCAATCTCGTGAGCACGCCCCCATCCCACCTCCGTCCCGCCTTCACTACCCTGCTGACACGCCCCCTTGATGTTTCGCCGGCTCCGCGACTGAAAGCAGTTGAACCCAGCCAAAATCGGCTTTCAATTATACTGATTTGGCCGGGTTAAGGAGATCGCCGGCCATCTCCCGATTTGTGTCGGAAGATGGCCGGCGATCACTTTCGAAAATAAGCATGAAGGTGAACAGTCCATGGCCCTTTCCTACCCATAACCTGCCACTCCAGAACACGTTACGCAGTTGGTACGTGAATAAGCACATGGTAACTACCATGCGGGTGTAGTAAATGTTAGCGTGCACTAATTCACATACTAACTCCCTGGTGCGCTTTAGTAAAGATCCTTAAATGTGGCTGAAATGTATGTGTTGTGGAACAGTGTTTGCACTTATCTGTATACCAGGTAGACAATTTTTTTCTCAGAGTTCATTTCAGCAGGAATGACTTTGAAAATTGCATTCTTCATTTCCGTTGTGTAGTTACGATATACACAGGCTTCAAAGCAGTAAGTTGTGTTCTGTTTGATTTAACGGTGGAGTATAAATATGACAGCTGTATTTTGTTAAAAGGTTTCAATGTGCAATGCTGTCTCTTTTTTGGTTGTTGTTGTTGTTCGGGGTTTTTTTTTTTTGTGATGCTCTCAACATGCTTCTGAATCCTTTTTCACCTTTCTTGTTCAAAACAGAGCAAAGCCTTAACGACTGCTAGCAACTGAAATTTCTTGCTTTAGAACATCAAACCATGAACACAGCTTTCAACTCCCTTGACTTCATTTTCTTAAAAGCAACTGTGTAATAACATCACCCCCTGAAGGTCTCGGGCACTAAATTCAGCTAAAGGCCATCTTTTCTTTTCACCTTTTGGTCGATGGCAGAGCCACGCAGATTCTTCAGAACGATTCTACAAGAAATTTCCTCCTGTTATTCCATCTTTGAATAGTGTCCAGGCGACTCTACCTAAAGAATGTTCAACTTGAAGCTTTTTTTTTCAAGGCACACATCTGAGACAAGGACCTCCCACATGACTTTCAGAGGTAGGCACCCTCTGCAGCAAATTCATTGCCCCACATCAGTGTTACGGAGTGCATTCTGTTGGGTAAATGTTGCATTACTGGATACTGAAACACCATTAACCTTACCTGTCACACTGTGCATTTATTTCCAAGAGAGCTGTTTTAAATGACTCCTGATAATCCTCAGCCTAATGCGCTGGACAATGAGACTGCCTGCCTTTGAGAACACAGTGTTTTATTAGCTTCGGTTAGAATAGCATAATTTCCTTGGTGTTGGCTTTCAGTACCTCTTTTACAGGTTCACTTTCCTGGCATTTGTAACTGGAAGGGAACAGTTTGTCCTGTTCCCAGGAGCATTCAAAAAAAAATCTGATGGTGTTTGCTGTTTGAATTTAGTAACAGCATAACAGACTGTGGTTTGACATGACCTGACATTTCAGCTGCAGTTGGTGTAATGAAACAGAAGGCATGCCACTGTATTACTGGAGGTTACTGAGAGCAGTTAGCCAAAAAGAGTCAAAAGAATTATTTACTGCCACGTGGTGACCAGGTACAGCATGCGGCTTTGTAAGGTCATTTTATGAATTTGTTAGAGGCACTGAGACATTTTTATAGTGAAGTTGTGTAATACTCAGTGACAGACAAGGGGACATGTTTGGAATAAATATAGGGGGAGTAATTTTATAAGGGAGCACATACTTTAAGCAATAAAGTGTTTGCCCACTTTTGGGTATTTTAATCATATGCCCATAAAAGAGCCCTTAGCCCTAGCCTCCTTAGTCTTTCTTCATAGCGGGGATGGGACGACTTCCCTATGAAGAAAGACTAAGGAGGCTAGGGCTATTCAGCTTGGAGAAGAGACGGCTGAGGGGAGACATGATAGAGGTATATAAAATAATGAGTGGAGTGGACCAGGTGGATGTGAAGCGTCTGTTCACGCTTTCCAAAAATACTAGGACTAGGGGGCATGCGATGAAACTACAGTGTAGTAAACTTAAAACAAATCGGAGAAAACTTTTCTTCACCCAACGTGTAATTAAACTCTGGAATTCATTGCCGGAAAATGTGGTGAAGGCGGTTAGCTTAGCAGAGTTTTAAAAGGGGTTGGACAGTTTCCTAAAGGGCAAGTCCATAAACCACTACTAAATGGACTTGGGAAAAATCCACAACTCCAGGAATAACATATATAGAATGTTTGTATGTTTGGGAAGCTCGCCAGGTGCCCTTGGCCTGGATTGGCCGCTGTTGTGGACAAGATGCTGGGTTCGATGGACCCTTGGTCTTTTCCCAGTGTGGCATTACTTATGTCCTCTACTTGGCTCACTTTTATTACATAGAGCAGTGATTTAACCTATTGTGATGTCATAGTGGCTCATTCCACCAATAAGAGCCAACCTCATTAGTGATGTCACAATGGCTTGATTGTATAGAATGTTTGGGAAGCTTGCCAGGTGCCCTTGGCCTGGATTGGCCGCTGTCGTGGACAAGATGCTGGGCTCGATGGACCCTTGGTCTTTTCCCAGTATGACATTACTTATGTACTTATGTACTTAGCTTAGCGGGGTTTAAAGGAAGTTTGCATGGCTTCCTAAAGGAAAAGTCCATAGACCTTTATTAAAATGGACTTGGGGAAAATCCACTGCTTATTTCTAGGATAAGCAGCATAAAATGTATTGTACTGTTTTCGGATCTTGCCAGGTACTTGTTACCTGGATTGGCAACTGTTGGAAACAAGATGCTAAGCTTGATGGACCTTCATTCTGTCCCAGTATGGCAATACATATGTACTTATGTAAGGAATGCTGACCTTGAAAAGTGCACATCGTGACATCATGGTGGGTATTGTGCCAGTGGTCATGCGGGGGGGGGGGGGGGGGGAGTTTGGGCAGAGCATGGGTGGAGCACAAAAGTGTCCACATTAATTATGAAATGGCAAATATTGGCACAGACTTTTACATCTGCCCTAGGCTTACGCAGGTGCCTTTTTTACCACTGTTCCCTCTAACCTGAGCAGGATTCAATGGGTGGTGGTAAGTGCTCCCCCCCCCCCCCGAAATGGCCATGCGGCAAGTGCTGCTTCACTTGCTGAACGGTGAATTCTTGAAAAAACAAAGACCTGCCGTTTACCCGCTGCAGTAAAAGGGGGGCCTTGACGCACATCGAAAACACGTGCTGATGCCAGTGCAAGAACCCTTTTTGCCACAGCTTCGTAAAAGGACCCCTGAATTCTTTTTATTAAATTTAAAGATAACATTAGCCACAGAAACATCCATACAGTCCATAACAGCTTCAGCAGTTAATATCAGTCTTGTCTCTACATCAAATAGAAAGTCCCTCATGACTTTTGGCCTGTTTTGGATATGTGTATCGACACCTGAAAGCAAAAATATTTTTATCTGCATTTGATGTGGAAAAAAAAGTGAGAATTTTAAGGTGCTTATTATAACTCACCAATAATATATCAAATTTGTGGGCCTTTTTACCAAGAGATGGTAGGGCTACCGCGGGGGGGGGGGGGGGGGGGGGGGCAGTGGGTAGATGTTCGCAGCTTGGGCACAGTACCATGCGCTGCCCGATTCCCTCTGGGTTACAGCGTGAGCCCTTACCACCTTCTATAATAGGTGGTGGTAAGTAAGGGCTCAGGCAGTAAATGGTCTAACGCTAATTTTGATATCAGCATACGGCCATTAATGACTCGAAGCCTTTTTCCTGCCACAGTAAAAAGTGGCCTCAGCACACAGAAAATCTACACGCCAACACTACTGCAGGCTACTTTTTTTTACCATCTTTATTTATTACACGATACAGCTTTTCAGATGTTACAATGGTTCGGAATTCAAGAAGAGCTTCCAGTAGTGTACTGAAATGCACGTCTATCTCATTTCGTGCAAAAAGTGCACTTGACACTATTGATTCTACAGGATGACATATTCTGAAGCAACCTGTCAAGACTCCCTGCACTAAGGGATGATGTTTGAATTTTTCCCCTTGTATTTTGTATTAATGAAAGTTGGCACTATGGGGCACTTTTTCAAAGGTAAGCCAAAAAACCCCGCCTGCCGCAGTGTGGGCGCGTGTTTTGGGCACAAGCCGGACCCTTATTGTACCACGTCTTGGAAAAAAAAGGATTATTTCAATGGGTCGGAAAATGGACGCCCGGCAAAATGAAAAGAAACGCGCGTCTATTTTCGTCCTGAGACCTTAACGCCACCCATTGACTTAGCGGTAGGGTTTCATGCTCTACCCGGGCAGTAAGAATGCCCCTAAAATGGAAAATCCAAACAGAAATATGGCAAGAAAACTTGTGTCTGATGCTCTGCAATTACTTGGCCGATGTCGCTATCTGTGCAGTGGATCTACTCAGTCTCGGATAAGGATGGAAAATGTGGAGGGGTCTGCCATCAATGCAGCACCAACTGTCTTCACTGTGAAGCTGTAATTCTGCAATATTTTATACTTGAATGATGTTACATTCCACAAATTCTTGTGCAATTATCTTTACTGGCAGTTTGGGAGCGAAGCAATTTACTCCTCATGGCTACACGTTCATTTTAGAAGATGTTACATGCTACACTTATCTGTGAATAAACTGCAGACACCTCATGCAGCTTTCAAAATCTTTCAACCTGCAGAAAGGTCCATTTCTGTTTTTTGTGCCGAAATCAGTTATGAGAAGTACAACGATCTTTTCTTATGATTCTACTAGCCGTTGAGCCCGTAAAAACGGGCTAGTATAGGAACGGGAGGGGTTGAAAGACCCCCCCCCCCCCCCCCCGCCGACCAGTTCGCCGCTGCCACTCCCCCTCCGAGTTTGCCCCCCCCCCAGAGCTGTCGCCACCTACCTTCCACCCGGTCGGGTCCTCGCTCCGCTATTGAAACAGCGAGGGCATGCAGCACACAGCTCTGCTTGTGAGCTGCCGTGGCCTTCCTTCTTCTTCTCTGCCTGTGTCCCGCCCTCGTGTGACGTAACGTCGTCGAGGGCGGGACACAGGCAGAGAAGAAGAAGGAAGGCCGACGGCAGCTCAGCAGAGCTGTGTGCTGCATGCCCTCGCTGTTTCAATAGCGGAACGAGGGCCCGACCGGGTGTAAAGGTGGGTGGCGGCAGCGACTCCGGGTGGGGGGAGCGTTAGCGACGGAGGTGTCCCTCGCAAATGCGCAGTAGAGACCCTCTCTGTTCCGCCCCCGCCGTCATCACGTATTGACGCGGGGCGGGGCAGAGAGGGTCTCTACTGCGCATTTGCGAGTGAGTACGACACTCGCCATTTATATATATTGATTTTGTGTCTTTTAAGAGGTGCACAGGTTTCAGACAGCCTTCTGCTCATACGGGGTGGGGCCCTTTTGCTAGGCTGTGGTGAGGGCTACCGCGCACTTACCACAGCTCAAAAATTGTGTACCATGAGACATAGAAACATGACGGCAGATAAAGGCCATATGACCCATCCAGTCTGACCATCCTCTGTAACAACTAATTCTTCCTGTTCCTAAGCGATCCCACATGCTTATCCCATGCCTTTTTAAAATTCTGGAACAGTCCTCGACTCCACCACCTCCACCGGGAGGCTATTTCACACCTCCACCACCCTTTCTGTGAAATAATACTTCCTTAGGTTACTCCTAAGCCTATTCCCTCTTAACTTTGTCATATGCCCCCTCATTCCAGAGCTCCCCTTCATTTGAAAAAGGCTCTCTTCCTGTACATAAATGCCCTTGAGATATTTAAACATTTCTATCACGTCTCCTCTCTCCCTCCTCTCTTCCAGCATATACATGTTGAGGTTCATAAGCCTGTCCCTATAATTTTTGCATTCAAGACCACTTACTAATTTCGTAGCCGCCCTCTGGACCGACTCCATCCTGTTTATATTTTTCTGTAGGTGCGGACTCCAGAACTGCGCACAGAAGTCCAAATGAGGCCTCACCAGAGACTTATACAACGGCACTATCACCTCCTTTTTCCTGCTGGTCATGCCTCTCTTTATGCACCCAAGCACTTACCGCATGACACCGATACATGTTCAGTATCGTGCGGTAACTGCCAAATTAACACACCCTAATTTGGGTGCTAATAGTTTTTCGGTATTTTTGGGGAGGGAACAAAGAGTGGACGTCCCTGCACTAATCGATTAGTGCAGCTACATTAGCACATGCTAACTTGTTAGCACAAGATTACCACATGAGCCCTTACCGCCTACAAAATAGGTGGTGGTAAGTGGTCATGTGGTAGGCCGAAAGCTTATGGCAACATTAGCGCATGGCTATTAAAACAAACAAAATTGAAAATTGGCCCTTTTACTGCAGTGCGCAGGAAAAACTCATGCAAGGGTGCCCTAAGGCAGCGGCATACCAAGGGCGGGGCGGTGGGGGCAGTCCGCCCCGAGTGCATGCTGCTGGAGGGGTGAAGAGAGCTGCCGCGTGCCTGTCGGCTCCGCTGGTTCCCTACTCCCTCTGCCCCGGAACAGGTTACTTCTTGTTCGGGGGCAAAGGGAGCAGGAGCCAGCGGAGGTGAGAGTCGCACGGCTGCTCCCAGCAGCTAAGTATGCACCCGGGGGGGGGGGGGGGGGGGTTGATGCGCCGGGGGTGTGTGTCATTGCGCTGGGGGGGGGGGCAATCTGTCCCGGGTGGCAGCCGACCTAGGATCGTCACTGCCCTAAGGCCAATTTTTGCAGCAGCTTAGTAAAAAAAAAAAAAAACCCTTAGTTTGGTACCGCAACATTGTGCTGGCTGGAATCTTTCAAGGATATGCTGTTTACTTGCTCTGGCCTTGCAGTTTATCTCCTGGGAAATTGTGTAGGAGAGAACTTCACAGAGACAGTGTCTCCTGTGTCTTGTATGAAATTGTGAAGGAGAGTTGTGCACTTCAAGACACGAATGAGGAAATGCTAGTTGTTTACCTGGTTAGGGAGGCTACTACTGAAGCCCAAGGTCTCACTGTGATGACTGTATGTAACCTGCTTGACAGATATATACAGTCATAGGCGCCGACTCCATGGGTGCTGTAGGTGCTCGAGCACCCCCAATATTTCACCTACCGGAAGTTCGTTCTCTCTCCCCCTCCGAGTTCCAGGGTCGTCATCCCTCCCTTCCTTTGAGTTCCAGGCCCCCTCCCTCTGAATTTTAAAAGTCATTAGGCCAAATTAGCACGCACAACTTAAGGCGCCATATACAGAATTTTAGGGTTACTGTGCACACATGTATAACATTATAATTATAATATTTATCCATCTCTCTGAGCTCATGTGCAACTTTCTTTAAATTAGTCACCTTATTTTCTAACTCCTCTTACTCTCTCACCTACCTATGGGGTCCTTTAACAAAGGCGCGCTGAAACATGGCCTGCAGTAGTGTAGACACGTGTTTTGGTTGCGCGCAGAATCGTTTTCAGTGCACCTGTAAAAAAATGCCTTTTTAAAATTTTTGTCGAAAATGGACCTGCGGCAAAATGAAAATTGTTGCACGTCTATTTTAGGTCTGAGATTTTACCGCCAGCCATTGACCTAGCGGTAAAGTCTCACGTGGTAACTGGGCAGTAATGACCTATGTGCGCCAAATGCCACTTGGTGTGCATAGCTGATGCATGCCAGAAAATTTAAAATATTTTTTCGGGCGCACATAGCAGACATGGTAGCTCCATTTTGGCGTGCGCTGGGCGTACATAGACGCTTATGCGGCTTAGTAAAAGGCCCCTAAATGTTCCATCTTTGCTTATACCCTACGCTGTCAATTAAAATGTTCTATTACGTATTGTGTTGACATTGTAAGTAATGTACTATGATATCACTCTAAATTTTTGCATGCAAGATGATCAAAATATTGGTAAAGTTAAAAAAGGAGGAAAAATGGCAAATATTTACATTGAAAGGAATGAGTACTATGGTTGCTGCATTTATAAGCGCTCCCGAATAAGCCTCTGTGAAACGGTGTCGCACTGTAGGACGACAGCAACCAAGAGAGTCCAAATCTCCCGTAAAAAACACCAGAAAACGACAAGAACGGAAGATGTACAGAAAGACCAAACTAAAATCACAGATGTAAAAAAGCCAAATTCATTTATTAAGACCCTACACGGTCCGTGTTTCGGCCAAAGAGGCCTTCTTCAGGGGTCTATGCATTGGCATATATAGATATTCTTCCAAAGGTTCACTCAAATTAAGACAAATCTGCTGATGCTGTCTAAACGATGCATTTAACTTTAGCAATATTTTGATTGTCTTGCATGCAAAAGTTTAGAGTGATATCATCAATATTGCAAGAAGGAAGTAATATACTATGCCATACTTTGTATTGTTATTTGAATATTTTTACTGCTCTAATTGCCTATTGCTCATGTTTGATCTACTCTTACTGTACACCGCCTTGAGTGTATTCCTTCAAAAAGGCGGTAAATTAATCCTAATTAATAAATAAAATCAATTAATAATAAAAATATATAGTGGAGGGAATTCAATAAACGGGGTTGAAACTAAGCGGTATTGTCTAAAGGCTGCACGCCTTATACAGAATAGTATTTAGCGTGGATCCTGTACCTAAATTTTGGGTGCTGGACTTATGCCTGCTGAAACCTGGTAAACATGGTGGTGCCCAAGTTTGGTAAGATTAGGCAGGATTTTGTAATTCTACGTGCAACGTTTCAGAATGCCCAACACGCCCCTTTTGAGATATGCGCCATGGGAGTTAGGCGCCATGCCTTTTAGAATAGCATGCATCCAGGTGCATATTCAAATTGCAATGAGTGCCAATTAACAGCAATAACTGTTAGCACCCAATTATTGACGGTTCAGAGCTCATTATACAATTTATTTGCGCATGAATCTTGGAAGCGTGCCCAAAGTTGACACACAACTTTGGATGCCGTATATAGAATCTGAGGGACTGCATAGTCCATTATTCTAATCATTTATAAGCATAATCAGAAAGTAAATATTAGCACTCACTTTATATAATTACACCTAACGTCTTCTGCAAAGGAAAACAAACTCTACAAATGAATGCCAAATAGAAATGTAGATAGAGAAAATACATCTTGTTGAACATCTCTCTCGGAAACAAGACTGCACAAATCTCTGTTTAAGTAAGATTCCCTTTTCATTGATCTAAGGTCAATTTATTGCTTGCAAAGCTTAAAAGGGAGAACCTAGCTTCGGTAATTTCAAATGACTACAGTGGATTACATAGATTGTATGCTATTTAAAGTGCAGCCATTCAGTTACAAAATTACTTACTAGTGAATAAAAAACCAGTAAATTGTTGACATTAGTTTATCCAAGCAGATATGATAAAATTACTTAAACCAACAATATGGCAACCATGGAGCCTCAAAATGTGTATTTTGCAGTTGCTGTAATTAAGATATCTGTTGTACGATCTATCATCTTTTACCGCTAAACTAATACCGTTTGAAGTTAATGAAGAGGGATCATATGTTGAAATTGCAAAAGCAAAAGCCAGAAGACACAACAGAAATGTATGTGCTGAAAAGTTTGGTCAGCATTCAGACTAAATGTTCACTTTGAAGCTTGAAGGGCAGGTTTCCAAGTAAGAGTGAAGCTGGGGCTTTTTTACGGTCAGCAATTTCAGATTATAATTGGGAACTTATACTTGAGTATAGGGAATAAAGTCAGACACTGTGGGTGATTTCAATTACTTCAATATTGACTGAATAAATGTAACATCAGGAAATGCTAAATGAATTAAATGACCACTTCATGGAGCAGCTGGTTCAGGAACCGAAGAAGGGGGACTATTTAAGATCTAGTCCTTAGTGGAATATAGGACTTGATGTGAGAGGTAACAGTGCCGGGGCCATTTGGCAATAATGATCATAACATGATCAAATTAGAGTTAATAACTGGAGTGAAGACAGTAAGGAAATCGACAGCATGAACACTTAAATTTCAAAAGGGCAACTATGATACAATGAAGAAAATGGTTTTAGAAAAACGAAAAGGAGCAGTTGCAAAGGTTAAGAGTTTAAATCAGGCACTGATGTTTGAAAATGCCATCTTGGAAGCCTAGACAAAATGTATTCCACATATTAAAAAAAAAAAAAGTAGTACAAGGAAATCTGAATGACAGTGTTCAAAAAATAGAAAAAGAATCTGAATGGCAAGTTAAATATAAAACATTGATATGAAAGGATAAAAGAGAACTTGAAAAAAAAAGCTTACCATGGAGGCAAAAATTCATAAGCATTTTCAGAAATATTAGAAGCAGAAAGCTTATGAAGGAAGTCTTTTGGCCAGTTAGATTATCAAAGATTAAAATGATCTCTCAGAGAGGACAAGGCAATAATGGAGAGATTAAGAGGGTTATTTATTAAGACGTAGTAAAAGTTGGGATTTTAATGTATCTTAATTTCCCACATGAGTGATTAGCCTACAATAACTAACCTCATTACCGTAGGTTAGTTACTCCAGTGGTATGTGATTAATGCTGCTTGTGATCAACCTTGTAAACAGTGTCCAGGAGTATCAGGCCACTAATCTGCAGCCCAATGATCCTGAGCCACTTCTTAAAGGAGCTGACCACACTGCCAATAACCTCCCTCCACAATTCCCCTTCTTGATGCCCCCTCCCCAAATCCATTTCCCCCTCTCCATACCACCAAAATCCATTTCCCCTTACCTGAAAAGTCTCCCAAATGCCCCCAAATACAAGCCCCTTTTCTGAGGTGTGCTGAAAAATGGCTTGCGGTAGTGTAGGTGCAGGTTTTGGGCGCACACCAATCCATTTTTCAGCGCACCTATAAAAAAAGGCCTTTTTTTTATTTTTGCCGAAAATGGACATAAGGCAAAATCAAAATTGCAGTGTCCATTTTGGGTCTGAAGTCTCAAGCGGTAACCGGGCGGTAATGACCTGCACACATCCGATAATAAAAATTATTTTTCAGCCATGCACCAAAAATGAAATTACCGCAACAACCACGTGGTAACCGGACAGTAACTTCATTTTGTTGCATGTTGGGTGCATGTGGATGCTTACGCGGCTTAGTAAAAGGGCCCCAAAATGTCCTTATACAGCAGCTTGACCCGGTAATACTGGGAAAGTACCATTAAGGGTCACCAGCACTATTTTGAACCTGGTGCTGGCAAGGAGCAGAAATGACTGGGGATCACTCCTGCCCCAGCCCCGTCTGACATCAGGGATTACTAAAGGTATGGTCAATGGAGGAGAGGGGGGCTATGGGAGGTTAGCGGTAACCAGGGAATCTTCAGGACAAAGGACATTAGGAGAGTGAACTTGCTTGATGGGGCACTGGGAAGGGGAGGTTCTTCAGGGCAGAGGGTTTTCAGTGGGATGGTCTGATTCTGGGGTGCATAATGGAAAGGAGAAGGGGTCAGCTCCAAACATTGTCGGCCCCTTTAAGAAGACCCCTGGAGTATAAGGCTATGGCTTTGTGGTCAATGCTACTGGGACAGAAAAATACATCCATGTTTTGCTGAGTCATTCAATTTACCTACTAATGATGTCTTTTGCATGCTTTGCATCTCATTACCGTATATCTCATGGTAACTTATTTTAACATGTGTTATGGTAATATAATGCATAATATTGCCCTATAACATGGGTTAAGGGGCAAATTACCCACTTTAGGGCCATAATGTACATTAAAACTACCTTCATAAATGAATAAATAAATTAATTCTTTGCTTCAGTCTTTCCTGAGGAGAATGTAAGGGAGCTTACCTGTACCAGCAATGGTAAAGTTGATAATGAGGAGGAACAATGAAATCCTGGTGATCCTGGAAGATGTAAGAAGCCAAATCAACAAGCTAAAGCGTACTAAAGCACTCAAAAATGAAATTAAAGATCTACTATTTGTAACCTATCATTAAACTCATCTATGGTACTTAAAAAATTGGAAAGTGGTCAATGTAACACCAATGTTTTAAAAAGTTCCGAGGTGATTTAGGAAACTACAGACTAATGAACCTGATGTCAATGCTGGGCAAAATGATAGAAACCATAATAAAGGACAGAGTTAACTGAACACATACATAGACAAACATGGTTTAATTGGACAGAGTCAACATGGATTTATCCAAGGGAAATCTTACTTCATCAATCTTCTACATTTTTTGGAAGGTGAGAATAAATGTGGATAAAGGGAAGCCACTCCCGGGCATGCCTATGCTGCAAGAATAAGTACATGCCATCTTGTCAGTGTGTGTAATATGGTGCTTATTTTAGAAATGCTAGTTGCATTTTAGACATGCATAAACCAACATTTAAACATTTATATTGCATAAACATCTAAATCCTGATTTCAAAGAGCTGGGATATACACATCTAAAACTGAAAAACATGCATGTGGCAAAGGGGCGTGGTCTGGGCATGTTTTTGGCAGGGCTACAGCGGGCCTAAAATATATATATATATATATATTCCCCATTTCAAAAGGGGAATGAACATCTGTGTCCAAAAAGACTGATGCCGGGATTTCCACCTGCTCTTCAGTACCTCTCCACTCTTGTCTCTCTGTATACTCCTCCCCGGGAACTCCATTCATTGGGTAAACCTCTCTTATCTGTACCCTTCTCCTCCACTGCCAACTCCTTGCTGCACCATACACCTGGAATAGACTTCCTGAGTCAGTACGTCAAGCTCCATCTCTGGCCGCCTTCAAATCTAGGCTAAAAGCCCACCTTTTTGATGCTGCTTTTAACTCCTAACCTCTATTCACTTGTTCAGTACCCATGTCTGTTTTATCATTCCCACCTTAAGTAATTCCCTTATTTCTCCTATTTGTCTGTCCTGATTAGCATTCTGTAAGTTAGACCTATAAGTGGGAGCTCTGCCTAAGTCCCACCCATGCTCCATGTTCATTCTTCCTCTGAAATTGGAAATGAACATCTAACTTTATGGCCCACCCTAGTCCTTCCCAAAACATGCCTAGACCTCACCCTCACCCTCTTACCATATGGATGCTCTTCGGTTTTAAATGTTCATATCAGAGCTTTGTAAAATTGGAATTGAGTCATTCATGCAATGATAAACATCTAAATACTGGTTTATGGATGTCTAAGGATCAACCACCATGTGGAGAGAACACTACGAGAAGTGGTCAAGACAGGAGTAGTATAGTCAACAGGACACTTCCAGAAAAAAAAACCCGTGGGAGATGAAGGTATATCAAACACAAGTTTATTTCATGAAAAGGACTCAATACAGCACCATGTTTTGGCTAGTGTGCCTGCATCAGGAGTCTCATAAAATCATAGATAGTTTGGAAGGTAACTTGTAGTTTGAACATCAAGTTACAGTGGTGGAAATAAGTATTTGATCCCTTGCTGATTTTGTAAGTTTGCCCACTGACAAAGACATGAGCAGCCCATAATTGAAGGGTAGGTTATTGGTAACAGTGAGAGATAGCACATCACAAATTAAATCCGGAAAATCACATTGTGGAAAGTATATGAATTTATTTGCATTCTGCAGAGGGAAATAAGTATTTAATCCCTCTGGCAAACAAGACCTAATACTTGGTGGCAAAACCCTTGTTGGCAAGCACAGCGGTCAGACGTCTTCTGTAGTTGATGATGAGGTTTGCACACATGTCAGGAGGAATTTTGGTCCACTCCTCTTTGCAGATCATCTCTAAATCATTAAGAGTTCTGGGCTGTCGCTTGGCAACTCGCAGCTTCAGCTCCCTCCATAAGTTTTCAATGGGATTAAGGTCTGGTGACTGGCTAGGCCACTCCATGACCCTAATGTGCTTCTTCCTGAGCCACTCCTTTGTTGCCTTGGCTGTATGTTTTGGGTCATTGTCGTGCTGGAAGACCCAGCCACAACCCATTTTTAAGGCCCTGGCGGAGGGAAGGAGGTTGTCACTCAGAATTGTATGGTACATGGCCCCATCCATTCTCCCATTGATGCGGTGAAGTAGTCCTGTGCCCTTAGCAGAGAAACACCCCCAAAACATAACATTTCCACCTCCATGCTTGACAGTGGGGACGGTGTTCTTTGGGTCATAGGCAGCATTTCTCTTCCTCCAAACACGGCGAGTTGAGTTCATGCCAAAGAGCTCAATTTTTGTCTCATCTGACCACAGCACCTTCTCCCAATCACTCTCGGCATCATCCAGGTGTTCACTGGCAAACTTCAGACGGGCCGTCACATGTGCCTTCCGGAGCAGGGGGACCTTGCGGGCACTGCAGGATTGCAATCCGTTATGTCGTAATGTGTTACCAATGGTTTTCGTGGTGACAGTGGTCCCAGCTGCCTTGAGATCATTGACAAGTTCCCCCCTTGTAGTTG
Organism: Microcaecilia unicolor; assembly: GCF_901765095.1. NCBI lineage: Eukaryota > Metazoa > Chordata > Amphibia > Gymnophiona > Siphonopidae > Microcaecilia > Microcaecilia unicolor. The sequence goes on from NC_044036.1 coordinate 34,385,649, forward strand.
TAGGCTGATTTCTAACCTTCCTCATGATCAAGGATACCCCACGAGGTGAGATTTTGCGTGGAGCCCCAGATCTTTGTCGATTGACAGTCATTTTGTACTTCTTCCATTTTCTTACTATGGCACCAACAGTTGTCTCCTTCTCGCCCAGCGTCTTACTGATGGTTTTGTAGCCCATTCCAGCCTTGTGCAGGTGTATGATCTTGTCCCTGACATCCTTAGACAGCTCCTTGCTCTTGGCCATTTTGTAGAGGTTAGAGTCTGACTGATTCACTGAGTCTGTGGACAGGTGTCTTTCATACAGGTGACCATTGCCGACAGCTGTCTGTCATGCAGGTAACGAGTTGATTTGGAGCATCTACCTGGTCTGTAGGGGCCAGATCTCTTACTGGTTGGTGGGGGATCAAATACTTATTTCCCTCTGCAGAATGCAAATAAATTCATATACTTTCCACAATGTGATTTTCCGGATTTAATTTGTGATGTGCTATCTCTCACTGTTACCAATAACCTACCCTTCAATTATGGGCTGCTCATGTCTTTGTCAGTGGGCAAACTTACAAAATCAGCAAGGGATCAAATACTTATTTCCACCACTGTATATAGAGTAGTCTTGAAAAAGACTTTTGGACGAAGAAGTTTTGAATCTGTAAAAAACATGCTGAGAAAACATGCAAGTGGATGTCTAAAACACAAATAACGCTTCTAAAATAAGCCCCCTTAGCATGTAAATGCAAAGGGGTATATACATGGGCGGAGTATGGACAGGGTTCCCTGGTATGCGTATACCTTACAGAATACTATATGTTATGCATGTCCCTATCACATTTATGTGCCTCCAGTTATACCAGGTCTATGGCTCGTGTAACTACAAGCACGTGAATGTTAGGTTACATTAGCATTCTATAATAGAACCTGGGTGCTCAGATGTCATTATACCAACCAACATTCACTCTGTGACCGGCATTGAGCCCGGATATTCAATGCCAGGCCATTTCTGTTGACCAGCATTGAATATCCGAGGGGTTTTGGGCCGGCTTAAACTTAACCGACCAAGTTAATATTCAGCGCTGCTCAGTTAAGTTTATAACAGCCAAAGATAGGACTGCTATATACGCGGTATAATTTGTCTGATAAATTTAGCCAGTGAAGTGCTGAATATTCGCGGATAGCTGGTTAGCCGCTATGGGGGAGATTCTATATATGGCGCCTAAATAATTGGTGCTGAAATCAGTGCCAACTAAGCACCTAGATTTAGGCACCGATTATAGAATACACTTAGTTGATATTTCAGCACCTAAATCTTTGCGCATCCATTTACACCAACGAAAACATGGCGTAAGTCCCGGTGCATAGATTTAGGTGCACTGGGCCATATTCTATAAGTAGGCACATAAATTTCAGAATGCCCACGAAACGCCCATAACCAGGCACATTAGAAGTTCGGCTCACAGCGTTACAGAATACACTTAGCGAGTTGTGTGCCTAAATTCTAATCAATGCCAATTAGTGCTCATCATTGCTTGTTGAGTGCTGTTATCAGCGCTTAATAGCTTATTAAGCCAATTGAGTTACGCGCATTGTTATAGAATTCATGCCGGTTTCGGTGCAGATCTCTAGGCGCGCTGTATAGAACCCAGGGCATATGCTAATTTTCAGCAGAGATAAACTGCGCTGAATACTAGTGCTTAACCGGCTAAGAGGAGAGGTTAAGACGGCTAGGACTCTTTAGCCTGGAGAAAAGGCGACTGAGGGGTGATATGATAGAGGCAGTGGTGTGCTGGAGCAGGCTCTCACAGGCTCGCAAGAGCCGGTTGTTAAGTTTTTAAGAATTTTGGGAGCCGGTTGTTAAAGTAGGGCCCTCCATGGCTACTTTAACAACTGGCTCCCAAAATGTGGGCTTGGGCCCCCTGCTGAATTATCTTTTACTTTGCTGGTGGGGATGCTGAGCCCTGCCAGCCAAGTAAATAGACTACTGCTGCTCCCCGCTCCTTGTTTCCAGCTCTGGGCAGCAGGCTGGGACTTCTCGAGCACGTGAGAGAAGTTCCAGCATGCTGCTCAGAGCAAGACGTTGGGAGTGGTGGCAGTCCATTTATTGGCTGCCAGCAAAGGTATGCCTAGCATGCCCGCACGAAGGGAAGGAGGAGAGAGAGGCAAGTGTTGCTCTCCCACCCCACCCCACCCGGCCACCCCTGGCCCTTCCAACTGCAGAGCTGGCTATGTCCGGAGAAAGAGCCTGTTGTTAAAAATTTACCAGCACACCCCTGGATAGAGGTCTACAAAATAATGAGTGGGGTAGAGCAGACAGATGTGAAGCGTTTCCTTACACTTTCTAACAATAATAGAACCAGGGGACACAAGATGAAACTAGAATGCGGTAGGTTTAAAACAAATCAGAGAAAGGTTTTCTTTATTCAACGTGTAGTTAGACTCTGGAACTCATTGCTGGAGAAGGTAGTGACGGCAGCTGGCCTTGCTGAGTTTAAAGGGGGTCTGGACAGATTCCTGAAGGAAGAGTACATTGATCATTATTAAATTTGGGGTTTTTGCCAGGTTCTTGGGGCCTGGATTGGCCGCTGTCGGAGACAGAGTACTGGGCTTGATGGATCTTTGGTCTTTTCCCAGCGTGGCAGTGCTTATGTACCTATGCTTATATAAGAGCTATTTAACCATCCAGGAACCCCTCCTGGCTGGTTAGATAGCGCTGAATATCAAGGGGGAGGGATAGAATACACTCTTACCATGTGTTCTCAGGCCAACTAAATGGCAGTTGTAGAACTGCCCCCAAAGCATTGTGGGAAAACTAAATTTTAAGCTTTCCTCTGTAATGGCATATTTGTAAATGCTGAGTTGTTCTGTAGCTGGAGGAAAATTACTTAATCTCTGAGTTTATACTGATTGAGGACTCTGGCTAAATCTTCATTGTTTAATAATAGTTGTGCAAAGCCCGTTGCAATAGAATTCAAATGGACTCGTATGATAAAAAAAATCATTGTTCTAGGAGCTGAGCCTAAAATGTTTGAGCTATATTTAAATTCAGTTTAAACTGAGAACAGGAGATTTGCCATATGGCAGTTTCTATAGAATGAGTTCCTATTATAATTTGCCCCAAGGCTTTGGTTGTCCAAAGTTGCCATTTAATTGGGAGTCGGTGCCAGTTTTATGAAAGTTCCAGTTTTCATGTCTGAGCAGAAACATACAGAGCTAACACCATAATCCTCCCAAATCAAATCAAAAATTGAAAAGAATAACATGTTTCTTCATTGTAACCAAATATACACTCTTCTAGTCCTAATTTAACTGTTTAAATACTTCTCAGCTGAGTAAGTCACACAATCCTTGATCTCGTGTTGGGCAATATACCAAGATTCAGGTAGGTCTTTTAAGAATTCCCTGTTATGATTTTACTATTAAAATATTATGGGGTCCTTTTATTAAGGTGCGCTGAAAATGGCCTGCGGTAGCGTAGGCGTGGGTTTTTGGGCATGCGCAGATCCATTTTTCAGCACGCCTGCAAAAAATTCCTTTTTTAAAAACATTTTTGCCGAAAATGGACGTGTGGCAAAATAAAAATTGCCACGTGTCCATTTTGGGTCTCAGACCTTACCACCAGCCATTGACTTAGCGGTAAGGTCTCTCAGGCTAACCATGTGGTAATTGCTTATGTGCGTCAAGTCGGAGTTACTGCCCGATTTTCGCCACGCGCCACAAAATAAAATACATTTTCTGGCGCGAAGCGGACGCACGTAAAAAATGAAATTACGACATGGGCCACGCCGTAGCCGGGCGGTAACTCCAAATTGGCACACATTGGGCACAGGTAGGTGCCTACGCGGCTTAGTAAAAGGGCCCCTCTTTATAAGATCATTTTGAAGCAGAAATCCTTAAAAAAAAATAAGCTTGCATTACCAGGCCAAACCGATTGCCACATTTGCTCAACTGTCATGTCTCAAGCTGTTTAACTATCTCCTTATATATTATCTAGGTTCAAAACACATTGTGAAGCTAATTTTTCTCAGATAGCAGAAGACATAAAGGGGCACTATTTCATGAAGCAATCTGCTCCCAAGGGCCATAGCTTGATCCTTAGTACTACTGAGCGAGACAAAAATAATAACCGCAATCACCTGTCTGTAAAGTTCAAGGCAACAGACAAGTATGCAGTGTTCATTCTAGTGATTGTGTCCAGCAGCAGAAAGACGGAGAAAAAAATATCAGTGCTGAGACATGTGGAGGGGCATAATTGAACGGCACCGGCCATCTCCATGGCAGGCCATCTCTGGGGCCGGCTCCGCAAGTGGGCGGAGCCAACCGTATTTTCGAAAAAGATGGCCGACCATTTTTCTTTTCGATAATACGGTTGGGGCCGGCCAAATGTCAGAGATGGCTGGGTTTGAGATGGCCAGCATTGGTTTTTGCCCATAATGGAAACCGAAGCCGGCGATCTCAAACCCGGCCAAATCCAAGGCATTTGGTTGTGGGAGGGGCCAGGATTCGTAGTGCACTGGTCCCCCTCACATGCCAGGACACCAACTGGGCACCCTAGGGGGCACTTCTAAAAAGGTTAAAAAAAAATTAAAATAGCTGCCAGGTGCATAGCTCCCTTACCTTGGGTGCTGAGCCCCTTAACCCCCCCCAAAACCCACTCCCCACAACTATACACCACTACCATAGCCCTAAGGGGTGAAGGAGGGCACCTAGATGTGGGTACAGTAAGTTTCGGGTGGGTTTTGGAGGGCTCCCATTTTCCACCACAAGTGTAACAGGTGGGGGGGGGGGTGGGCCTGTGTCCGCCTGCCTGAAGTCCACTGCACCCACTGCTCCAGGGACCTGTATACCGGCTTTCTTTTTTTCCATTATCGGGCAAAGCCGGCCATCTCAACGCACACCCCCGTCCCGCCCCCGTCCTGCCTTCACTACCATGCCGACACGCCCCCTTGAACTTTCATCGTTCCCGCGACAGAACACAGCTGAAGCCGGCCAAAATCGGCTTTCGATTATACCAATTTTGCCGGGTTCAGGAGATCGCCGGCCATCTCCCGATTTGTGTCGGAAGATGGCCGGCGATCTCTTTCGAAAATAAGCTGGATAGTGACCTTTCGCAACTGAACTGGTGTGAGAGTTGCTAGTTCACAATGTGCTGTGGGTTCTATTTACTGAGGTGCAATAAAATAGCGTGCAAATGCACTGTTTTATCATGAGAAAATTCCTACTACATTTGCTAATCTGTGGTACATAAAGAAAATTTTACCTGTGCTTATTACCAGAGACAAGCTGCATTCTCGACCACAGCAAAAACTAATTGTGGTGCTACCCATTGCATAAAAAGGACACGTGGCCCTCTAGGCACTCCCTCACTATGGGGGGCAATTAACTAGCAGTTACGCACCAGTTGCACAAGAAAATGTTTAGAATATTTGCATATGCGTCTATATGCAAAATATGCCAACTAGGTGCTAGTCTGTATTTATGCGCGTATATTTGATAGTGTGTAGTTTATAGGTGGCTATTTACATGGCAGTGTCTGGGCACAGCATTGGTGGTACACACAAGTATGCTTGTAATTTACAGAATGTTATTATTATTATTTATTTATTATTATTTATTGCATTTGTATCCCACATTCCCCCACCTATTTGCAGGCTCAATGTGGCTTACATAGATTTGTTAACATTGTCATTTCAGGATATCAGATAGAGTTCGTAATGTGTAGCGATTAAGGAAGGGAAGAAAGAAGAAGGAAGAGAGTGATTAGGGTAGTTATAGAAGGTGGGCGTTCATACTTGAGTGGGTTGGTGAGGTGACTTAGTGAGGCTATAGGTTCTCATTGTAGGCCTTGTTGAAGAAGAATGTCTTCAGAGATTTTCGAAAGATAGTTGTTTCGTTGATTGCTTTCAATGCTGTAAGTTTTGTGTATATCACCTGAATTAAGGCACCTATGTGCATATGCATGTATATACCCTGTGAACATAGTAGATGTTGGCAGTAAAGACCTGTGCGTCTATCCAGTCTGCCCAAAATGATAAACTCATTAGATGTGGTATGTGGTATACCTGTTCTTGATTTAACCTTCAAAAGTAGAGGCTGACAAATGTACAAACCAATAGGGAGATAATATCAAAGAGCAGTTTATTCAGAATATTCATATCAAGGACCCGACACGGTCCGTGTTTCGGCGCCAAAGCGCCTGCCTCAGGGGTCACAAACAACTTTCTACAAAAAGAACAAAATAGATTTTAAAAATTCTTTAAAAAAAATATCGGATAATATATCCGTCTTTATAAAATATACAGCAAACATTTATGAACATTCATGATAATATTGCACGACTGTAAATGTATAACAATAAATAATGTGAAAAAGTTTTTATATATTGACATCAATAGAAATCAAACAAAATAAAACATGGAAAAGAAAATAAGATGATACCTTTTTTATTGGACATAACTTAATACATTTCTTGATTAGCTTTCGAAGGTTGCCCTTCTTCCTCAGATCGGAAATAAGCAAATGTGCTAGCTGACAGTGTATATAAGTGAAAACATTCAAGCATTACTATGACAGTCTGACAGGGTGGGAGGATGGGGGTGGGTAGGAGGTATGCATGGGGACATCAAAGCATATCATTGATATTCTAACAGGGTGGGTGTGGATAGGTGAGGGGAGGGTGATCAACAGAGACATACAGCTTTATGGTTTATAATGGGCTAGGAACCCCAGATCCTTGTTAAGTCCTTTCTGTTGGGTGTTAAAATATTCAATCATTCTGACTTCAAAGGTCTTACGTTCTTGTATGGTTTTAAAGTTACCATAAAAACCATACAAGAACGTAAGACCTTTGAAGTCCCATCCAAATCTAATTTAGCCTCCATCAGGGCACAGACCGTACAAGTCAGCCCAGTACTGGTTTTCCTACGTAATCTCCCCTAATCTTCTTTGGATCCGATCTTTCTAAACAGGATTCCTTTGTGTTTGTCCCACGCTGTTTTGAATTCCGTTACCGTTTTCATCTCCACCACCCTCCGCGGCAGGGCATTCCAGGGATCTACTACCCTCTCAGTGAAAAAAAATACTTCCTGACATTAGCATGCATTTGGCAAGGAGGGTGTATGCATGGGTGGGGCACACACTTACACATTCATTTTATAGAATACCATTAAGCAGGAATGTCTTTTTGGCATTGAGACTCCCACTGTTACATCATCTCTATGGTTGGTGTACATGCCCACACCTAAACTGTAGGCACCTGGGGGGGAGGGGGGATTTGATAAACGGCACTCAGGAAATTGCATGAGACACAGCACAGTATTTTTTACTTGCATTGTGTCCAATTTATACTATGATACAGCAAATTATCCATCGAACTGCCAGATAACATATGTTGTTTGCCTAATAATGTATATATATATTTTTTTTGTTACATTTGTACCCTGCGCTTTCCCACTCATGGCAGGCTCAATGCGGCTTACATGGGGGTAATGGAGGGTTAAGTGACTTGCCCAGAGTCACAAGGAGCTGCCTGTACCTGAAGTGGGAATTGAACTCAGTTCCTCAGGACCAAAGTCCACCACCCTAACCAATAGGCCACTCCTCCACTGTTACTACTATTTGAGATTCTACATGGAATGTTGCTGCTATTCCAATAGCAACATTCCATGTAGAAGTCGGCCCTTGCAGATCACCAATGTGGCTGCGCAGGCTTCTGCTTTTGTGAGTCTGACGTCCTGCGCGTACGTGCAGGACGTCAGACTCACAGAAACAGAAGCCTGCGCAGCCTTCTACATGGAATGTTGCTAGTGGAATAGCAACATTCCATGTAGAATCTCCAATAGTAGCAACATTCCATGTAGAATCTCCAATAGTATCTATTTTATTTTTGTTACATTTGTACCCTGCGCTTTCCCACTCATGGCAGGCTCAATGCGGCTTACATAGGGCAGTGGAGGGTTAAGTGACTTGCCCAGAGTCACAAGGAGCTGCCTGTGCCTGAAGTGGGAATCAAACTCAGTTCCTCAGTTCCCCAGGACCAAAGTCCACCACCCTAACCCCTAGGCCACTCCTCCACTCCGATTGCAACTTTATTGCAGCTTAGTTAATAAGTCCATACCTAGGGTAAACAGTAGATAGCAGATTCAATCAGGCATAGCTATTAGGAAATATGTGTGGCTTGCTGTAAGTTGTTTTGGCAATATTTCTTCCATCTCTTGAATTTGAGATTCAAGTAAACATTTAGGTGGTCAGAGACTCCAACAGAAACATGAAATAATTGTGCACAATTTCCTTCACAGCATTTGATTTGCCTTATTTGGCCCTGTCCTGAAGGAGAGTTAAGTTCTAAGAAATCCTGGGTCCCACAGCACTGTTTTGAAATCCAGTGTACACAATGCTAAGAAAGTCTTGCCCTTTTCTTTGAGGAGAAAGCTTGCCTAAGGCACAGCTGAAGCTTCTTACTGGATTTAAGTCTTCAGACTATGCAGTCCAGTGTCATACGCCATCTGTGTCCTCTGCTAGAAATATTTTATAGCTTCACTTTAAAAAAAAATCCATTAGAAGGGTATTAACAATGTCTAAAGCTCACTAGTTTTCAGACTTAAAAAGTAGTCAATAATATGATCAACAAATAAGGCTTATTTCCTGACGTTTTCTGAGTTAGCTTGTTATTTTTATTTAGACCTGTTTATAGAAACACTAGTAAAAGAGGCCCGTTTCTGAGCAAATGAAACGGGCGCTAGCAAGGTTTTCGTCGCCAACACCCCCCCCTTCCCTCCCTCCCTGGCCAACCCCTTCGTTGTTCTGCCATTGCTCCGCCCCCAACATCATGACGTTTGACGCGAGGGCGGGGCCCGGAGTGATTTCCCACCCCCCACCCCCACCTCCCTGCCTCCCTCCCTGCCAACCCCTTCGTTGTTCTGCCATAGCTCCGCCCTCGAGGGCGGGGCCCGGAGCGATTTTGGTGGCTTCACCACCACGAACCTTCGAACCTTTTTGAAGGAAGTCAGGGCTTGGCTTCACTGACGTCAGTGTCCTCGGAACGTTGAGGGTGAGTTTTATTATAGTAGATAGAAAAATATAGGCAGAAAAAGACCATGCCATCTACTCTCCTTAACATTCCCTTAGGGCCCCTTTTACTAAGCCGCGTAGGTGCCTACGTACGCTGAATGCACGCCAAATTGAAGTTACCGCCCGGTTATCGCGTGGCCCTTGCATTAATTTCAATTTTGCTGTGCGTCCGCTATGCATGTCTGAAAAATAATTTTTATTTTCAGCCACGCATAACGGACGCATGCTGGCATTTGATGCACGTGGGTCATTATCACCCAGATTCTTTACAGCTAGGTCTATGGCTGGCGGTAAGGTCTCAGACCCAAAATGGAGGCGCCGCAATTTTGATTTTGCCGCACATCCATTTTCGGCAAAATAAAAGAGGCCTTTTTGTACAGGCGCGCTAAAAAATGGATCGGCATGCGCCTCAAACCCTGCCTACACTACCGCAGGCCACTTTCAGCGCACCTTTGTAAAATGATCCCTTAGAGATCTATGTACTTGTCCCAAGCTCTCTTGAATTCAGATACTGTTTTTGACTTCACCACTTTCACCGGGAGGCCGTTCCATGAATTCACCACCTTTTCCGTGAAGAAGTATGTCCTCACCATCGGGGGTGTCTACCCTATTGCAGGTTTTGGCATCATCCGCAATGAGGCAAACCTTACCAGACAGACCTTCAGCTATATCGCTTACAAAATTGTTAAAAAGAATCGGCCCAAGAACTAAATCTTGCAGCACACCACTGGTAACATTCTTTTCTTCAGAATGAGCTCCATTTACCACTACCCTCTATTGTCTTCCATTCAACCAGTTCCAAACCCAGTTGGTCACTTCAGGGGGCCCATACCGAGAGCACTCAGTTTATTTATTAGTTGTCTGTGCAGAACAGTGTCAAAGAATTTGCTAAAATCTAAATACACCACATCTTGCGCTTTCCCTCAATCCAACTCTCTGGTCACCCAATCAAAGAAATTAATCAGATTTGTCTGATAACAGTTGCCTCCAGTGAAAACATGTTACTTCGGGTCCTGTAATCCATTGGATCCCAAAAACTTTACTTTTCTCTATTTTAGAAGCGTTTTCATTAATAATCAATGCCGACATTGCATATCCAGGGATAATTCTGCCCATGGCGGTCAGCAGCTTAAAAACTGCTGACCTCCTTAATCAGATGCCTTCAGAATATCCAGTTACATTATATCAGTTGATTCTCCTTTATCAGGATGTAAACCGACTTGTTCTCCCAATCATAGTTCATGCAATCTAGTGCTTCTCAAACTCACTCTACAGGTCGTCTCCAAATCAAGCCCCACTAAATCAGAATCCTGTTTTTATAGGATGCTCCTTAGTGTTTGCCTCCTTTTGATAGTGCTCGGAGACCTCAACTTGGTTATGGACCCTGCTGTCACAGTCGTGCCCTGGTTTCAGGCTCTCAGTCATCTCACCCCCTGGTGGCCAGGCCTGGTGGCTGCATTGGATTGTCTGTGTGCTGTTTCCCGTTCCAGACTTCAGTCCAGTCCAGTCCAGATCTTCCGGCCTGCCAGACTTGCTTGTCTTGTTTGAGCCTGCACAGCACCTGTAACTGCCTGGTGATTGCTGCAGCTGAATCTCAGCTGCTGCTGGGCTTATTAGTCATTTGGAAACTCTCTGCTTTGCCTTTGCATCGCCTAAGGCCCTGGTTTGTTGGTGCTTGTTGCACTTCTGCCTAGCTTGGTTTTTATTCTAGTTCCTTGTCTGATGCTAGTTAGTCTGTGTGTAGTTTAGCTTAGGGTTATTGTTTGTTTCCTAGACTTGTTCCTTGTTTGTCTTTTTGTGTTTAGTTTCTGTTTGTCTGTGTTTCTTATTTCAGTGGCTGCTTGGCAGCTTTCAGTTCTGTCTCGTGTTTGTTCCCTGTTTTAGTGGCTGCTTGCAGCTTCTCTGTCCTGTAAGTCCTGTCGGCTGTCTGCAGCCAGGGGCTCATCTCCTGGGGAAGGGCGGCTAGTGCAGGTGAAGTCTTGCTGTTCCTATCTGAGTTCTGTCTTGTTCCTGGTGTGGAGTGGGGTTGCCTGCCAGTGCCGCTCCTCGGCAGTGGCCCAAGGGCTCACTAACCTAGTTCCTGCTTTTGAAAATGTAACACCTGCACAGGATAGGTCCCCACTGCCTGGTAGGTGTGGAGATGGGCAGGATGGAATCTTATGCCAGATTAGTCAGACGTTGATTTAACTAGTCCCTGGAAAGTTTTTCTCCTTGGAGAACATGACTACACCCATGTATCTAGAGCATTGTTTCAGCTACTTATTACCTCATTACCTCTCGCCTTGACTACTGCAACCTACTCCTCACCGACCTCCCACTTAGCCATCTATCCCCCCTTCAGTCCATTCAGAACTCTGCCGCACGTCTTATCTTCCGCCTTAACCAATATACTCATATCACCCCTCTCCTCAAGTCACTTCACTGGCTTCCGATCAGATACCGAATACAGTTCAAGCTTCTCCTACTCACCTACAAATGCACTCGATCTGCAGCCCCTCCTTACCTCTCTACCCTCATCTCCCCTTACGTCCCTACCTGTAACCTCCGCTCTCAAGACAAATCCCTCCTTTCAGTACCCTTCTCCTCCACCGCCAACTCTAGGCTTCGCCCTTTCTGCCTCGCCTCTCCCCATGCTTGGAACAAACTCCCTGAGCCCATACGCCGGGCCCCCTCCCTGCCCATCTTCAAATCATTGCTCAAAGCCCACCTCTTCAATGTCGCCTTCGGCACCTAATCACTACATCTCTTCTCAGGAAATCTCATCTACCCCAACTTGACATTTCGTCCTTTAGACTGTAAGCTCTTCTGAGCAGGAACCGTCCTTATTCGTTAATTTGTACAGCGCTACGTAACCCTAGTAGCGCTCTAGAAATGTTAAGTAGTAGTAGTAGTGTAGTAGTAGCTAGACAACATTTTGGTGGTGGAGGCTATGCTCACAACGGTGCAGTCTGCCTGTACTGGACCCTTAGAGGTGTGCGATCATAACATGATTTGGCTTGATTTGGAGATGGACCCTTTCTATTTTCAGCGTCCCGGCTGGAGATTTCCTGCATATTTAAATCTCCTGTCTGCAAAAAGTAGTCAAGCCTAGGAGTAGCATGAAGATAGTAAATTGAGGCAGGGAAAGAGGAAAAATGGTGATCTCTGTCAGCCAATGAATAGTAATCAGAGTGCACCTTGGTAGAGGGGCCCCTCCTGTCCTTAGGCATATATGAGTTCCCTGAGCCACCTGGAGATTCCATCCAAAGGTAGGAATGGAGGGGCAGAGAAGAGATATGAAGATGGAGAAAAACTAAGAAAGCGAATGCTACATACCTGTAGAAGGTATTCTCCGAGGACAGCAGGCTGATTGTTCTCACTGATGGGTGACGTCCACGGCAGCCCCTCCAATCGGAAACTTCACTAGCAAAGTCCTTTGCTAGCCCTCGCGCGCCCGCGCGCACCGCGCATGCGCGGCCGTCTTCCCGCCCGAAACCGGCTCGAGCCGGCCAGTCCAGTATGTAGCAAGACAATACACTTCAAGGGAAGACACAACTCCAAAGGGGAGGCGGGCGGGTTTGTGAGAACAATCAGCCTGCTGTCCTCGGAGAATACCTTCTACAGGTATGTAGCATTCGCTTTCTCCGAGGACAAGCAGGCTGCTTGTTCTCACTGATGGGGTATCCCTAGCCCCCAGGCTCACTCAAAACAACAACATTGGTCAATTGGGCCTCGCAACGGCGAGGACATAACTGAGATTGACCTAAAAAATTTACCAACTAACTGAGAGTGTAGCCTGGAACAGAACAAACCGGGCCCTCGGGGGGTGGAGTTGGATTCTAAAGCCCAAACAGGTTCTGAAGAACTGACTGCCCGAACCGACTGTCACGTCGGGTATCCTGCTGCAGGCAGTAATGAGATGTGAATGTGTGGACAGATGACCACGTCGCAGCTTTGCAAATTTCCTCCATGGTGGCTGACTTCAAGTGGGCTACCGACGCTGCCATGGCTCTAACATTATGAGCCGTGACATGACCCTCAAGAGCCAGCCCAGCCTGGGCGTAAGTGAAGGAAATGCAATCTGCTAGCCAATTGGATATGGTGCGTTTCCCTACAGCCACTCCCCTCTTGTTGGGATCAAAAGAAACAAACAATTGGGCGGACTGTCTGTGGGGCTGCGTCCGCTCCAGATAGAAGGCCAATGCTCTCTTGCAGTCCAATGTGTGCAGCTGACGTTCAGCAGGGCAGGAATGAGGACGGGGAAAGAATGTTGGCAAGACAATTGACTGGTTCAGATGGAACTCCGACACGACCTTTGGCAGGAACTTAGGGTGAGTGCGGAGGACTACTCTGTTGTGATGAAATTTGGTGTAAGGGGCCTGGGCTACCAGGGCCTGAAGCTCACTGACTCTACGAGCCGAGGTAACTGCCACCAAGAAAATGACCTTCCAGGTCAAGTACTTCGGATGGCAGGAATTCAGTGGCTCGAAAGGAGGTTTCATCAGCTGGGTGAGAACGACATTGAGATCCCATGACACTGTAGGAGGCTTGACAGGGGGCTTTGACAAAAGCAAACCTCTCATGAAGCGAACAACTAAAGGCTGTCCTGAGATCGGCTTACCTTCCACTTGGTAATGGTATGCACTGATTGCACTAAGGTGAACCCTTACAGAGTTGGTCTTCAGACCAGACTCAGACAAGTGGAGAAGGTATTCAAGCAGGGTCTGTGTAGGACAAGAGCGAGGATCTAGGGCCTTGCTGTCACACCAGACGGCAAACCTCCTCCAATGAAAGAAGTAACTTCTCTTAGTGGAGTCTTTCCTGGAAGCAAGCAAGATGCGGGAGACACCCTCTGGCAGACCCAAAGAGGCAAAGTCTACGCCCTCAACATCCAGGCCGTGAGAGCCAGGGACTGGAGGTTGGGATGCAGCAGAGCCCCTTCGTCCTGCGTGATGAGGGTCGGAAAACACTCCAATCTCCACGGTTCTTCGGAGGATAACTCCAGAAGAAGAGGGAACCAGATCTGACGCGGCCAAAAGGGAGCAATCAGAATCATGGTGCCTCGGTCTTGCTTGAGTTTCAACAAAGTCTTCCCCACCAGAGGAATGGGAGGATAAGCATACAGCAGACCTTCCCCCCAATCCAGGAGGAAGGCATCCGACGCCAGTCTGCCGTGGGCCTGAAGCCTGGAACAGAACTGAGGGACCTTGTGGTTCACTTGAGATGCGAAGAGATCCACCAGGGGGGTGCCCCACACCTGGAAGATCTGTCGCACCACACGGGAATTGAGCGACCACTCGTGAGGTTGCATAATCCTGCTCAACCTGTCGGCCAGACTGTTGTTTACGCCTGCCAGATATGTGGCTTGGAGCACCATGCCTTGACGGCGAGCCCAGAGCCACATGCTGACGGCTTCCTGACACAGGGGGCGAGATCCGGTGCCCCCCTGCTTGTTGACATAGTACATGGCAACCTGGTTGTCTGTCTGAATTTGGATAAATTGGTGGGACAGCCGATCTCTGAAAGCCTTCAGAGCGTTCCAGATCGCTCGCAACTCCAGAAGATTGATCTGTAGATCGCTTTCTTGGAGGGACCACCTTCCTTGGGTGTGAAGCCCATCGACATGAGCTCCCCATCCCAGGAGAGACGCATCCGTGGTCAGCACTTTTTGAGGCTGAGGAATTTGGAAGGGACGTCCCAGAGTCAAATTGGAGCAAATCGTCCACCAATACAGGGATTCGAGAAAACTCGTGGACAGGTGGATCACGTCCTCTAGACCCCCGGCGGCCTGATACCACTGGGAGGCTAGGGTCCATTGAGCAGATCTCATGTGAAGGCGGGCCATGGGAGTCACATGAACTGTGGAAGCCATGTGGCCCAGCAATCTCAACATCTGCCGAGCTGTGATCTGCTGGGACGCTCGCACCCGCGAGACGAGGGACAACAAGTTGTTGGCCCTCGCCTCTGGGAGATAGGCGCGAGCCGTCCGAGAATCCAGCAGGGCTCCGATGAATTCGAGTTTCTGCACTGGGAGAAGATGGGACTTTGGGTAATTTATCACAAACCCCAGTAGCTCCAGGAGGCGAATAGTCATCTGCATGGACTGCAGGGCTCCTGCCTCGGATGTGTTCTTCACCAGCCAATCGTCGAGATATGGGAACACGTGCACCCCCAGCCTGCGAAGCGCCGCTGCTACCACAGCTAGGCACTTTGTGAACACCCTGGGCGCAGAGGCGAGCCCAAAGGGTAGCACACAGTACTGGAAGTGGCGTGCGCCCAGCTGAAATCGCAGATACTGTCTGTGAGCTGGCAGTATCGGGATGTGTGTGTAGGCATCCTTCAAGTCCAGAGAGCATAGCCAATCGTTTTGCTGAATCATGGGGAGAAGGGTGCCCAGGGAAAGCATCCTGAACTTTTCTTTTACGAGATATTTGTTCAGGGCCCTTAGGTCTAGGATGGGACGCATCCCCCCTGTTTTCTTTTCCACAAGGAAGTACCTGGAATAGAACCCCAGCCCTTCTTGCCCGGATGGCACGGGCTCGACCGCATTGGCGCTGAGAAGGGCGGAGAGTTCCTCTGCAAGTACCTGCTTGTGCTGGAAGCTGTAGGACTGAGCTCCCGGTGGACAATTTGGAGGTTGAGAGGCCAAATTGAGGGTGTATCCTTGCCGGACTATTTGGAGAACCCACTGATCGGAGGTTATAAGAGGCCACCTTTGGTGAAAAGCTTTCAACCTCCCTCCGACAGGCAGGTCGCCCGGCACTGACACTTGGATGTCGGCTATGCTCTGCTGGAGCCAGTCAAAAGCTCGCCCCTTGCTTTTGCTGGGGAGCCGCGGGGCCTTGCTGATTCGCACGCTGCTGACGAGAGCGAGCGCGCTGGGGTTTAGCCTGGGCCGCAGGCTGTCGGGAAGGAGGATTGTACCTACGCTTGCCAGAAGTATAGGGAACAGTCTTCCTTCCCCCGAAAAATCGTCTACCTGTAGAGGTAGAAGCTGAAGGCTGCCGGCGGGCGAATTTGTCGAATGCGGTGTCCCGCTGGTGGAGAGACTCTACCACCTGCTCGACTTTTTCGCCAAAAATGTTATCCGCACGGCAAGGCAAGTCCGTAATCCGCTGCTGGACTCTATTCTCCAGGTCGGCGGCACGCAGCCATGAGAGCCTGCGCATCACCACACCTTGAGCAGCGGCCCTGGACGCAACATCAAAAGTGTCATAAACTCCTCTGGCCAGGAATTTTCTGCACGCCTTCAGCTGCCTGACCACCTCCTGAAAAGGCTTGGCTTGCTCAGGGGGAAGAGCATCAACCAAGCCCGCCAACTGCCGCACATTATTCCGCATGTGTATGCTCGTGTAGAGCTGGTAAGACTGGATCTTGGACACGAGCATAGAGGAATGGTAGGCCTTCCTCCCAAAGGAGTCTAAGGTTCTAGCGTCCTTGCCCGGGGGCGCCGAAGCATGTTCCCTAGAACTCTTAGCCTTCTTTAGGGCCAAATCCACAACTCCAGAGTCATGAGGCAACTGAGTGCGCATCAGCTCTGGGTCCCCATGGATCCGGTACTGGGACTCGATCTTCTTGGGAATGTGGGGGTTAGTTAATGGTTTGGTCCAGTTCGCAAGCAATGTCTTCTTCAGGACATGGTGCAAGGGAACAGTGGACGCTTCCTTAGGTGGAGAAGGATAGTCCAGGAGCTCAAACATTTCAGCCCTGGGCTCGTCCTCCACAACCACCGGGAAGGGGATGGCCGTAGACATCTCCCGGACAAAGGAGGCAAAAGACAGACTCTCGGGAGGAGAAAGCTGTCTCTCAGGAGAGGGAGTGGGATCAGACGGAAGACCCCCAGACTCCTCGTCAGAGAAATATCTGGGATCTTCCTCTTCCTCCCACGAGGCCTCACCCTCGGTGTCAGACACAAGTTCACGGACCTGTGTCTGCAACCTCGCCCTGCTCGACTCCGTGGAACCCCGTCCACGATGGGGGCGTCGAGAGGTAGACTCCCTCGCCCGCGTCGGCGAAGCTCCCTCCGCCGACGTAGTCGGGGAGCCTTCCTGGGAGGTGGCCGCGGTCGGTACCGCACGCGGTACCGACGTCGGGGACCTCAACCTGGGCGATGGGCCAGCCGGCGCCACGCTCGACGGTACCGGTGGCGCAAGCACCGCCGGTACCGGAGGGGTAGGGCGCAACAGCTCTCCCAGAATCTCTGGGAGAACGGCCCGGAGGCTCTCGTTTAGAGCGGCTGCAGAGAAAGGCTGAGAGGTCGATGCAGGCGTCGACGTCAGTACCTGTTCCGGCGTGGAGGCTGTTCCGGGCTGTCCAGAGCGGAGCGCATCGACACCTCCTGCACAGAGGGTGAGCGGTCCTCTCGGTGCCGATGCCTGCTGGGTGCCGAATCCCTCGGCGACCCAGAGCTCTCGGTGCCGACACGGGGAGGAGACCGGTGTCGATGCTTCTTCGATTTCTTCCGAAGCATGTCACCGGAGCTCCCCGGCACCGACGAGGAGGACGTCGAATCCACCCGTCGCTTCCTCGGGGCCGAGACTGAAGAAGGTCGATCTCGGGGGGGCTGTACCGCAGGAGCCCTCAGGGTAGGCGGAGACCCACCCGAGGGCTCACCGCCACCAGCAGGGGAATGGACAGCCCTCACCTGCACTCCACCCGATGCACCACCGTCCGACGACATCAGCAGACGAGGTCCTGGTACCACCGACGTCGATGCAGCTATCCGATGTCTCGGCGCCGATGCAGAGGCCCGATGCCTCGATGCACTCGATGCAGGGGCGGCCGAGGAAGATGGTCTGGACGCTGACGACGTCGATGCACTCGAAGATCCCGGTGCCGATGCCGACGAAGAGCCCGAGAACAACACGTTCCACTGGGCTAGTCTCGCTACCTGAGTCCGCCTTTGAAGCAGGGAACACAGACTGCAGTTCTGAGGGCGGTGCTCGGCCCCCAGACACTGAAGACACGACGAGTGTCGATCAGTGAGCGAGATAACCCGGGCGCACTGGGTGCACTTCTTGAAGCCGCTGGAAGGCTTCGATGTCATGGGCGGAAAAATCACGCCGGCGAAATCAAAAGCCGAAATGGCGAAATTTGAAGCACCAAATTTAGAGGGAGAAAAAATCTCGACCGAGGCCGAAAAAAGGCCTACCCCGACGACGAAAGAAAACTTACCGGGGCAAAAAAGCTGGAAGTACGGGGAGGATTTACACGAAACCCGGCGGGGGGTTTCCGGAGCACTTCCCGACTAGGACAAAGCTTTCCCGAAGGAAAAAAACACGTTCAAACAAATTGGACGCGCGAGGTCGACTTTCCGGGGCTCGACACGGCGAAGACACGACCGTACCGAGTGCGGACAAAAGAAGACTGGCCGGCTCGAGCCGGTTTCGGGCGGGAAGACGGCCGCGCATGCGCGGTGCGCGCGGGCGCGCGAGGGCTAGCAAAGGACTTTGCTAGTGAAGTTTCCGATTGGAGGGGCTGCCGTGGACGTCACCCATCAGTGAGAACAAGCAGCCTGCTTGTCCTCGGAGAAACAAAGCTACATCTAGGTTTTTCTTACCTGTAAAGCTGTTCTGTTAAGGTACAGTTAACAAAGCTCCAATGCATAAAATTTAAAATGACAGCACGCTGTCTAGTGGACTTCCCAATAATTTTCCTGCTGTTTACTTACATAACTACATAAGTATTGCCATACTGGGAAAGACCAAAGGTCCATCAAGCCCAGCATCCTGTTTCCAACAGTGGCTAATTCAGATCACAAATACCTGGCAAGATCCCAAAAAAAGTACAAAACATTTTATACTGCTTATCCCAGAAATTAGTGGATTTTCCCCAAGTCCATTTAATAACGGTCTATGGACTTTTCCTTTAAGAAGCCGTCCAAACCTTTTTAAAACTCCGCTAAGCTAACCACCTTTACCACATTCTCTGGCAACGAATTCCAGAGTTTAATTACACGTTGAGTGAAGAAAAATGTTCTCAGATTTGTTTTAAATTTACTACATTGTAGCTTTATCGCATGCCCCCTAGTTCTAGTATTTTTGGAAAGAGTGAACAGACGCTTCACATCTACCCGTTCAACTCCACTCACTATTTTATAGAGTTGCTATGAAAAGGGGAGGCATGGCCTGCTCCTTGAGCAATAGAGCAGTTTTGAGCCCCAAAGTCTACCTCATGGGTTTAACGTGTGCTGGGGAAATGATTAAATTCTATGAAAAGGGGAGCACGGTGGAGTCAGGGCATTGATCATTATAGACAGAGCCTTCCCACCTACCCAATGCTCTGATAGTTCCTAAATAGATTGGTTTATTACTCTGTAACTAAAATTGTTCCAGCTTTGTACAATTAATTGAAGTGCTCAATGCCCTCCATTAAACCTCATTTATTAACTCGCTTTCAGTCTTTACATTGTATCCTTTGTTCTCCTGCTGCTAATGCATTGCTTAAATTTACAGAGGAGTGTATTAAACCAGCTTTATATTGTAATCAATCTAGGAGTGATGTTGGATTCTCTAAGCATAGTGTTAGACCTTCTACTTCCCCCAGTGGTTTCTCTTACATGGACTCTTACAAAGCCTCTTTCCCTGCAGATTTGCACAGTTAATGTTTTCCCTTCTTCAGCTAACCCAATGTCAGATAAGGTGGTCACCGAGGCACTGCAGTTTCTAGGAGGTGGCAAACCAACAGCTTCTGACAGCCATGTAAACTCAGAGAACCATCAGCATGCACTTCCATCTGTTTTTCATGCAAAAAGGGAGTTTTATGAAATTGTGCAACTGCATACACGTATAAATATATTTATTTATTCATGACATTTATACTCCACGTTAGCCAAAATAGGCTCAAGTTCAATGTGGCTTACAAACAATAAAGTGAATAAAACATAATAATGTACAGAATATAACACAAATTACAATAACTTCAAGAAGCAAATTAATACATGTGCAGTAAGTAACCAGGGATTTAGACTATCTCAAGGACAAACAAATAAGGGTGGATAGGTGAGAGCATAATTAGACAGGACTAGATGGGAAACGAGATTAAAGAAAAGGGTGTGGGTAAAATTCAAATAGAGTTCTTTGTATTCAGAAAGGCCAGGCTGAAGAAGTGTGTTTTTAGAAGACGTCTAAAAGTTAGGTAATCATCTGTAAACTTATAAATGTATTTATACAAAAAGCATGTGCCTACTTTTATGAGATCGCCACAGAGACGTTCCTGTGGGTAGAAATTTAGGCAGAACAGACGTGAAATTGTGATACAGTGGCATGCCGAGGGTGAGGTGGTGGGGGCGGTCTGCCCCGGGTGCACGCTGCAGGAGGGGTGCAGGGAGCAGCTGCGTGGCTGTCAGCTCCGCCGGCTCCCCTGCTCCCTCTGCTGTTACTTCCGGTTCCAGGGCAGAGAGAGAAGGGAACCGGCAGAGTCGATAGCCACATGGCTGCTCCTAGCACCCCAGCAGGTAAGAAGAATGCACCCGAGCGGGGGAAGCTTGGAGGTGATGCACCAGGGGGGATGATGCTGCAGCTGGGGGGGGGGGTGTCGTGCTGCACCTGGAGAGAGGTATGATGCTGCACCTGGGGGGGGGGGGTTGTGCTGCACCGGGAAAGAGGTACGATGCTGCACCCAGGGGGGGGGGGGGGTGCGCAGTGGTGATCCACCCCAGGTGGCAGCCAACCAAGGAACACCACTGTTATGATGTTTGCATGTATTTTAGAAAATATGGATATATGAACGGAAGACATGCACACACTGAGCTCATTTTCTAAACAGAAAAAAACATCCAAAGAGTGGTATAAAGTGGCAGATGGATTTTTTTTTTGTCCAAAACCTCCAAATTGCTATTTTCTAAACTTATTTTTAAGATGTTATTCTATGCATCTGCAGTGCATCCAAATCACAAGGGCATGCTGGGAGCCCCCTTGTGATTTGAATGCACAAGAGGGGCATGTCAGGGGTGGGATTTGGGTGTTCCCAAAACTACCGCAGCAGCCCGGCAGTTCTTCCCACCCCCAGCATGCCATCATTTCCGGTGCTACAAAAATTGATTTATTTTTGTAGCGACAGAGTGTACCCAGCAACACTGCCCGGTCACTGCCAGGTTAACGCGGGAGTTCTTACCAACCACCTCAATGGGTGCTTTACTTGCCACATGGCCATTTCCTACAGGAAGGTGAGACTTCCCTTTTACCAGCTGTGGTAAAAGGGGGGCCTCGGCGCGCATGTAAAACACACGCCAATGCTAGTGTCGGCCCCCTTTTGCCGCAGCTTGGTAAAAGGGGCCCTAACCAATTAAATCTGCATGCGGCGGGCAAAGTTAGCTGTGCAACATGTTACTTAGAAGTCCTTTTACCAAACTGCGGCAAAAAGTGTCACTAATGCATGCTTGCATGGGTCATTCCCACGTGCTAAGACCATGGGTAAAATGATCGACCTTCAAATTTTTTTCCATTAATAGCCATTTGCTAATTTTCCCATTAGACCATGGCCATTGGAAGAGGAGGGGAAGTGGTCTAGTGGCTAGAGCACCAGTCTTGCAATCCAGAGGTGGCCAGTTCAAATCCCACTGCTGCTCTTTGTGATCTTGGCCAAGTCACTTAACCCACCATTGCCTCAGGTACAAACTTAGATCATGAGCCCTCCTGGGCCAGAGAAATATCCAGTATACCTGAATGTAACTCACCTTGAGCTACTACTGAAAAAGGTGTGAGCAAAATCTAAATAAATAAACACATGAGCCCCCACTGCCACCCATTTTGTGGGTGGTAAGGGTTCATTTGCTCATCAGTTAGTGTGTGTCAATGTAGTTGTGTTAACTGATTAGCACAAAACACATCTACTCTCTGCCCACAGACCCGCCCCGGTGCTCAAAAATAAAATCTATTTTTTAACACGTGGATAGCATGCTGATGACAAAGTTACCATGGAACACCTGAGTTCGCCCCGTGGTAAGGCATTTTGGGGGCCTCATACTAAGATGCGTAGGCGCCTACGTGCTTACAATGCATGTCAAATTACAACTACCGCCCAGCTACCACATGCCCCTGGCGGTAATTCTAATTTCTACATGTGTCCAAAACGCGCGGCAGAAAATCATTTCTATTTTCTACTATGTGGCGCTAACCGGGCAGTAATTGGCAATGTACGCACGCTGATGATTACCATCCGGTTAACGCATGAGACCTTACCGCTAAGTCAATGGGTGGCGGTAAGGTCTCAGGCTCAAAATGGACGCGCGCTGATTTTTATTTTGCCCCACGTCCGTTTTCGTCGAAAGAGGGCCTTTTTTGCAGGTGCGCTGAAAAATGGAACTGCGTGCATCCAATACACGTGTCTACACCAGCGCATGCCATTTTTCAGCACACCTTAGTAAAGACCCCTTTAAGTTGAGGTAAGCACACATTACTGCTTACTGCTGCTTGGTAAAAGCGCCAAAAAGCACACAAGCAAGTAGTCTGGTGCAGTAGCATAGCCAGAGTTTAATTTTTAGATGGGCCTGGAGGTGGACTGGATGGGCACAGGCCTAGCATTTCTTCTCCACCCGCTACCACCCCCCACCCTGCGACAGCCCCCTGCACATGGTCAGTTCTGGTCATTTTTACTGACCTGAAGCGCCGTTCTCCCTCCAGCAACGGCGATTCCCATAGCCAGGCCAGCGCGAGTCGTCGGAGCCTCTTCTCAGGCACGTCCCGCCTACTCTGCAACTTCCTGTTTTCCGCAAAGGTGGGATGCAGGAAGTTGCAGAGTAGGCGGGACGTGCCTGAGAAGAGGCCCCGACGACGCGCGCTGGCAGAAGGCTGGCTATGGGAATCGCCGGTGCTGGAGGGAGAACGGCGCTTCAGGGCAGTAAAAGTGAGCAGACTACGCAGACGGGCAGAGCGGGCAGAAGAGGCTGGGCGGGCCTGGAGCAAAAGTGGCTGGGCCTGGGCCCGTCCAGGCCCACCCGTGGCTACGCCCCTGGTGCGGTGAGTGATTTATTTATTTATTTGCAGCATTTGTATCCCCCATTTTCCCACACATTAGCAGGCTCAATGTGGCTTACAAGTCACCGTATTTGGGAGCTCCAATACGGTCGATGGTAAACAAATACAAACAGAATCAGGGTAAGGGAAGGTAAGGGATAAATGGGAACAATAAATAGCAAAGATAGAAGAAATAAGATTAATCAATTTCTGATATTTATTTATTTATTTATTTATTGCATTTGTATCCCACATTTTCCCACCTCTTTGCGGGCTCAGTGTGGCTTACAATACGATATGAATGATGGAAATACAATTTGTTACAACTTGGTTATGGATTACATTGTGAAGAGTTATACAAGACAATCGAACTGTTGTTAAGGAATATAAACACTGGAACCAAACCTTGAAACATTGGAAGGAGACAGCGGGAGGTTAAAAGGGCATTATGTATAGTATACATATTTCTGTGAGTAAAGGTATGAGTGAGGTGAGACTACGGGGGATGAGAGTTCAGAAGTGGATGTATTGATGCATTAGTGAACAGTGAGTGTGAGCTTTATGTGTTTTGCTTCTTTCCGTAGATTTTTTCAAAAAGATGGGTCTTCAATAGTTTGCGGAAGGAGGTTTGCTCGTGGATCGTTCTCAGGTTGCGCGGCAGTGCATTCCAGTACTGCGTGCCCACGTGAGAAAAGGTTGACGCGTGTAGCGTCTTGTATTTTACGCCCTTGCAATTAGGGAAGTGGAGGTTGAGGAAGGTTCGGGATGATCTTTTGGCGTTTCTGGGTGGTAGGTCTATTAACTCAGACATGTAGGCTGGAGCTTCGCCGTGAATGATTTTGTGGATTAACGTGCATACTTTAAAAGTAATGCGTTCCTTGAGTGGAAGCCAGTGTAGCTTCTCTCGTAAGGGTTTTGCACTTTCATATTTTGGTTTTCCGAAGATGAGTCTGGCTGCTGTATTCTGGGCTGTTTGAAGTTTCCTCAGTATTTGCTCTTTGCAACCTGCGTATAGTGAGTTGCAGTAATCCAGGTGGCTTAATACGAGGGATTGCACTAGGCAGCGAAAGACGGATCTTGGGAAGAATGGTCTTATTCTTTTCAGTTTCCACATGCAGTAGAACATCTTTTTGGTTGTATTGTTTGCATGAGTTTCGAGTGTTAAGTGGCGGTCGATAGTGACTCCAAGGATTTTTAGCGTTTCTGAGATTGGAAGGTTTAATTATATATTCTTTTGTTTTTACTTTGTTATATTGGGGCATTTTTTTGTGTACTCTGGCAGCTTTGAAGCATTTATGAAATTTATTTTGCTATGTAGAGGAAGGAAGTATTTAAATAGGTACTTTGACTACTGCCAGGCATTTAGTAATTTGCATTTGAGAGCAGCCTGTGTGTCAAGCCTCAGCTGCTTGGAATAGCCAGCTCAGTGTTTGTCAGCCTTATTCTGTGTGCTGCACTGGTGAGTAATCAATTTTTGAAATATTCTTTTGTTCTTATTTTGTTCTACTGCAGCATTTTTTGTATATTTTGGCAGTTTTGTGGGATCTTTTTTCATTTATATAATTATTTATATTTTTAGCACTAACCAGACAGGGAAAAAACATTGGACTGTTCCTGCTGGGTATGTAATGCTGTTTTTTTCTGTACCTATGAATGAATTGCTGTTGCTTGAGATTCTATATATGGCACTTTAAAAAATCCACATGGAAAACGTTTCCACCTAAGCGTATTCTATAAGATTTAGGCGTGTTATATAGAATACGCTTAGTTGATATCCCAAAGCCTAAAACTACACACCTCCATTTACACCATCGAAAACATGTCGTAAATCCCTGTGTGTATATTTACACGGACTGGGCCATATTCTATAACACAGTGGCGTAGCTATGTGGGGCCATGGGGGCCAGGGCCCCCGTAGATTTGGCCCTGGACCCCCCTGCCGACGACCCTCTCGACCCCCCCCCCCCCATCTTGCAAGTCTTTGTTCTGTTTCTGTGAGTCTGATGTCCTGCACGTACAACGTGCAGGACGTCTGAAACAGAACGAAGCCTTCGCGGGAAGAAGAGGACTTCGGCTGGCAAGGATTGGGGTCCCCCGCCAGCAAAGGTAGCTCACGGCGACAGCGGGGGAGGGTTGGCAGCGGAAGGGGGGTCAAGAGGGTCATCAGCAGGGGTCGTCAAAGTTGGTGGTGGCGGTGGCGGCGGGGGGGGGAGGGGAGGGGGGTCGGCGGCACCGGGGGGGCTAAAATGTGTCCCCTCACCTCGGGCTCTGGACCCCCCCTCCTGCCGAAGTCTGGCTATGCCCCTGCTATAAAAACGCATGTAAATTTGGGAATGCTCATGAAACACCCATTTCCCTGCCCATGGCCATGCCCCTTTAGAACTGCACGCTCTAGAATTTAGGTCCAGTTTATTACAGAAGATGCTTAGCAAGTTATGTGCGTAAATTCTAATTATTGCCCATTATTGCTTATTAAGTGTTGTTAAAAATGCTGATTGGCTTGTTAAGTCACTTAAGTTATGCACATTGTTGTGGAATACACCTAGACTTTAGCTCGGAATGCTAGTTGCGATATATAGAATCCGTCAGTTAAGATGTATTAAGTTGTAGCTTTTTTATATCAAATTATCTGATGGCTTTTTACGTATTTATTTTACAGTTAAGCCCCTGATGCAGCCCTTGATTAGGCAAAACATGGCCATGTTGGACGGTTAGAGGAAAGTTGTATGTTGATTTTACATATCTGCGTAGAATTAAATTTGTTTTATTTCACCATGTGGGTCTGCTTTTCTTTTCTGCTGCTTGGTAAAAGGACTGTTTAATGAGTTAATTGGCACTTAATTGATGCTAAGTATCAATAGTTGGCTTTTTAACAAGCACTAATTAGAACTAATTTGCATCTATGCGTGTAACTTCTATATTCTATAATGTTAACACCTAAATTCTATATCACACAACAGCAAAGGGGGTGTACACGTGGGCGGAGCATGGGCATGACTGGCTGTTGCCACGCTGGTTATAAAATAATGTCACTTATGCAACCAAATGCTAACATTTAGACACACACATTTATATCTGCTGTTGACGTGACATCAGTGGTTGCATCTAGATGTTGGCGCATAAATGTAGCCAATGCTAGTGTTCTATAATTAAGCACATAATTGCTGTTATAGAATTAACATTTTGTGGACTATATTTTAATGCCCAATTTGGGGAAACCTTGATAGAACTGACCCCTAACCCCCTAATTCTATAAAGGTCACCACAAATTGTGCATGCACACTAATTGAATAGCAAGCTAATTAGTGCCAATAATTGGCTTTTTAACAAGCAGTTATTGGCACTAATTATATTTAATTGGCATACTTTACACACGATTTGAAAAGGGGGTACAGAAACAGGAAGGTCATGGGCAAAACAGGGGTGTTCCTATAATTAACGCACGTTGTTACAGAATAATGGGGACACACGACTAGATTTGCACCACAATTCAGTTGGTGCAAATGGTTGCAGCTAAAATTAGGTGGGTAAAATTCTCCCCCCCCCCCCCCACAAAAAAAAATAAGCACGCGGTAAGATAACCATTACCGCATGGCAATGCAGCGGGGAGCACTTACCGCCACAAATGAGATGGCAGTAAGGGGGTCCCACGGTATCCTGCTGGTAACCAGACAGTGTACGGCGATACCCAATTACCACCGGGTTAGCGGCACACTACAGAAAAAAATTCCGGAGCGCTGGAAATGGCACGCGCTCCAGCTGGAACTAGCGCTGGTGGCCGTGTTGGGCCGGCGGTAGTTCCGGATTAGCAAGTGGTAAGCTCGCACTGGATTTACCGCCATTTTGTAAAAGACCCCCTAAGTGTGGCTTAAAGAATTGCGCTTTTTTCAGCACTGATTTCTTTTGGTGCTTTATACAGAATCTAGCCCTAAAAGTGTATCCATTTGAAAATAACACCCATGGAAATATTTAAGAATTGCAAAAAAAAAAAAATATTTGATTCAAAAGGGAACCTTCTGCTTCCCAAGGGAAAAAAGTACAAAGATGTTCTATCATGAGAATTTTATTGCTAATAACATTTCACTGCTGCCCTATAATAAAACTGGAATATCTGCTAGAAAGATTTCTAAATGTTTTATCTTTCTATAGTGTAATAATGAACAACATTTTAGTACTGTGATTGCAAAGCAGGAAGGCTAATTTAAGGGCCAATTCAACAGAGCTCTTGGGAGCCTATTTCCTACCCAAAAATGATTTTCAGCTTTACAATAAAGCAGAAAAGTTATGGTGTACCCCTGAAGTATAATAACGAATTTTCTATTTTGTTAAAGCCTGGTAAAAGGTTCTCGTAACTCCTAGTCGAGATTCTTCCAGCTGAAACAGCGGCTCTGTAATCTGTCCTGAGGGATCACCAATCACTTATGTTTTCAGGATAGCAGCCATGAATATGCATGAGATAGATTTGCATACTCTGCTTTCAATGCAGGAAAGTTTATCTTTTACATATTTCTTGCAGATATCCTAAAAACCTGAGAAGCTGGTGCTCCCCCAGGACAGATTTTAGAATCGCAATAATAAAACATCTAAAAAAAGCAAAAAAAATCAGTTTTAAATTTTCTGCTGCTGTTTATAATTTCTATGTAGTTTCCATTTCTGTGTTCTAGTTTTAAGATACTCTGGTGGTGGTGGGGTGGGGGGTGGGGGGGGGATATTCACAGCTAGTTAACCGGATGAGAAAGGCTCCTACCCAG
Source organism: Microcaecilia unicolor (assembly GCF_901765095.1). NCBI lineage: Eukaryota > Metazoa > Chordata > Amphibia > Gymnophiona > Siphonopidae > Microcaecilia > Microcaecilia unicolor. The sequence continues at coordinate 34,413,391 of NC_044036.1, forward strand.
TTAACTCTTTCTGACCAGATTCAGACAGGATATTCAGCAGTGCATAACCTGACAATCCAATAAATATCCCATCTGACTGCCTTGGCATAGTCCACTTAATCATTAAATAGCCCCAGTCTTATTGAATACAAAATATCTTTATTAAACACGTGTGCTTCAAAACCTGCTCACGTGTATTTAAAACCTTTATTCACAAACAATATTCTCTTATATCTTTCATGCTCATTCACACCTTATAGTACCTGCATAGAAAATCTATAACAAGGAGGATTTATATATACATGACTTTCTTGAATATCATTACACACTGTGTCAAAGTTCATGATATCTCGTCTCTCAAAGAGGCATCACAGAATTAGAAATAAGACACCTTTGCATATGTCCATTCACTCTGTTCTTCCGGTTTCCGGTTTCACATGAAGTTTCATGAAAGTTCAAGACAAACCCCAACACACTTCTCTGGGGGTAAACAACTCCACTTGCAATAGATTTCAGGCACTACATTAGCGGGATGAGACTTTTCAATCTCATAACTGCTGTTACTCTAGTCCTTAAGCAAGCATCGGCTCCTCTATGCAGGACCGCATTTCGTTCTCTTCATCAGGAGGAACCACCATATCCCTTTAACCAATTCTGTTTGGCAGCGTGCCAACAAAGGACTTTCTCAGGCCGGGACCCAACTGCTGATAAAGATATAATGCCTTGGGAAGTGGTTGTCTGTCTGGTGCCAAAATTTGAAAAATTATGGAGACATCATCAAGTCTATAGATTATTATCTGATGTCACTCACATGTTTTGGCAAATATAATACTACTAGGTATCCCCCCAAATATATCAAAAGGAACTTCATGGCTCTGAGGAAGAAGATAGGTGCAAAGGTGGTGATCTGCTTAGTTCTCCAAGTTGAGGATAAAAGCTGAGGCAGAGAAGCTCATAATCTGAAGATAAATGCATGGCCGCACAGATATTGTCACTGAGATCATTCAGCTTCCTGGATCATGAGATGATTTTCAAAGAGCTCCTGAGCAGATGTGGAGGGACATAATCGAAAGGGACGCCCAAGTTTTGCTGAGGACGTCCTCGCAAAACATCCCGGTGGAGGAACCACCATATCCCTTTAACCAATTCTGTTTGGCAGCGTGCCAACAAAGGACTTTCTCAGGCCGGGACCCAACTTAATGCCATGGAGGGGAATAATCGAACGTCGCCGGCGAAATAGGTCGCCGGCAATCTATTTTGGCAGCGGCGCAACAGCTGGCCGGAACCGTATTTTCAAAAAAGATGGCCGGCCATCTTTTTTTTCGATAATACGGTGTGGGGGATTTCGCCGAGTTTGAGATCGCCAGTTTTGTTTTTCCGCGATAATGGAAAAAACTGCCGGCGATCTCAAACCCGGCGAAATCCAAGGCATTTGGCCGTGGGAGGAGCCAGCATTTGTAGTGCAATGGTCCCCCTCACATGCCAGGACACCAACCGGGCACCCTAGGGGGCACTTCAAACATCTTTTATAAAAAACCAAATTAGCTTCCAGGTGCATAGCACCCTTCCCTTGTGTGCTGAGTCCCCCAAATCCCCCCCAAAACCCACTGCCCACAAGTGTGCACCATTACCCTAGCCCTAAGGGCTGAAGGGGGCACCTACATGTGGGTACAGTGGGTTTTGGGGGGGTTGGGAGGGCTCAACATTACCCACCACAAGTGGAACAGGTGGGGGGGGATGGGCCTGGCTCTGCCTTTCTGCAGTCCACTGCAACCAACAACTGTTCCAGGGACCTGCATACTGCTGTCAGGGTGCTGGGTATGACATTTGAGGCTGGCATACAGGCTGGCAAAAAAGGTTTGTATTTTAATAATTTTAGTGTGGGAGGGGGCTGGCGACCACTGGGGGAGTAAGGGGAGGTCATCCCCCATTCACTCCGGTGGTCATCTGGTCAGTTGGGGCACCTTTTTGAGGCTTGGTCGTGAAAATAAAAGGACCAAGTAAACCCGGCGAAATACTGCTTATCGCCGGGTTTTATTTTTCCATTATCCGCGAAAGCCGGCCATCTGGTAGCCACGCCCAAGCCTGCCCATGTCCCGCCTTTGCTTTGCCACGAACACGCCCCTTTGAACTTTCGCCGGCGAGGCGCAGGGAAAGCGGCGAAGCTATCACAAATGTAGGTTTCTATTATACGCTTTTCGCCGCTTTTGCGAAATCGCCGGCCATATCCCGATTTCTGTCGGGAAATAGCCGGCGATTACTTTCGATTATAAGCTGGATGGTGACATAAAGGTGGAGTCAAGGTGGAGCTGGAAGTTTACCTGGGCATCACTGTAGTACCCAGACAGCTATCTGGTTAACTTTTCCTAAGTTAACTGGGCAGGTATCTGGGTACTGCCACTGTATTTCACTGGCACCTTGGTAACTCCCAGGTGCCATGGTAGACCCAAATACACAGTGCCAGTTACCCAGATAGATGTTGGCACTGAATATTCATATTAAATTTAGCCAGCAGCAGCAAACATTTAAAGAAATGCTGACCATTACTGGCTGAACGTTGTTTTGGACACTTGCCACGCAGAGGAACCTAATTTATTTTAAAAATATGGGGCCCTTTTACTAAGCCATGCTAGGCTCTACTTGTGTACAGGACATGCCCAAATGAGAATACCACCAGGCCATCGTGCCCCCGGCGGTAAATTCAGTTTGGGTGCCCATAGCGCCTGGATGAATTATTATTTATTTCCTCCCACGCGCGCCGTTTCCAGCGGTAATCTACTACTACTATTACTACTACTTATCATTTATAAAGCGCTACCAGGGTTACGCAGTGCTGTACAATTTAACACAGAGGACAGTCCCTGCTCGAAGGAGCTTACAATCTAAAGGACAAAAAGTGCAGTCAATCAAATTGGGGCAGTCTAGATTTCCTGAAAAGATGAATAATGGTTAGGTGCCGAAAGCGACATTGAAGAGGTGGGCTTTGAGCAAGGATTTGAAGATGGGCAGGGAGGGGGCTTGGCATATGGACTCAGGGAGTTTATTCCAAGCATAGGGTGAGGCGAGGCAGAAAGGGCGGAGCCTGGAGTTGGCGGTGGTGGAGAAGGGTACTGAGAGGAGGGATTTGTCCTGTGAGCGGAGGTGACGGGTAGGAGCGTAAGGGGAGATGAGGGTAGAGAGGTAATGAGGGGCTGCAGATTGAGTGCATTTGTAGGTTAATAAGAGAAGCTTGAATTGTATGCGGTACCTGATCAGAAGCCAGTGAAGTGACTTGAGGAGAGGGATGATATGAGCATATCGGTCTAGGCGGAAGATAAGATGCGCAGCAGAGTTCTGAACGGATTGAAGGGGGGATAGATGGTTAAGTGGGAGGCCAGTGAGGAGTAGGTTGCAGTAGTCAAGGCGAGAGGTAAAGAGAGAGTGGATGAGAGTACGGGTGGTGTGCTCAGAGAGGAAAGGGCGAATTTTGCTGATGTTATAGAGAATAACAGCAGATGACGCAAGCCGACCCGGTCACCACGCGTGTAACACATGAGCTCTTGCCGCTAGATCAATGGATGATGTTAAGGGCTCAGGCCGGTTTTAGATGCGAGCTGCATGGGCATAGTTTGACTGTTTCATTTGGGGGGGCAAATGGGGTGGGGCATATTAGCATATTCATTTGCATATATATTATATATGCAAATGAATATGCTAATATGGAGGAAGGAAGGAAGGGAGAAAGAGCTGGCTTTTGAATATGTATGATCTCATACATATTCATTATGGTTATTCCCAAAAAAGCCAGCTCTTTCTCCCTTCCTTCTTTCCTCCTTACCCAGCACTCCCTCTTCCTCTCCAGTAGTATTTCGCCACCCCCTTTCCCATATCATGCCAGCGTAGACCTTAGAAATGCATAAGCTCTATATGTAGATCCTTCAAGAGGTAGTGTGTCATGATTTAGGCTCTAAAACCCTTTCTGATGTTTTGGTGCCACCTCAGTAAGGCCAACACACAATCTCTCCACTGCAAAACACTATACACAAACTTGTGCAAAAACACACTCATAACCTTAGCAAACCATAATAGCACTAATTCAAAGGACAGGACAAGCTACAACCTTATGCGTGGAAAGGCAGCACTGTAATTACATCGGGCTCTAAAACACCAGTACACTACCTAGTGAAAAACAAAACAAAAAGGGCTGCAAATACTACAGGCTAGCAGAATACTGCACCTTGATCACACTTGAAAAACACATGACACAACAGACATGACACAAGGAACTAGAAATCAAAAAATATGAAGGCAAAATACTGAACTGGAAAGTTAACTCAAGAAGTCAGACTCAGCATGCAGCAATACTAGAAAAATGGAAACTTATATACAAAATACCACAGATGCACATTTCCAAAAGCTGACATATTCCAATTAATAAATTCTGAATAAAATACTTTTTTCTACCTTTGTTGTCTGATCATTTAGTTTTTCTATTAGCTTTGGTCCCAGTGTCTTCTGTTTTATGCAGTGTCTTCTTTCCATTTGATATTTTTTCACTCACCATGTCCACCATCCTCCTGTGTCCTTATGCGTCCTGTCTACCATCTGTAGCCCTGTCCCTATCCTTCCTCCAGTTTCAGTATCTGCCCTCAAAGTGTTCCGATCCAGCCCTTAAATTCAGCAGTTTCCCTTCCATCCATATCCAGCATTTCTCCTCACTCCCCTCCCCTCCATTCATGTGCATCTACTTCCTTTGTCTTCCCTTCCCTCCATCTATATCCATCATTTTTCCTCTCTCCCTATCACTCCATCCGTGTGCATTTCCTTCATTTGTCTTTACTTCCCTCCATCCTTGTCCAACATTTCTCCTCTCTTCCTTGTCCTCCACTCCATCCATGTCCAGCATTTCTCCTCTCTTCCCTCCCATCCATCCATGTGCATCTCCTTCCTGACTTCCCTCCCCTCCATCCATCCATGTCCAGCAACTTTCTATTCTCCCCTGCCCTCTCCTCCATCCACCCATATCCAGTAAATTCCCTCTCCCCTGCCCCCTCCATTCATCCATCCATGTCCAGCAATTCTCCTCTCTCCCCTGCCCTCTCCATCCATCGAGGTCCAGCAATTCTCCTCTCTCCCCTGCCCTCCCCCTCCATCCATCCATGTCCAGCAACTCTCCATTCTCCCCTGCCCTCTCCTCCATCCACCCATATCCAGCAAATTTGCCCTCTCCCCTGCCCCCTCCATTCATCCATCCATGCCCAGCAATTCTCCTCTCTTCCCTGCCCCTCCATCCATCCATGTCCAGCAATTCTCCTCTTTTTCCTGCCCTCTCCCCTCCATCCATCTATGTCCAGCAACTCTCCATTCTCCCCTGCCCTCTCCTCCATCCACCCATATCCAGTAAATTCCCTCTCCCCTGCCCCTCCATTCATCCATCCATGTCCAGCAATTCTCCTCTCTCCCCTGCCCTTCCCCTCCATCCATCCATGTCCAGCAACTCTCCATTCTCCCCTGCCCTCTCCTCCATCCACCCATATCCAGCAAATTTGCCCTCTCCCCTGCCCCCTCCATTCATCCATCCATGCCCAGCAATTCTCCTCTCTTCCCTGCCCCTCCATCCATCTATGTCCAGCAAATCTCCATTCTCCCCTGCCCTCTCCTCCATCCACCCATATCCAGTAAATTCCCTCTCCCCTGCCCCTCCATTCATCCATCCATGTCCAGCAATTCTCCTCTCTCCCCTGCCCTCTCCATCCATCGAGGTCCAGCAATTCTCCTCTCTCCCCTGCCCTCCCCCTCCATCCATCCATGTCCAGCAACTCTCCATTCTCCCCTGCCCTCTCCTCCATCCACCCATATCCAGCAAATTTGCCCTCTCCCCTGCCCCCTCCATTCATCCATCCATGCCCAGCAATTCTCCTCTCTTCCCTGCCCCTCCATCCATCCATGTCCAGCAATTCTCCTCTTTTTCCTGCCCTCCCCCCTCCATCCATCTATGTCCAGCAACTCTCCATTCTCCCCTGCCCTCTCCTCCATCCACCCATATCCAGCAAATTTGCTCTCTCCCCTGCCCCCTCCATTCATTTATCCATGTCCAGCAATTGTCCTCTCTCCCCTGCCCTCCCCTCCATCCATCCATATCCAGCAATTCTCCTCTCCCCTTCCCTCACCTCCTCTCTATGTCCAGCAATTCTCTTCTCCCCTGCCCTCCCTTCCTCTCCATGTCCAGTGATCTCTTCTCTCCCCCCTCCCATCCATGTCCAGCGATTCTCCCTGCCCTCCCTCAACTCCCCAACAGCCTTCCTCTCTGTTCCTTCCTGCCCCCCCCCACCACGCGTATTTAAAACTTTTATTTTCTTCGCAGCAACGGCAGTGAAGCACACAACACAGCGGGCTCACCTCCAGCCTTTCCCTTCCATCACACAGTGTCCCACCCTCACGGAAACAGGAAATACATCATCGCAAGAAGGCAGGACACTGAGTGAGGGAAGGGAAAGGCTGGAGGTGAACCCGCTGTGTTGTGTGCTTCACTGCCGTCGCTGCAAGGAAAATAGCTTGTTACCTTTAGATTGTAAGCTCTCTTGAGCAGGGACCATCCTTCCCCATGTTTAAACTTGTACAGCGCTGCGTAACCCTGGCAGCGCTATAGAAATGCTAAGTAGTAGTAGTAGTAGTAGTAGTAAATAAAAGGTATAAGTGCAGGGGGGGGGGGCCAGGAAGGAATGAAGAGGAAGCCTGTCCGTGAGCTGAGGGCGGGAAGAGCTGCCTGCAGCATTGCACCAGCCCTGTTCCGGGGCAGAAGGAGGGAGCTGCTGCAGCGAACGAGAGAATTTAGCGAGCGTAGCGAACTGGGAGCAGACAGGCACGCGCTGCGGCACCCCCCAGCAGCGTGCACCCGGGCCGGACCGCCCCCACCGCCCCACCCCCCCTTGGTACGCCACTGGGGATACTACAGGGGCAGAAGAGTAACAAAAATAAAAACGTCTCACATTTGTGCAAACTCCAAGGATACTTTTACCCGCTGAGATTTATGCAAATGATCAAAGCAGGCATCTCCACAGCTTTTCATTGTTTTTTCCCCCAGACTGAGCCTTTTCTGTGTAATTTATTTCCATCAGATGAGCACCTACAACGTTTATTATGCAGAACTCTGAATATTATTCATGTCCATTGCCCTCTCCCCGTCCCCCAGACTACCGGTGCTGTCTGTAGGTAGCAGTATGAACGCTATTGAAAAACACATGCACCTTTTACCTGCTGCCAGCTTGGGCAATTTTTTAAAACTTAGGGGCACTTTTACTAAGGCATGCTGAAAAATGGCCTGCGCTGGTGTAGGCGCGTGTTTTGGATGCGCGCAGGTTCATTTTTCAGCCTGCTTGGAAAAAAGGCCTTTTTCTGGCCGAAAATGGACGTGTGGCAAAAGTAAAACCAGCGCACATCCATTTTCGGCCTGAGACCTTACCACAACCCACTGAGTCAGCGGTAAGATCTCACACGCTAACCAGGAGGTAATTGTCAGCGCGCATAAACTGCCAATTACCGCCAAGTAGAAAATAGAAAACGTTTTCTACTGTGTGTTTTGGATGTGCGTCAAAAATGGAATTACCGCCCAGGGCTCGCGGTAGCAGGGCGGTAGTTCCAATTTCACGTGTGTCCTTAGTAAAAGAGCCCCTTAGTTTTCTGTGGGTTAAGGTGGTAATTTTATAAGTGGGCTCCTCCAGTGCCAGATTGTCAGCCTATTCTGTATTAGTATCAGGGCACGCATAATACTACTACTTATCACTTCTATAGCGCTACAAGGCATACGCAGCACTGTACACCGTACACGAAAAGACAGTCCCTGCTCAAAGAGCTCACAATCTAAAAATGGAATGTTGCTAGTGGAATAGCAACCAAACAAACAAACAAACAAACAAAGCAAACACTGGGCCTTCAGGATTGAAAAAAAGGTAGTTCTTTATTTATAATGGAGACCCGACACGGTCCGTGTTTCGGCGTACAAACGCCTGCATCAGGGCTCAAGGGACTCCTATAGGTCAGCAAGATAATAAGTTGACAGAGATGTGGAATAAACAATCAGGTTATATTACCTCCGTGGCGGTCCAGCAGCGCAGCGTCAGTGAAGGAGGCGGGTAGATAGAAATAAAGGCTCATGATACCAGATCCAAGCCTTGGTTCTGAGCAGGGCAACCGAGAGACAAAGCCGGGCCTGGGGCAGAGCCGCCACCCATCTCCTTGGGCCCCTCCCTACTTGGGCTGCCACCACTGCCTCCGCCCCCTACTCGGGCCACCACTGCATCCACCCCCCCCCCCCACCCTCCTTCCCACATCTTCTCCTGCATTGGTCTGTCACTCTCCTGCTCCTATGTGCCGGGATCCGGGTTATCGCATTAATGCAATCACCCGGGTCTCGACACACAGGAGCAGGGGAGAGACAGACCGAGGGCGCAGAACATTCTGCCTGCCTCCAGAAGCCTTGCTGGCTCTGGGCCCCCCTTGGAGGCTGGGCCCAGGGAATCTTGCCCCCCAGCCTCTCCCTCTCAGTGGCACTGGTTCCGAGGAGCTGTAAATCCAACGGAGCGGTTGCAAATGACCTGATTCAAAAACAAAATAAGAAGTGGGGAAAAAAGATTTCAAAAAAATCTGCACTACTGAAATTACATACCATACAGGAAATATTCCTGCTACAATGCATAAAATAAATACATTTACAGCAGTCATCCCCTCAGAGCCTCTGCTTTCAATTTTAGATGTCTTCTGGTACATGTACCGAAATTCACGGAATAGAAAGAGCCATCGTTTTCATTAAGGAAGTGAGAGGATAATATATTCCAGTGAAGCCAAGCTGACAGCTATCATCACTCACGCAGTGTCATGAGAGCCTCTGAAGCCATTGGTAATTCACAAGTCTACCAAAGATCATGCTGTCATCTAGGTGAGGACCCTAGAAAGCAGCATTGCATTAGCCAGACCCTCTATGATCCAGTATGTGTAATTCTTATGCAGGAAAGAATTCAGGGTCTGGTATTTTTAAATTGTACATCACACAGATTTCTTAAGTTAAGTACATAAGTATTGCCATACTGGGACAGACCAAAGGTCCATCAAGCCCAGCATCCTGTTTCCAACAGTGACCAATCCAGGTCACAAGTACCTGGCAAGATTCCAAAACAGTACAATACATTTTATGCTGCTTATCCTAGAAATAAGCTGAGGATTTTTCCCAAGTCCATCTTAATAATGGCTTATGGACTTTTCTTTTAGGAAGCTATCCAAACATTTTTAAACCCTGCTAAGTTGGTATGGTGTGATCCATATGCTAAATGGGGAAAGGAAAGGGGAAGAAAGGATTTGATATATCGCCTTTATATGGTTAAATTAAAGCGGTTTATATATTATATAGAGGTACTTATTTTATGTTTAAATATCTTTATTGTATTCTATACCTGTTCATTACAATACTTTACCTCATAATTTAACTGTACTATTGATGTTATTTGGATTTGATACTATCAGGCTTATTTTCGAAAGAGAAGGGCGCCCATCTTTCGACACAAATCGCAAGATGGGTGTCCTTCTCACAGGGTCGCCCAAATCGGCATAATCGAAAGCCGATTTTGAGCGTCCTCAACTGCTTTCCGTCGGGGGGATGACCAAAGTTCACGGGGGCATGTCGGAGGCCTAGCGAAGGCGGGACTGGGGCATGCCTAACACATGGGCGTCCTCGACAGATAATGGAAAAAAGAAGGGCATCCCTGACAAACACTTGGACAACTTTACCTGATCCTTTTTTTCTTATAACCCAGCCACAAAAATGTGCCTGAACTGACCAGATGACCACCTGAGGGAATCAGGGATGACCTCCCCTTACTCACCCAGTGGTCATTAACCCCCTCCCACCCTCAAAACAAAATTTAAAAATATTTTTTCCAGCCTCTATACCAGCCTCAAATATCATACCCAGCTCCATGACAGCAGTATGCAGGTCCCTGGAGCAGTTTTAGTGGGTGCAGTGCACTTCAGGCAGGCGGACCCAGGCCCATCCCCCCCTACCTGTTACACTTGTGGTGGTAAATGTGATCCCTCCAAAACCCACCAGAAACCCACTGTACCCACATCTAGGTGCCCCCCTTCACCCATAAGGCCTATGGTAGTGGTGTACAGTTGTGGGGGAGTGGGTTTTGGGGGGCTCAGCACCCAAGGTAAGGGAGCTATGCACCTGGGATCAATTTCTGAAGTCCACTGTAGTGCCCCCTATGGTGCTCGGTTGGTGTCTTGGCATGTCAGAGGGACCAGTGCACTACGAATGCTGGCTCTTCCCATGACCAAAGGGCTTGCATTTGGTCGTTTCCGAGATGTGCGTCCTCGGTTTCCATTATTGCCAAAAATCGGGGATGACCATCTCTAAGGACGACCATCTCTAAGGTTGACCTAAATTTCACGATTTGGGTGTCCCTGACCGTATTATCAAAACAAAAGATGGACGCCCATCTTGTTTCGATAATATGGGTTTCCCCACCCCTTCGCCGGGACATCCTGCAAGGACGTCCTCAGGAAAACCTGGGTGCCCCTTTCGATTATGCCCCTCCACATGTTCTATGTAACTAGAAGTGGTTATCAAATGTTCTGTTCAACTGTGAGCCACATTGAACCTGAACTTGTTTGGGATAATGTGGGATATAAATGTCATAAATAAATAAATAAATACCGGAAAGATAAGCAATAAGCACAATGAGAGACAACCAAATCAAGGGTAATGGCAAACAGTATTTTGTGGTTAAACCCTGCCCCATCCCAAATCCCTACTACAGCTAACAAACCCTCCCCACCCCCCCTCCCTAATCCCAATGCCCTTATGTCCAAACAATGCTAGAAAATACCATGCAACAAAGCTATTCAAAGCCAACAAACTTATAATATACTATAAATGGTCAGATGTCTAGTGTATTCATATGGAGTCCACATCTTTGCTTCTTGGCTCTCCGGTCCCCAGTGTCCAACGAAAGTCTCTGTATACGCAAAAGGTAATCCATTTGGTTCAGTCACAACATCAATGATGGAGGGGTATCCATGATCCAATGCATGAGAATACACCGCAAAAACATACTGGACACCCGAGTGCCCTCCAGCATGTCCAAAAGGCAATTTTGTGGGGTAGCAGTCCATTGTCGGTCAAAAAGAGTGCTCAGAAAAGCCCAGAGATCAGTCCAGAAATTACAACTGGGCGCACAGTCCCAAATACAATGTTTATACAATGCCTCACTTTGGCTGTAGTTACGCTATAGAAATGCTAAATAGTAGTAGTAGTAGTAGTACTTGCACCATCATGGGAAGGCCCTTTTTTTTCAGCTCTGGAAGGGTGAATATACATTTGCATTAAAAACTTGCAATGTACCTCTTGTAGTTGTGCACTCTCAGCAAGGTGTGGGCCTTCATTTAGGCTTTGGTGAAAGCAATCTACCTAACAGGAATCTAAAGGAGAGGCACCCATGGGTAGTTTAAGAGTCTCATCGTAACGTCCCAACAAACCCTTGGTAACAGTCAACAACGGCCTTTTTTCATCAAAAGTAGACTCCATAAAGGCTGCTCTACAGGTTTGAAATAAAGTCTGCCCCTCATCATCCTTAGTGCCACAATTACTCACAGCCTCCCACTACTCATCATACTCCACTTACTCAGCCTCTGTCAGTTCATTCATTAACCCCCTACTTGTCAGCTCTTCATCAATTCACTCACTGATTCAGTCCCCTAGTACTATAACCCCTCCTCCTCACACAACACTTTTGAATACTTTTGAGAGCACACATACACTTTTCAACTTTTATTATTATTATTATTATTAGTGAATTCCATACAGGAACAAAACATCAAAAGCAGGCATGCAGGGTGATAGTCAATATAATTGTAAATCAAAATGTAAATAGCTCAACCTACACCACTACGCTCACATAACGGGCAGTGGTGTAGGCTGAGCTCTCTGATATTTTGATAATCTGGCTCCTATTTACTACAAATAAAGTTTATGGATCTCAGTACCATACGTCTGAATGGTAGAACGCTTCTTAAAAAAAACGTAGTATGGTACCACAAAGAGAATTACGTACGTTAAGTTTATTTAAATACTGTTTCTTAAATTTCACAATGTTTTTGGTCTTTAAAAATAAAAATCAGGAGGAAAAAGACCTCATTTAGACCTTAACCACACTTTTTGAATCTTGTTGTTTCCTGCTTAGGGGGTTGGTCAAACAAGTCATCATTGGTCTAAAAAACCTCCTGTTAACTGTTGTTGAACAACCAAAATCAGTCTATTTTATTAACAATAGCAATAACTTTAGTTCAACAAACGTATATAAAATAGTTACTTAGCTTGAGCAGCCTTGCTCTTAAGCCATTCCAAATGATCGTCTAATGGTTTTCTTATGAAACCGTATCCGATGCTGTCGAATGCTCGGTGGGGGTCCCAACAGGGACCCGTTTCGCTATGGCTTCTTCTGGAGACCCCACCTTCCTTGATGATCTCTGATATTTGGGTTCTTATATACTGCTTTAGTATCTCAAGACTTTCTAGCATTGAAACTTCAAACAGGGATTTCTAAAAAGCTGTTCCCCCTTTTCCCTGTTCTAAATTCTCCTTCTTGCTTATTTTTTCAAAACAATCCCCAGCTTGCAACAAAGCAAATTCAAACCAATTAGAGGACATCTATCCATCAATACCACAATTCTATTCAAGGATGAGACACTATCAAAATGACCCAATCCAAATATTAACCTAACAGCAGTATTCTGTAATGATTACATGATTTGCCATAAATTGACAGTATAAAGAATTACAGTAATCAACGAGACAAAATAATTTCCTGAACCAAAACCCTAACATTTGCATATTGTAATGAAGACCTTATCACCCATAATTGCCTTAGGGCCTTGTTTACTAAGCAGCATTATAGGCACGTTAATGTTTTTAACATGCTTTACCATGTATGCGCGTTAACCATGTATGTGCCTACAATATCCCTATAGGCGCCTACATGGTTGGCACGCACGCTAAGTGTAGGCACACTGAAAACACTAACGCACCTTAGTAAACAGGGCCCTTAGTCTAAAAAAAATTATTAAAGCATTCACCTGTTTATCATATGATAATTTAGAATCCAATATTATCCCCGACACTCTAGAATTATCTTCAGTTTCTAACTTCTCACTAGAGGTTAGTGTCAATGACCCAGCTGGAATTTTTTCTATATCCCCAAACCACAGAATTTTAGTTTTCTGTTTATTTAGCTTCAAAAAATGATTGGTAGTCTATTTATCTATAAATCAAATATAATTATTAATACATTTATTTATGTATTTATTTTATTGCATTTCTATCCCACATTTTCCCACCTTTTGGTAGGTTCAATGTGGATTACGTGGAACAATGGGCGATTACAATGTAGCGCATGGGGTTAGTCATTCGATGCAAACAGCTAGAGTCTGTAGAGGTCTCTCACTGGGGTATTGAATTGGTTAAGACTTTGGTGGGTTCCGAACGGATAAACATGCTTCGAGATGAGGGATGGGATGAGGGTCACTGAGATCATAGTAAGTCAAGATAGGATTTCAGTTTGGGTTTGTGCTTTTTCCGTTCCAGATTTAGTTTGTGGTAGGACCGACTGGTTCTCTAGGAAGTTCGGATGGGTTGATGGAGATGTGTTAAAGTATCCTCAAATCTTTCTAAGGTTGGGCATCAAAGGAAAATATCATCAGCATAGGACAATATATAAGCTCCAGTATTTAACAAAAGGCTACCAAGAGGGGCATAATCGAACGCGAATGCCCGTCTCCATGGGCGTCTATGTACGAGAACGGGTACGTGAAGGGGCGGGACAGACCGTATTTTCGAAAAAAATGGCCGCCCATCTTTTTTTCGATAATACGGTTTGTGCCCGGCAAATGCATCGGAGTTGTGCGGATTTGAGCTGGGCGGTTTCGTTTTTCAGCGATAATGGTAACCGAAGGCGCCCAGCTCAAAACCTAACAAATCCAAGGCATTTGGTTGTGGGAGGGGCCAGGATTCGTAGTGCACATGCCAGGACACCAACCGGGCACCCTAGGGGGCACTTGTAATAAGTAAAAAAAAAAGTTAAATACCTTCCAAGTCCATAGCTCCCTTCCTTTAGGTGCTGAGCCCCTCAAATCCCCCCCAAAACCCACTGCCCACAACTCTATACAATTACCATAGCCCTTATGGCTGAAGGGGGGCACCTATATGTGGGTACAGTGGGTTTTGGGAGGGCTCCCATTTACCACCACAAGTGTAATAGGTAGGGGGGGATGGGCCTGGGTCCACCTGCCTGAAGTCCACTGCACCCACTAACAACTGCTCCAGGGACCTGCATACTGCTGTGATGGAGCTGGGTATGGCATTTGAGGGTGGCATACAGGCTGGAAAAAAAAGTTGTTAAACTTGTTTTGTTTTTGGTGGGAGGGGGTTAGTGACCACTGGGGGAGTCAGGGTGGTCATCCCTGATTCCCTCCGGTGGTCATCTGGTCATTTAGGGCACTTTTTTGGGACTTGTTCGTGAAAAAAAGGGTCCAAAAAGTGACCTAAATTCGCACTAAAAACGCCTTTCTTTTTTCGATTATCGGCCGAAGGTGCCCATCTCTCCTCGGCCGATAAACATGCCCCAGTCCCGCCTTCACCACGCCTCCGACACGTCCCTGTCAACTTTGTTCGTTCCCGTGACGGAGTGCAGTTGAAGACACCCAAAATTGCCTTTCGATTATACCGATTTGGGCGCCTTTGCGAGATGGGCGCCTATCTCCCGATTTGGGTCGAAATCTGGGCGCCCATCACTTTTGAAAATAAGGCTACAAGTGATCTTAAATAAATATGAAATAGTAACGGAGAAAGTGGTAAGCCCTGTGGCACTCCGCAACCCAGAATCGAACTTGGGGATCTTCCTTTTCTCCCTATCACATTGTAAGATCTTCTTCTCAAAAAAAAAAAAAAATCAAACCAGACAAGTACTTTCCCTACTATCCTCAATTCATTTAACTTAAAAAGAAGAACCAAATGATTGATAGTATCAAATACTGCTGACATATCCCATGACCATCCCTTCTAAAATGGCTCAGCACATATTTTCTGTATCCTAACATTATTTTACAATCCTTGACTTTTTTCCTTAAATGAAATACATTTACTATGGCAGATTGAGGGGTCCTTATACAAAGGCGCGCTGAAAAATGGCTTGAAGTAGTGTAGGCACGGGTTTTGGGCGCACACAGAATCATTTTTCGGTGCACCTGTAAAAAAGGCCTCTTTTTTTCCCCCGAAAATGGACATGCAGCAAAATCAAAATTGCTGCACGTCCATCTTGGGTCTCAGACCTTACGCCAGCCATAGACCTAGCGGTAAATAATTTGGATGATAATGACTTACGCGCGACAGATGCCACTTGGCATGTGTCCGCTACACGCACCAGAAAATAAAAAAATATTTTTCAGACATGTGTATCGGACGCACACCAAAAATGAAAATACCGCAAGAGCCACGTGGTAGTCGGTCGGTAAGTCCATTTTGGCGTGCATTGGGCATGCGTAGACAGCTACGCGGCTTAGTAAAAGGTGCCCTGACAGTCCAGCAGTATCTTTCTTTTTGTAGGTATAACACCCTTGGCATTTTTCCACTGAAGTCTTATACATTTCTATAAGCAACAAAAGAGTGTAAATGCACACCATAAGAAACAGAAATATCAATTATTATAACATTCCCTGGTTACTGCTATTAAATAATCATCTCTTTCATGTTCTCCTTTGCCTTGTTTCCCTTCTCTCTGATTGATATTTTTAAGGAGGTGAGCGTGCTGGTTGCTACACAAGGAGCAAAGCCATAACACGCTGAGATGAGGTTACCTCGTTGTGATGCAAATAAATGTAACAATTAAAAATATATTTGGAACATGTCAGCAGTGCAATTACTCATATGGCTTCCATCAAATTAAACTGCGGTTGAATTAACTCATTGAATTGAGTTTTGAATTTTGATGTAAGGTATGTTTACTCTGCGTTTTGTCAAGGTATCATTTTTTTCCAGCTATGAGTAAATACTGATCTCTCAAATGTTTATTTCATGAGACTATTTCAAAGCAAGTATCAGAGAATGCTTTCTTAATAATCTTGATAGATCTGTTTTCACCCAACATCTTCTACACCATCGTTCAGAAAATACCCTGAGAGTAGCTATTGTTATCACCAATTGTAAGTTTCCTTGAACTAGGTTTGCTAATTCTATATTTCAAAATTACATTTTTTTTTGTGAGTGACCAGTGGTAACTCTTAGAAATTGAAAAGAACAAGATCATTCTAACAAGCTTTTTCACAATGCACTGAACAACCCTCAATCATGTTTCCTTTCTTACGTGCCAGACAACCAACCAAGGCACAACATTAGCACGCGGGGAAGATTACAAAAGGCTCTATTCAGCATGGATTTCGGCCTTTAGCACACAGTGGGGAAGGCCATACCAAGGACGCCAAAGCCATACAAGAGCTCAGGGGACAAATGTTTATTGTTGGTTAGTCTGACACAACAAAACCAAAGGCAATGAATGAAACAGAGCTAATTGCACTACTTCCTGTTTGAGTAAAGTAGATACGGTTGCGGGCTTCATGAGTAGTTCGCTGATTTGCTGGCTATAAAGGCAAAGACTGGAATCCAAAGATAGCTCTTTTCAAAACTTCTCAGAGGTCAAATTTTTGTTACTAGCAACATGGTTATAATAGGTACATGTATTGATATAAAGGCCTACTTTCAATAAAAGACGCCTAAAAAATCGGCGCTGAAAGATATAGTGCTTAGCATTATTCTCAGGGCTTTCTTGAGGGGGTACTTGGGGGTACTGAGTACCAGCACCTTTTCCATTGTCTGCTAAAACTGACCCATGGAACCCAAGTTTTAATGAAAGAGCTCAGGCTCTATACACCAATTCTGTCTTGTCGTAGATTCTATGATTGGTTGCAGGTGGCTTGGCTATTATGGGGTGGGTCCCTCCGTGATTACCCCACTCCTGAAGGATGGCCTAACATTTGAGTACCGGCACCTTTTTTGCTAGAAAAACAACACTGGTTATTCTATAAATGGTGCTCAAAATTCGGTAGCAAAAGACAGGGTTCAAAAGCACACAAGCAAAGACAGCACTACAAGGCCTACAGGACTGGAACAATCAAGAGATCTTTAATAAATAGACCCGACACAGGCCATGTTTCAACGTACATACGTATGAGTCAGGGTTCTGGTCTGGCACTTTAAGAATTATCCTTCTGGAGCTGTGCTAGAGCTCACCTGGAACCTTTTACGAAGGGATATGTTTCTTCATTTCATTCAGAAAGTCTCCCACCGTTTCTGCTATCTGCCTGTAGCACTCTTGGCAAAGATCGAGATAGAACCACCAAGTATCTCAACAATCCTCAAAAGAGCTTCGATACAGCTCCCGCTTAGTGCCGGGAACTACAACTACGTTTAGACGTGACTATTTACACCAACAAAATCCTGGTGTAAATCTCCATGCCTAAATTAGGCACGGATCCCCTTTGTTCTAGAACAGCGTGCATAAGTTGTGGGAACGCCCCCAATCCACCCATGACCCTCCCATAGCCCTGCCCCCTTTTCGGATCTGCCTGTAGATTTTACACACCGATTCAGCTGCATAAATTTATACATGTACATTTAAATTAATGCCAATTAGCATCGATAAATATTGGGGCCCAATTATTGGTGCTAACTGGCTCGTTATTCAATTAAATTGCGTGTTGGCAAATTGGGCATGTGCCCAAATTTGCATGCGCAATTTTTTAGCACCATTTTATAGAATTCGGAGGAAAAAGTGCAATTAAACAAAAAATCAGAATGAAATGTTTAAAATGGAAGCAGTAAAAGTTCACAGGGCCATGCTATTGGGAAAATATCGAATAGTCACTACAGATGTGCTTATGTGATTCACTGTCCAGGCGCCTTGTCGTAAAATAACCTTTATCAAGGGAGGGCAAATTTCTGTCAACCTAGGAGTGTAAACGTAGCTCTTTTTTTTTTTTACCAATGGTTCATTCTTTGGTGATTCTGCATGTGGATGTCAACCATGTCACTGTATTCCATTTATTTTTTCAAGGGCTCGGATGGACAAAAGGAAGAACTAGACTCGTACATGCACTCCTTCCAGACTAGAGTGTACATTTGTTCCCTAATTCTATAAACTTATGTGCTCAATTTTACACATAGTGCATAAAGTTCTTCATGCAAATTAGGGAATGTCAGTTACATGCATAACTTAATGAAATAATTAGCTGCTAATATCATTGGCTATACCTGGTTTTCACTGGAGCTAATTGGCACTAATTAGCAGTTACACATGTAACTGCCATTAAACGGTATTCTACAAACTTGCACGCAAAATCCATTGCCTGCAACTACAAGGAGGAGAGGACCTGAGAGGAGAATGTCTAGCCCTTATGTGTATACTTTGAAGACTATTACCTAACTGCCTACATTTGGGTGCATCCATTTACACGTGTAGACGTAAATGAGTGGACCTGGTAGACGTGAATTGCAATGGCAAGATCCCAAGTGAGTAAGGCAGATTTTATGCTGCTTATCCTAGAAATAAGCAGTAGATTTTCCCAAGTCCATCTTAATAATGGCTTATGGACTTTTAGGAAATTATCCAAATCCTTTTTAAACCCTGCTAAGCTAACTGCTTTTACCACATTTTCTGGCAATGAATTCCAGGGTTTAATTACTCATTGAGCGAAGAAATATTTTCTCCGATTCATTTTAAATTTACTACATTGTAGCTTCATCGCATGCTCCTTAGTCCTAGTATTTTTGGAAAGCATGAACAAACGCTTCACATCTACCCGTTCAACTCCACTCATTATTTTATAGACCTGTATCATATCTCCCCTCAGCCACCTTTTCTCCAAGCTGAAGAGCCCTAGCCGCTTTAGCCTTTCCTCATAGGGAAGTTGTCCCATCCCCTTTATCATTTTCGTCGCCCTTCTCTGCACCTTTTCTAATTCCACTATATCTTTTTTGAAAAAGTCTTTTTTCCTAGCCGGGGTAAAAAAATGGACCAGCAAGTGCCAAAAACATGTGCCCACACTACCACAGGCCACTTTTTACCATGGTTTAGTTTAAGGATCCCTGCATGAATAAGTACTTGAACAATTGCAGGTTATGAATATTAGTGGAATCTATTTCCTTTTCCAGCAGTGGAATTTCTTACAGCTCATGGTTAGGCATTTTTGTGTGTTTTGAGGAACCAGTTCTGTGTATACATATGTGTGTGTGGATGGTTGAGGGTATGCAGTGTATATGTCATTGATGCTATGAGAAAAGGACTACAACAGGTCCATCTACAGTCGGCCTAGACATCACCAAGGAGTGGCAGCCACAATCCATTGATTAGTAGTCATACATTCTTTAGGAGTGGGAAGCAGATTTCTTAACCCTGCATTGACTGCAGGGATGTACAGGTAGTTTGCAAATTTATAGGCGAAGAAAACGTTACACTGTGAGGTTTCACTTTTTGTACATCAAATGCAAGTGCCAGAAGCAAAACCAAGAAAACTGAAGGTGTAGTCTGGTAAATAGCAATTCTGTGTGCAGTTCAAATATGAACTGCTTATCATATTAAGTATGTAAATCTGACTAAAACTAAATCAGAAAATAAACCTAAATTATAAGCTGTGTGCTGCTTAAGATGTAGAACCCATTTAAGGTGTTTTGCAATGAGGTAATGATAAGAACCCAATTCACACACTGGCTGAGTTTGCCATGTTTGATTTGTTTTGAAAATAGAGCTGTCTGTAACCTGTGATAGAGAGTCTGAGCCTATCACCCAAACAGCGAATGAGGCTTAGGTAGGTTTAATACAGCAGCCATCCATCAAGTATAATCCCTATGTTTATTTATTTATTTATAACATTTAGACCCCACATTTTCCCACCCACTGGCAGGCTCAATGTGGCTTACATCAGTCTGAAAAGGCATACATTAATCTGGCAAACAAACAGTCAAGTACAGTAAAGTGAAGAAGACGGTGAGTAATTACAGGGGAGAAGAAAACGAGGAAAGGGTAATAGAGTCCATAAGGTCTTTATAGTAGTAGTAGTCCAGGAATTATGGATGCAGGACGGGACCTTTAGCGTAAGCGTTTCCAAATAAGCTGGTCTTGAGAGATTTTCTGAAATTCAGATGATCGTGAGTAATTTTGACAGATTTAGGTAATGCATTCCACAATTGAGCGCTGATATAGGAAAAGGTGGAAGCGTAAGTGGATTTATACTTGAGATCATTACATGTAGGGTAATGGAGGTTTAAGTATGAACGACATGATCTATGGGAATTTCTTGGTGGTAAGTTGATAAGGGTATCCATGTAAGTTGGAGTTTCACCATAAAGGATTTTATGGACCAGGGTGCAAATTTTAAAAGTTATTTGTTCCTTTACAGGAAGCCAGTGTAATTTCTCACGAAGTGGTCTTGAACTGTCGAACTTTGATTTGCCATAGATTAGTCTAGCAGCTGTATTCTGGGCAGTTTGTAGTTTTTTTAATTTGTAGTTCGCACACAGGGGATCAAATCTATACCTACGGACATGTTCTACAAAGGTTGCCCAAATGAAGAGATGCGCACACAAATTAAGTGGTTAACAAGCCATTAGCACTCGATAATTGGGCATTAACAACCAATTATTAATGTTAATTGGCATCAATTAGGGTTTGCATGCGCATCTGGGTGATCAACTTTCATAGCCCATATCCCAAAAGGGGGCAAGGCCATGGGAGGGGCATTGACAAATCAGGTCAGGGTTGTTCTGAATATTTGGGTGCAGTATTATAGAATTCAGGGGATGCGCACCCAACTTGCATGTCAGGATTTATACCAGGTTTCAGTTGATCCTCATGTCCAAAGCTGGGCGTGGAAATCCGCAGTAAGAGATCTCTTTATAGAATAGCGCTGAGGATGGATTTTCCCAGTGCCTATTTTTCTGCACCATATGCACATAAATGTTGAGATAATTGGCACTTACTCACATGCGTGCACTACGTGTTATTCTATAAAATAGTACTTATATGTAAGGGAGCATACCTATGGGCAGTGGATGGTGTAACCAGGTCACCCTTCCAGATAGGACCACGGATGTCACTGCTTAGCTTCAGCTGCTTCTCATGAGCTGAGCTCTCCCGCACACCTCCTGAATCAGACTGACTTCCTCTCATAGTAACATAGTAGATGACGGCAGAAAAAGACCTGCACGGTCCATCCAGTCTGCCCAAGAAGATAAATTCATATGTGCTACTTTTTTATTTGTACTGTCCTCTTCAGGGCACAGACCGTATAAGTCTGGCCAGCCCTATCCCCGCCTCCCAACCACCAACCCCG
The DNA here is from genome assembly GCF_901765095.1 of Microcaecilia unicolor. Lineage (NCBI taxonomy): Eukaryota > Metazoa > Chordata > Amphibia > Gymnophiona > Siphonopidae > Microcaecilia > Microcaecilia unicolor. The sequence goes on from NC_044036.1 coordinate 34,434,775, forward strand.
CCTCCCACCATCAGCTCTGGCACAGACTGTATACGTCTGCCCAGCACAATCCTTGCCTCCCAACTACCAGTCCCGCCTCCCACCACCAGCTCTGGCACAGACCATATAAGTCTGCCCAGCACTATCCCCGCCGCCCAACCACCAGCCCCGGCACAGACCGTATAAGTCTGCCCAGCACTAGTCCCGCCTCCCAACCACCAGCCCCGGCCCATTCTAGGCTAAGCTCCTGAGGATCCCTTCCTTCTGCATAGGATTCCTTTATGTTTATCCCACGCATGTTTGAATTCCGTTACCGTTTTCATCTCCACCACCTCCCGCGGGAGGGCATTCCAAGCATCCACCACCCTCTCCCACTCAGTCTCTCCCTCCATTCGTCAGGGTCAGTATAGCCCTTAGTTTCTTTCTCCACCTGCTTCCAGAGACTTTAACACACTCAAAGTTCTTATAAAAATCCAAAGGCTTTATTGTTCAAGCTCTTTAAACACAGTATTAGCTGTGACTTGCATCAGTTCCTCCAGCATGAATAGTTCAGCTTATTATTAACAGTCATTATTGTCACATAGTTCAATCCCTCCTCCAGCACAGATAGTTCAGCTTATCCTTAACAGTCATTATATCCAACAAAGTTCAGTCCTATTTTCCACACGACAGTTGCTGACTCTGCTAACCCCACAGGACTATCTTTTATAAGCAGACAGTTTCTGGGTTAGTTGTTTCCACCAGCTTCCTCTCCACTGGCTCACTTTAGCCTCCCCCAACATCCACAGTCTTGGCAGTACAGAGGCCACAAAAGCTTTTACCTTTTCTCCTCGAGTCTGAGCCAAACCAGCCACTTCCATACACTCCTCTCCCCCTTTTCCTTCCACCTCCTCTTTATTACAATCCATCTCCTCCTCCTCCTCCTCCCCAAGCTCCACCAGCTGTTCCCCATCTCCGGGATCAGACCTCATCTCCCAATCAGTCATGCCTCCCTCCCCCTCCTGGGAGTACAGCTGACCCTGCACTGGCTTCTGGGGAGTGTAGTTTCTCTCCTGAACTAAAGCTTTCTCTGTCAGTTTGGCCCCTAGAGGGCGCACCGCTCTCCTAGCTGGGCTAAATGACCGGGGAAGCTGACGGCTTAAAGAACCCCTATCCCCTTTTCCCCGCATCAGCACTCCAGAGTGCTCACAATGGGCAGAACAGGAATGTCTCCCACATACACATGTAACTTCCAGAATACATGTGATCTGTAGCCCTTAGGTGCACTCATGCCTTCCATTGACCTGGCATAACTGAGTGTTCACATCTTTGGGCTCAAGCCAGTATTGTATAATGGTATCTGTATAGAATTGGTGCTCAGCACTCCTCACTGTGGTGCCAAATACATAGGGCCCAGTGTTCCCTCTAAGTTGAGCAGGAGTCCTCCATTTACAGCCCTGCCAGTGGGAGGTGCTGTTTCACTATCACATTTTCAATAGTGAGGGACGGGCAAGCTCTGCAGGACTCCTAGCAATTGAAATCACAATATTGAAGCACCGCCCCCTACTGGAAACAATGCAGTTGGAGGACTCCCGCTCAGCTTATAGGGAGCAGTGATAGCACCCAATTATAGAATTGCCCCTAGTGTATTTTGTGGTACTGTGCATCACCAAAGCAGTTAAGGCAAATCTGGTAGTAGGCTGCTCAATTTAATTGTTTCAAAATTGGAAGCTGAGATGGAATGAAGGAGTGGAGCACCTGCAGATGTCTTGGCCATGGAGAAAAGAGGATTCTTTGCACCTGAGTGGAGGAGTGGCCTAGTGGTTAGGGTGGTGGACTTTGGTCCTGGGGAACTGAGTTCAATTCCCACTTCAGGCACAGGCAGCTCCTTGTGACTCTGGGCAAGTCACTTAACCCTCCATTGCCCCATGTAAGCTGCATTGAGCCTGCCGTGAGTGGGAAAGTGTGGGGTACAAATATAAAAATAAATAAAAAAACTGTTGACACCTTTCATCACTGCCTACTCCTTGATATGCTGTCCTCACTTAGATTTCAGGGCTCTGTTCTTTCCTGGTTTTCTTCTTATCTCTCCCATCGTACTTTTAGTGTATACTCTTTCAAAGATATCACCATAACAGGGAAGATAGAGTATCCTGATAGTGAGGTTGCAAAAGAGATTGTAGTAGATCGGGTATCTTTAAATAACAATAAAAATCAGACAAAAGATTGCCAATTAATACTGTCAAGTACTAAGCATGATGTACTTAGGAACAACAAACATAGTTTGAAATGTCTATATGCGAATGCCAGGAGCCTAAGAAATAAGATGGGGGAGTTAGAATATATTGCACTAAATGAAAAATTAGATATAATAGGCATCTCTGAGACCTGGTGGAAGGAGGATAACCAGTGGGACACTGTCATACCGGGGTACAAATTATATCGTAGTGATAGGGTGAATCGGATTGGTGGAGGGGTAGCATTGTATATTAACGAGAGCCTTGAATCAAATAGATTGAAAATTCTGCAGGAAGCAAAACACTCCTTGGAATCACTGTGGATTGAAATTCCATGTGCAAAGGGGAAAAGGATAGTGATAGGAGTGTACTACCGTCCGCCTGGCCAGGACGAACAGACGGATGCGGAAATGTTAAAGGAAATCAGGGACGCAAACAAACTGGGCAACACAATAATAATGGGGGATTTCAATTACCCGCATATAGACTGGGGTAATGTAACATCTGTACACGCAAGGGACATAAGATTTCTTGATGAAATCAAGGACAGCTTCATGGAACAGCTAGTTCAGGAGCCGACAAGAGAAGGAAAAATACTAGACTTAGTCCTTAGTGGTGCTCATGATCTAGTGCAGGGGGTAACGATACGAGGGCCGCTTGATAACAGTGATCATAATATGATCGGTTTGATATTGGCATTGAAGGAAGAGAAACTAGGAAATCAAGTACGCTAGCGTTTAACTATAGAAAGGGTGATTACGACAAAATGAGAAAAATGGTGAAAAAAAGACTGAAAGGAGCAGCTCGCAGAGTAAAAAACTTGCATCAGGCGTGGATGCTGTTTAAAAACACCATCCTGGAGGTTCAGGACAAATATATTCCACGTATTAGAAAAAAGGGAAAAAAGACTAAACGTCAGCCGGCGTGGCTAAACAGTAAGATAAGGAAATCATTAGAGCCAAAAAACAATCCTTCAGAAAGTGGAGAAGAGAACCAACTGAAAGTAACAGGATAGATCATAAGGAATGCCAAGCCAAATGCAAAGCGGAGATAAGGAGGGCAAAAAAGGACTTTGAGAAGAAATTAGCGTTGGAAGCAAAAATACATAGTAAAAACTTTTTTAGATACATTAAAAGCAGGAAACCGGCCAAAGAGTCGGTTGGGCCGCTGGACGAAATGGTGTTAAAGGGGCGATCAAGGAGGACAAAGCCGTAGCGGAGAAATTAAATGAATTCTTTGCTTCGGTCTTCACCGAGGAGGATTTGGGGGGGACACCGGTGCCGGAAAGAATATTTGAAGCGGGGAGTCGGAGAAACTAAACAAATTCTCTGTAACCTTGGAGGATGTAATGGGTCAGTTCAGCAAGCTGAAGAGTAGTAAATCACCGGGACCTGATGGTATTCATCCCAGAGTATTAATAGAACTAAAAAATGAACTTGCGGAGCTACTGTTAGAAATATGCAATCTGTCCCTAAAATCGAGTGTAATACCGGAAGACTGGAGGGTAGCCAATGTTACTCCGATTTTTAAGAAAGGTTCCAGAGGAGATCCGGGAAATTATAGACCGGTGAGTCTGACGTCGGTGCCGGGCAAGATGGTGGAGGCTATTATTAAGAATAAATTGCAGAGCATATACAAAAACATGGACTGATGAGACAAAGTCAGCACGGATTTAGTGAAGGGAAAGTCTTGCCTCACCAATCTAATGCATTTTTTTGAGGGGGTAAGCAAACATGTGGACAATGGGGAGCCGGTTGATATTGTATATCTGGATTTTCAGAAGGCGTTTGACAAAGTGCCGCACGAAAGACTCCTGAAGAAATTGCAGAGTCATGGAATCGGAGGTAGGGTATTATTATGGATTAAGAACTGGTTGAAAGATAGGAAGCAGAGAGTAGGATTGCGTGGCCAGTATTCTCAGTGGAGGAGGGTAGTTAGTGGGGTCCCGCAGGGGTCTGTGCTGGGTCCGTTGCTTTTAATGTATTTATAAATGACCTAGAGATGGGAATAACTAGTGAGGTAATTAAATTCGCCGATGACACAAATTATTCAGGGTCGTCAAGTCGCAGGAGGAATGTGAACGATTACAGGAGGACCTTGCGAGACTGGGAGAATGGGCGTGCAAGTGGCAGATGAAGTTCAATGTTGACAAGTGCAAAGTGATGCATGTGGGTAAGAGGAACCCGAATTATAGCTACGTCTTGCAAGGTTCCGCGTTAGGAGTTACGGATCAAGAAAGGGATCTGAGTGTCGTCGTCGATGATACGCTGAAACCTTCTGCTCAGTGTGCTGCTGCGGCTAGGAAAGCGAATAGAATGTTGGGTGTTATTAAGAAGGGTATGGAGTCCAGGTGTGCGGATGTTATAATGCCGTTGTATCGCTCCATGGTGCGACCGCACCTGGAGTATTGTGTTCAGTACTGGTCTCCGTATCTCAAAAAAGATATAGTAGAATTGGAAAAGGTACAGCGAAGGGCGACGAAAATGATAGTGGGGATGGGACGACTTTCCTATGAAGAGAGGCTGAGAAGGCTAGGGCTTTTCAGCTTGGAGAAGAGACGGCTGAGGGGAGATATGATAGAAGTGTATAAAATAATGAGTGGAATGGATCGGGTGGATGTGAAGCGACTGTTCACGCTATCCAAAAATACTAGGACTAGAGGGCATGAGTTGAAGCTACAGTGTGGTAAATTTAAAACGAATCGGAGAAAATTTTTCTTCACCCAACGTGTAATTAGACTCTGGAATTCATTGCCGGAGAACGTGGTACGGGCGGTTAGCTTGACGGAGTTTAAAAAGGGGTTAGATAGATTCCTAAAGGACAAGTCCATAGACCGCTATTAAATGGACTGGAAAAATTCCTCATTTTTAGGTATAACTTGTCTGGAATGTTTTTACGTTTGGGGAGCGTGCCAGGTGCCCTTGACCTGGATTGGCCACTGTCGGTGACAGGATGCTGGGCTAGATGGACCTTTGGTCTTTCCCAGTATGGCACTACTTATGTACTTATGTACTTCTATCCCACTATCAGTTGGTGTACCTCAGGGCTCTGTCTTGGGACCTCTTATTTTCTCCATCTATACTTCGTCCCTTGGTGCTCTGATCTCCTCCCATGGTTTGCAGTATCACCTTTATGCACTTCTGAGGGGTGCACTCAGGTGTCC